>NC_092382.1:104060702-104400774 GCF_030028105.1 Mobula birostris
GAAGAAGGGGAAGGTGGGGGGGAGAGAAGAAGGGGAAGGTGGGGGAGGGAGGGAAGAGGAAGGTGGGGGAGGAGAGAAGAAGGGGAAGGTGGAGGGGGGAGTGGAGAAGAAGGGGAAGGTGGGGGGGAGAGAAGAAGGGAAGGTGGAGGGGGGGAGGGAAGAAGGGGAAGGGGGGGAGGAAGAAGGGGAAGGTGAGGGGGAGGGAAGAAGGGGAAGGGAGGGGGGGGAGAGAATAAGGGGAAGGTAGGGGGGAGGAAAGAAGGGGAAGGTGGGGGGGAGGGAAGAAGGGGAGGGTGGGGGAGGGAAGAAGAGGGGAGGGTGGGGGGGAGGGAAGAAGGGGAGGGTGGGGGGAGGAAGGAGGGGAAGTGGGGAAGAAGAAGGGGAAGGGGGGAGGGAAGAAGGGGAAGGTGGGGGGAGGGAAGAAGGGAAGGTGGGGGGAGGAAGAAGGGGAAGGGGGGGAGGGAAGAAGGGAAGGTGGAGGGGGGAGGGAAGAAGGGGAAGGTGGGGGGGAGGGAAGAAGTGGAAGGTGGAGGGGAGGGAAGAAGTG
The DNA here is from genome assembly GCF_030028105.1 of Mobula birostris. Taxonomy (NCBI): domain Eukaryota; kingdom Metazoa; phylum Chordata; class Chondrichthyes; order Myliobatiformes; family Myliobatidae; genus Mobula; species Mobula birostris. Next base: position 104,061,250 of record NC_092382.1, read on the forward strand.
GAAGGTGGGGGGGAGAGAAGAAGGGGAAGGGGGGGAGGGAAGAAGGGGAAGGTGGAGGGGGAGGGAAGAAGGGGAAGGTGGGGGGGAAGGAAGGAAGGGGAAGGTGGGGGGGGAGGGAAGAAGGGAAGGTGGGGGGAGGGAAGAAGGGGAAGGTGGGGGGGAGGGAAGCAGGGGAAGGTGGGGGGAGAGAAGAAGGGAAGGTGGGGGGAGAAGAAGGGGAAGGTGGAGGGGGAGGGAAGAAGGGGAAGGTGGGGGGGAGAGGAAGAAGGGGAAGGTGGGTGGGGAGGGAAGAAGGGGAGGTGGGGGGGGAGGGAAGAAGAGGAAGGTGGGGTGGGAGAGAGAAGGGGGAAGGTGGAGGGGGAGGAGAAGAAGGGGAAGGTGGGGGGGAAGAAGAAGGGGGAAGGTGGGGGGGAGGGAAGAAGGGGAGGTGGGGGGAGAGAAGAAGGGGAAGGTGGAGGGGGGGAGAAGAAGGGGAAGGTGGGGGGGACGAAGGGGAAGGTGGAGGGGGGAGGAAAGAAGGGGAAGGTGGGGGGGAGAGAAGATGGGGAGGGTGGGTGGGGAGGGAAGAAGGGAAGGTGGGGGGGAGGGAAGAAGAGGAAGGTGGGGGGGAGGGAAGAAGGGGAAGGTGGGGGGGAGGGAAGAAGGGGAAGGTGGGGGGGAGGGAAGAAGGGGAAGGGGGAGGGAAGAAGGGGAAGGGGGGGATGGAAGAAGGGGAAGGTGGGGGGAAGGAAGAAGGGGAAGGTGGGGGGGAGGAAGAGGGGAAGGTGGGGGGGGAGGGAAGAAGGGGAAGGTGGGGGGGAGAGAAGAAGGGGAAGGTGGGGGGAGGGAAGAAGGGGAAGGTGGGGGGGAGAGAAGAAGGGGAAGGTGGGGGGAGAGAAGAAGGGGAAAGTGGGGGGGAGGGACGAAGGGGAAGGTGGGGGGGAGGGAAGAAGGGGAAGGTGGGGGGGAGGGAGAAGGGAAAGATGGGGGGGAGGGACGAAGGGGAAGGTGGGGGGGAGGGACGAAGGGGAAGGTGGGGGGGAGGGAAGAAGGGGAAGGTGGGGGGGAGGGAAGAAGGGGAAGGGGGGAGGGAAGAAGGGGAAGGTGGAGGGGGAGGGGAAGAAGGGGAAGGTGGGGGGGAGAGAAGAAGGGAAGGTGGGGGGGTGGAGATGGGGAGGTGGGGGGGAGAGAGAAGGAAGGTGGGGGGGAGGGACGATGGGGAAGGTGGGGGGGAGAGAAGAAGGGATGGTGGGGGGTTGGAGGGGACGTTGGGGAAGGTGGAGGGGGAGGGATGAAGGGGAAGGTGGGGGGGAGGGAAGAAGGGAAGGTGGGGGGGGTGGTGGGAGAAGGGGAAGGTGGGGGGGAGGGAGAAGGTTGGGTGGGAGGGTTGTGGGGGGAGGGAGAAGGGGAAGGTTGGTGGGTGAGGGAGAGAAGGGGAAGGTGGGGGGGGGGACGAAGGGGAAGGTTGGGGGGGGTTGGGAAGATGGGGAAGGTGGGGGGAGAGAGAAGGGGAAGGTTGGAGGGGGGTTGGAAGTTGGGGGAAGGTTGGGGGGGTGAGAGAAGGGGAGGTGGTGTGGGAGGGGAAGAAGGGGAAGGTGGGGGGATGGGAAGAAGGGGAAGTGTTGTTGGAGGAGGGAAGAAGGAGAAGGTGGGGGGAGAAGTATGGGCAAGTGGGGGGGGAGGGAAGAAGGGGGTTAGGTGGTGGGAGAGAAGATGGGGAGGGTGGGGGGAGGGATGAAGGGGAAGGTGGGGGGAGGGTAGGAGGGGAAGGGGGAAGCAAGAAGGGGAAGGTGGGAGGGAAGAAGGGGAAGGTGGGGGGAGGAAAGAAGGGGAAGGTGGAGGAGGAGGGAAGAAGGGGAAGGTGGGGGGGAGGGAAGAAGGGGAAGGGGGGGAGAGAAGAAGGGGAAAGTGGAGGGGGGAGGGAAGAAGGGGGAAGGTGGGGGAGAGAAGAAGGGGAAGGTGGGGGGGAGAGAATAAGGGGAAGGGTGGGGGGGAGGGAAGAAGGGGAGGGTGGGGGGGGGCAGAAGGGGAAGGTGGGGGGAGGGAAGGAGGGGAAGGGGGAAGCAAGAAGAGGAAGGGGGGAGGAAGAAGGGGAGGTGGGGGGGAGGAAAGAAGGGGAAGGTGGGGGAGGGAAGAAGGGGAAGGTGGAGGGGGGAGGGAAGAAGGGGAGGTGGAGGGGGGAGGGAAGAAGGGGAAGGTGGGGGGTGGGATGAAGGGAAGGTGGGGGGAGGGAAGAACGGGAAGGTGGGGGGGAGAGAAGAGGGGAAGGTGGGGGGAGTGAAGAAGGGGAAGGTGGGGGGAGAGAAGAAGGGGAAGGTGGAGGGGGGAGGGAAGAAGGGAAGGTGGGGGGAGAGAAGAAGAGGAAGGTGGAGGGGGGAGGGAAGAAGGGGAAGGTGGGGGGGAGGGACGAAGGGGATGGTGGGGGGGAGAGAAGAAGGGGGAAGGTGGGGGGGAGGGAAGATGGGGAAGGTGGGGGGGAGGGAAGATGGGGAAGGTGGGGGGGTGAGAAGAAGGGGAAGGTGGTGGGGGGAGGAATGAAGGGGAGGTGGGGGGGAGGGAAGATGGGGAAGGTGGGGGTGGGATTTGGGGAGGTGGGGGGGGTGGGAAGGGGAAGTGGGAGGGGGAGGGAAGAAGGGGAGGTTGGGGGGAGGGAAGAAGGGGTAGGTGGGGGGAGGGAAGAAGGGGATGGTGGGGGGGAGGGAAGAAGGAGAAGGTGGGGGGGAGAGAGAGAATGTGAGATCGAATGACCAGGTCTAAATGGCATCTCGTCCCCAAACCACCCCCACCCCCTCACCCTCACCACCCACCACCCCCCCGGGGGAAGGTGGAGGGGACGGGGAAAATGTGGGCGGCTGTGGTCGGCGTGTGACGGGTATCTCGAGGGAGACGGTGGGGGGTGTGGTGGGGGGGGAGAGGGGAGGAAGAGGGGGCAGAGAGATGGGGGAGAGGGGTAAGATCAGGGGGAAGGGGTGAGAGTGAGGGGGGGAAGGCGAGAGAGAGAGGAGAGGTGGAGCGGGAGGGGAAGGGGCAAGATAGAAAGAGACAGACAGGTAGAGGGAGAGAGAGGGAAAGAGAGGGAGGGAGAGAGAGAGAATGCCACATTACAAGGAAGGACGAGGAAGTCGAAGAGGCGCTGTGGAGGGAGCGAGTTTCGAGGGGAGCTGTTCACCTCACTCGCAGGGAGGGGAGCCGACTCACCTCGGTGGGGTCTGGGGGCTTGTCCTGGGCCCCCGGCTTCCCGCAGGCAGGGCGTCCTGAGGCCCCAGCGACGAGCAGGGAGCTGTGTGCGAGAGTCCGACTCGCCAAACAGGAACCACCCGGGGCAATGCAAATCTCCAAGACAATGGAGGCCCTGTGCGAGGGAAACAAATCCTCCCCCTCTCTGACATTTCCCTCCTTCCCACCTTCCGCCCTGCCTCTCCACTTCCTCCCTTCCTCTCCCCTCCGATTCCTCCCTCCCTCTGTTGCCTGCATTCCCTGTCCCTCATCTCTCCCCTGTATTCCCTCTCCCTCATCCCTCCCCTGCATTCCCTCTCCTCATCCTTCCCCTGCATTCCCTCTCCCTCATCCCTCCCCTACAGACTCCCTCATCCCTCCTCTGCATTCCCTCTCCCTCATCCCTCCCCTACAGACCCTGTCCCTCATCCCTCCCCTACATTCCCTCTCCCTCATCCCTCCCCTCTCTGCACCCCTCTGTACCGCTCACTCTCTCTCCCACCTCCCCTCTCGTTCCATCTCTCCCTGCCCCCTCTTTTCACCCTCTCTCCCCCCACGGCCACCCTTCCGCCTGCTATTCCTCTCCCTCCCTCGTCTCCTCATCTCCATCTCACCTCTCTACCCGTTCCCCACCCCCCCCGAACCAGTCTGTCGCCGTCACCCTCTCCCCTCTCCCCCTCATTCCCCCGCCCTCCCCCGGCCACCCTTATCTCTCTCGACCACCCTCCCGCACACCCTCAATCTCCACCCACCCCGCACCCCCCCGCACTTCCTGACGCTGCTCTCGGTTCCTCTCTGCAGCAGACCTTCACCTGCTGTTTGCTGCAGTTGGTCAGACACCACCCCCCCCCACTGCCAAACTTGTCAACGCCGGCTTCCTCTGACAACGGTTGCTTCCCTTTCTGGGCTCAGAGACGCAGAGAATCGGCGACAGGATGGATGACAGCGAGAATTACATGAATGTGAAGTTTGCAAAGACAGACTCGCGGTCTCCGTCCTGGGGTGAGAGGGGCGGAGGGTGGGGAACTTTGTTCTGTGTTTGTCCTTGGGAGTGTGTGATGGGACGGTGCGGAGGGAGATTCACTCTGTGTCTGACCCCGGGAGTGTGTGATGGGACGGTGCGGAGGGAGATTCACTCTGTGTCTGACCCCGGGAGTGTGTGATGGGACGGTGCGGAGGGAGATTCACTCTGTGTCTGACCCCGGAGTGTGTGATGGGACGGTGTGGAAGGTGATTCACTCTGTGTCTGACCCCGGGACTGTGTGATGGGATGACACGGGAGGGAGATTCACTCTGTGTCTGACCCGGGAGTGTGTGATGGGACGGTGTGGAGGGAGATTCACTCTGTGTCTGACCCCGGGAGTGTGTGATGGGACGGTGCAGAGGGAGATTCACTCTGTGTCTGACCCCGGGAGTGTGTGATGGGACGGTGGGGAGGGAGATTCACTCTGTGTCTGACCCCGGAACTGTGTGATGGGATGGCGTGGAGGGAGATTCACTCTGTGTCTGACCCCGGGAGTGTCCTGATGGGACGGTGCGGAGGAAGATTCACTCTGTGTCTGACCCCGGGAGTGGTGTGATGGGACGGTGCGGAGGGAGATTCACTCTGTGTCTGACGCCGGGGAGTGTGTGATGGGACGGTGTGGAGGGAGATTCACTCTGTGTCTGACCCCGGGAGTGTGTGACGGGACGGTGTGTGGAGGGAGATTCACTCTGTGTCTGACCCCGGGAGTGTGTGATGGGACGGTGTGGAGGGAGATTCACTCTGTGTGTCTGACCCCGGAGTGTCTGATGGGACGGCGTGGAGGGAGATTCACTCTGTGTCTGACCCCTTTTTTTTTTTTTTTTTTTTTTTTTTTTTCTTTTTTTTACAAAATTCTTTATTACAAATGTCGGTGCTATACAATATTTACAAACCCAGTGAATAACACATTTACTACACTACACTACAAACAGACAATACATGTTAAACCAATATATTGCCATCCTCGTCAATGATGGCATTTACACCCCGCGGAGCCCAACGGTCCCGGAACATCTCGACGGTCGCCGTGGACTGTGCGTATTCCTTTTCAATGTTCACCCGGGCTCGAACATACCCCCTAAACATAGCCAGGCAGTCCGCCCGGGGAGAACCTCCTGCCACCCTTTTCCAGGAGCCACGGATGGCAATTTTCGCCAGCCCCAGGAGCAAGTTGACAAGGACATCCTCATCCCTCTGTGCCCCCCTCCTTACTGGATGACCATATATGAATAGGGTGGGACTGAAATGCAACCAGAAGGCGAGAAGCAGCCCACGCAAATACGCGAAAAGGGGCTGCAGCCTCACACACTCCACGTACATATGGTACACGGTCTCCTCCAGCCCGCAGAAGTGACACGCGGCTGGGAGATCCGTGTACAAACTGAAGAACTTATTGCAGGGCACCGCTTTATGCAGCACCCTCCAGCCGAGATCCCCAAGGTGCATGGGAAGGACTCCCTTGTAGAGGGACTTCCACTGGGGACCCCCCTCACCTCCAGGTGGAAAGACCGACCGCCATGGCGTGTCGGGACGGTGGACAAATGCTAGGAAGTGGAGGGTGTGGAGCAGCAGCCCATAAAGGTACCTCCTGCCTGCATCCCTAAATGGGATTGTGGGTGTTGATGAAAGACGGCTCAAGTTGTGTGGATTCGTCTCTCGGGTAAGGCTGCGGGGCCTGGGCCCGACGAGCAGCTCAGCCCGAGTCGTTCCACACACCTGAGCCGCACTGACATCCGTTGAGACAGGGCAAGGGTCGGCCAGGACCCCGCCCTCTGCCAGAGGAGGGGATTCCCGGCCTGAGGCAACCATGTTCCAGACTCTCAGTAGGTCCTGATAGAAGCCGGGCAGCCTCTGCAAAGCAGCACGGCTGACGCCCGCCGGTGGTAGCTGCATATCTTCGGCAAGACAGCAGCCCCTCCGGAGGAAGAAAGTCGCCAACACGTGCCACCTGGGAGGGTGCTCGGCGTACAGGAATCTCTGCAGCGTCCTGAGGCGGAGAGCCGCCAGTCGTGTGCGTACACACACCAGCGACTGTCCGCCCTCTCCTTCTGGGAGACTCAGAACCGCTGCAGAGACCCAGTGCTTCCTGTTTCCCCAGAAGAAGTCCACTAGCTTCCTCTGCATTCTTGCGACAAAAGGGGCAGGGGGGGCCAAGGTGACCATCCGGTACCACAACATGGAGGCCACCAGCTGGTTTATGACCACCACCCTGCCTCGATAGGAAAGCACCCTGAGAAGGCCTGACCAGCGCCCTAGCCGGGCCATGACCTTTGTCTCCAGGTCCTGCCAGTTCGCCAGCCAGGTCTCCCCAGAAGGACTCAGGTAGACTCCCAGATAGAGAAGACGTCTGGTGCTCCACTCAAAAGCTCTCATCTCCTCCGGCAGGGAGTCCACCTGCCACTGGCCTACTAAGAGTCCGGAACATTTCGCCCAGTTGATCCTGGCGGAGGATGCCGCTGAGAAAACATCTTGGCACTCGCGCATCCTCCGCAGGTCACAGGGGTCTGTCATCATGAGGAGTACGTCATCGGCGTAGGCCGAGAGGACGACCCCCATGTCCGGTTCGCGCAGAACCAGACCTGTCAGCCTTCGCCGAAGAAGGCCGAGGAATGGCTCGACACAGATCGCATACAGTTGACCGGACATGGGGCACCCTTGATGCACTCCTCTTCGGAAGTGGATAGGTCCTGTCAATGATCCATTAATTTTAACTAGGCACTCTGCGGCAGAGTACAGGAGCCGAACTCGGGCCACAAAGTGTGGTCCGAGCCCAAAAGCCTGCAGGGTGCCCACCAGGAAACTGTGGTCCACCCGGTCAAAAGCCTTCTCCTGGTCAAGAGAAAGAAACGCTGCCGGGGTCCCAGTCTCCTGGAGTAGGTGGATCAGGTCCCGTACTAGGTGGACATTGTCCTGGATGGAGCGGCCCGGGACTGTATAAGATTGGTCAGGATGGACCACCTGTCCAATTACCGAACCCAGACGGTTGGCCATTGCCCGGGCGAAGATCTTGTAGTCCACGCACAAGAGGGAGACCGGCCGCCAGTTCTTTAGCAGGCGGAGGTCTCCCTTCTTGGGCAGTAGGACCACAACAGCTCTCCGCCATGAGAGGGGCATTTCTCCAGTGGCTAGGCTCTCCCCTAGGACAAGGCTGTAATCATCCCCCAGGACATCCCAAAAAGCCTGATAAAACTCAACACTCAGTCCATCCAAACCAGGGGACTTGCCCCTCCGGAGTTGCCGAAGGGCAGTGGACAGCTCCTCCCGAGTCAGGGGGGCATCCAGACGCACTGCGTCCTCTGGGCTGACCTTCGGCAAATCCTCCCAGACCTCATTACACGCCTCCGCATTTGACGGATCAGGCGAGAATAAGGACCGATAGAATGAACGGACCTCGTTGTTAATTCCATCAGGGTCCGTGATGGAGGAGCCATCGGCAGCCAGCAGCTCCACTAGCTGCTTTTGAACCCCCCGCCACCTTTCCAACGAGTAGAAGAAGGGTGAGCCACGGTCCAAATCCTGCAGCATTTGGATCCGTGACCTCACGTACGCACCTCGGGACTGCTGGAGCTGCAGGTTCCTTAGTGCGTCCTTCTTCTCCTGGTATTCCTGCCACAGCTGTTGGTCTCCAGCGGTCGGACCGAGGCGGGATTCCAGGTCAAGCAACGCTCTCTCAAGCCGCTCAACCTCAGAGCTCCGCCTCTTTGTCGACCCCCTAGTGTACTCCCGACATAAAAACCGGATGTGGGCTTTGCCCACATCCCACCATAGCCGTAGGGAGCAGAAATCTCTCCGCCTCTCCTTCCAGGAGACCCAGAAAGCTCGGAACGAATCCCGGAATCGGCTGTCCTCCAGCAGCCGGTTGTTAAAATGCCAGTACCCGGATCCCACCCGAGGGTGTAGTGGAATAAATTCCACCCACACAAGGTGATGATCCGAGCACGACACCGGCCGCATGGAGGACGCCGACACGCGGGAGACGTAGGCCCGAGAGATGTAAATGCGGTCTATCCTGGAACCTCCTTCTCTAGACCTTCTCGAGAAGGCGCTAGAGTTGGTGTGAAGATTCCGCCAGCTGTCCACCAAGTCAAAGGAGCCGACTAGCTCCTTTAACATTTTTGCCGATGCTGGGTCGCGTTGGAGGCCCGAACGGTCCTCCGCCTCGAGGGTACAATTGAAATCTCCCCCGAGGATGACGCAATCCTCAGGATCGATGGAGCTCAGCAGGGTGGACAGCTGGCAGAATAGGCGCGTCTGCATCACACCGCGCCTGGGAGCATACACATTGATAAAATGCAATGGTACGCCATCCAGGCGCACAACCAGGTGGAGCAGACGGCCGGGCACAACGTCCTGGACTCTTTCAATTACTGGCTGGAAGGTCGGGGCCAACAGGATCGCCACCCCGCTAGAAATGGAGCTGAGGTGGCTCATGTAGACCCCGCCCCGCCACTCCAGGAGCCAAGCAGACTCGTCCCCAGCGATGGTATGGGTTTCCTGCAGGAAACTCACCGTATACCGCCCATCCCTGAGGGCTGAGAGATTGCTATGCCTGCGAAGAGGACCCCTGCTGCCGTTTACATTGAGACTAGCTATGGTAAGCTTCATGGCGGGAGCACACTAGGTCTCAGCAGCTGTGCCCATTTCGGTGAGAGCGGAGGCGCCCTCCACCACACTGTCCGGAAAGAAAGCAAGGTTACTTTTTGCCTTCCGGGCTCGAGCGGTACCAGCGACACCCTGTGACCCACCATCCCCCGTAGGAGCGAGGCTGCTTCTCCCTCTAATGTCCCTTACTAGGTCATCTAGGAAAGATTTTAGTTGCCGTCTGTCGTTCCCCGCCACCGCATTCCTCTTTCCCTTTCCCTTTCGTCCGAGGATGACTCGCAGGGACCTCACCAGCCTCGGCATGCTGGGTCAGCGTAGCGAGGCTAGTTGAGGCCGGTGCTTGGCACCCTCAGAGGTAAGAATAAAATGCTTAATTTCCTCTACAGGTATCAATGGGGACTTCTCAGGAGGGGTGAGGATGTCCATTATTTCACTATCGAAAGAGTCCCCCTCCAACCCGTCACTGCAGACAGAATCCCCATCGGCCTCCCCGCATGTTCCAAAAGATGGCTGCGCTTGTGACCCGTACCGCGCAGCGGGCACCTCGCTCTTACCTGCCTGCTCCACCGTCGCATCAGCCTCATCCACATTTGCGACAGTGGAGGGACAATCCCCAGGGACTCCCTGCAAGTCATTAATTGCTGGGGTCGACGTGCACAGAAAAACGCCCTCCCCAGGGGGCAGGCATAGAGGGGAACCCGGCACCTTTGGTCCAAGGGATTCACAAGCAGCCTGGTGCTGAGAATGAGAGAGCTTTGTCTCGTCTCCTCTTACATTATTCGGTACACTGGCCTCCAGAGAGGCGCTGACTTGTAGGTCCTGGGTGGAGGCCTCCAGGGCTGCCTCATTTGTGCAAACAGGGCTATCACAAGCTTTTTGCACAACCACACCATCTACCCCAGGACTGGTGGCTACATCTGGGGACTCAGGTTTAGAACCAACCCCTACCCGGATTCCCACCCCTTCCTGGGACTCCTCCGCATCTACATCCCCTGCCCTCTTGCGGGAACGTTCCCTTCTCCTCTTCACACCGGAGGAGCACACAGGTGCAGGCTTCACCGATGGGGCGGCGCTCTCTGTTTCCATGGCCCCGTCTGCTTGCGCACCTCCCCGAGCCCCACGCTCCACTTCAGGCGAAATGGGCGTGAGCTCTGCAGCCTCAAAGGCCCGCTTCTTACTGTGTTTGGATTTTCCCTTTGCCTTCTTACTCCGCACAGACTCCACCCCGTCCCCCACCTGAACCACAGGGAGAGGAGCAGGGACCGACCCAACCGTAGGAGTAGGGGTACGGGCAGGGGCAGGGTGAGGGGCTGGGGCAGGATCACGGGCGGGGGCAGGGTCAGATGCAGGCGCAGACGCACGCGCAGGAGTAGGATCAGGGGCAGAGGTAGCTGGGGAACTGGTGCCCGAAATGGGCTCTCTCGGGTTCCGGGCGGCAGGACAGTCCCTCCGAAAGTGCCCCACCCCCCTGCACGCATGGCACCGCGGGCGCTCGGAGCTCCAGTACACCTGATAATCCACTCCCTCGTGCCGGACAGTAAACCGGCCCTCAACATCGTCCTCCCTTTCCAGCTGCATGAATACCTGACGCCGGAAAGAGTTTACGGTGCGGAGGGTGCGTCTCTTAAATTTGTGTCGGATGGCAGTGATCTCCGACCTTACTTGCCCTAAACGAGCCAGTGGAGGTAGCAAGTCCTCATTTGGAATGAAAGGCTTAACATGTCCAAGCACGATACGTTGCGTGGGGGCCGTCACCAGCTCCATGGGTAAAAAGATGTTGTCTACCGTGACTCCCCTGCTTAGGGCCCGGTGCACTAGCTCTTCATTCGCCAGATAAAACACCGCCTTTCCGAACTCCTTCTCGGTGGCCAGAATACCACCTTTCCCAACAAGGTCCTCCATTGCCTCCGTACACTTTTCTAGTGTCATTCCAGGGCGCAAAATACATTGCACCCCACGTTCCACCTTCACCGACCGAAAAAGGGCGTTGTCCGAGGCCGGGGAGGCAGCCGCCCTTGCGTAACTCCCCGAAGGCCCGCGACTCCCTGGAGACCGGTCCGGCATGCTGGCGCTCTTTCCAGTCCGAGAATCCTACAGCGGTGCCGGTTAGAAGTCCTGGAACGAGTCGAATAACTGGCCGGGAAAGTTTGCAGTCGACAGTTCCTCACTGGCTCGACGCCAGGAAAGGCTCCGTCGGACTTGCAGAGACCCAGGCCGGGAGAGGCCGAAACGTCCTTCCAGATGCTCCGGCACCAACACCGGACGAAAATCAGGAAAACAATGGAGGAAGAACGTTACCTCGCTGTCAATGGGGGGGGGGGGGGGGGGGGGGAACGACGGCGTTTGCCTCCGGTTTTGGAGCGAACCGGCTTCCTGGCGAGTTGCCAGCGGCCGCAGCTGGGAGCTACGCAGTTAGCAGCCGCCAACAAACCCAGCCCAAACCGGCAGTAAAACTCCACACCGAGTTTCCACACCAGCGCCGTCACTCACTCGGTTGTCCAAGAGACTTTTAGAGCCACCTCCAAAGTATTCCACGAACTTTATCCAGTAGTTTTGCCTCGATTTCTCCCAGCTCAGTCAGCACAGCTCCACTCTGTGTCTGACCCCGGGAGTGTGTGTTGGGACGGTGTGGAGGGAGATTCACTCTGTGTCCGACCCCGGGAGTGTGTGATGGGACGGTGTGAAGGGAGATTCACTCTGTGTCTGACCCCGTGAGTGTGTGATGGGAAGGTGTGGAGGGAGATTCACTCTGTGTTTGACCCCGGGAGGGTGTGATGTGACGGTGTGGAGCGCGTTTCACTCGGTGTCTGACACCGAGAGTGTGGGATGGATGGTTTGGAGGGAGTTCCACTCTGTAACTCACCCCGGTAATGTGTGATGGGACAGTGTGGAGGGAGATTCACTCTGTGTCTGACCCCGGGAATGTGTGGAGGGTCACTGCGGATGAAGATTCACTCTGTGCCTGACCCCGGGAGTGTTTGATGCGACGCTGTGGAGGGAGATTCTCTCTGCGTCTGATCCCGGGTGTGTGATGGGACGGTGTGGAGGGAGATTCACACTGTGTCTCACGCTGGGAATGTGTGATGGGACGGTGTGGAGGGAGATTCACTCTGTGTCTGACACCGGGAGGGTGTGACGTGACGGTGTGGAGCGCGTTTCACTCGGTGCCTGACCCCGGGAGTGTGGGGTGGATGGTTTGGAGGGTGCTCCACTCTGTAGCTCACCCCGGTAATGTGTGATGGGACAGTGTGGAGGGAGATTCACTCTCTGGCTCACCCTTGTAATGTGTGATGGGATTGTGCGGAGGGAGCATCACTCTGTATCTGACCCTGTTTGTGTGTGATGGGACGGTGTGGAGGGATATTCAATCTGTGACAGACCCGGGATTGCGTGATGGGACGGTGTGAAGGGAGATTTGCACAGTGTTTGACATATGGAAAGATTGATGCGAAGTTGTTGGGCGACATTCTCTTTGCGTTTATCTCTTGCGTGTTTGGTAGTAGAGTGTGGAGGGATATTCACTCTGTGTTTTTCCTAGGTGTGTGGGACGGGACAATGTGGTGGGAGCTTCACTCTGTGCCCGATCCCGGAAGTGTGCGATAGGACAGTGTGGAGGGAAATTCAGTCTGTTTCTGAGCCCGGGAATCTGTGATCGGAGAGTGTGGAGCGAGTGTCTGACCACTGATGTGTTTGAGGGGACTGTGTCGATCATGCTTCAATCTGTTTCTGACACCGTGATTGTGTCCTGAGACGGTGTGGAGTGAGCTTTACTCTGTGTCTGACCCCGGGAGTGTGTGTTGGGACGGTGTGGAGGGAGATTCACTCTGTGTCCGACCCCGGGAGTGTGTGATGGGACGGTGCGGAGGGGGATTCGCTCTGTATCTGACCGCGTGAGTGTGCGATGGGACGGTGTGGAGGGAGATTCGCGCTGTGTCTAACTCTGGGAGTGTGTGATGGAACGGTGTGGACGGAACTTCACTCTGTGTCTGAACACTGGAGTAAGAGATGGGACGGTGTGGAGGGAGATTCAGAAGTTACGACAGGACATTGATGCGATGCCAAACTGGGTTGAGAAATGGTAGATGGAGTTTAACATTGATAAGTGTGAGATGGTTCCTTTTGGTAGGTCAAATATCATGGCAGAATATAACATTAATGTTTAGACTCTTGGCAGTGTGGAGGATCGGAGGGATCTTGGGGTCCGAGTCAATCGGACACTCAAATCCTGTGTAGGTTGACTCTCTGGTTAATAAGGCGTACGATGTATTAGCCTTCAACAATCGTGGAAATAATTTTGGGAGCCGAGTGGTAATATTGCAGCTATAAAGGGCACTGGTCAGACCACACCTTGTGTACTGTGCTCAGTTCTGGTCGCTTCACTACAGGAAGGATAGGAAGCCACAGAAGGGGTGCAGAGGAGATTTACAAGGATGTGGCCTGGATTGGGGAGCATGCCTTATGAGAATAGGTTGAGTGGGCTCGGCCTTTTCTCCTTGGAGCGACGGAGGATGAGAGGTGACCTGATAGAGATGTATAAGATTATGAGAGGGAATGATCATATGGATAGTCAGAGTATTTTTTTTTCACAGTGCTGAAATGATTGCCACAAGAGGACGCAGGCTTAAGGTACTGGATAGTAGGTACAGAGGAGATGGCAGGGGTAAGATTTTTACTCAGAGAGTGGTGGAGGCAGATGCGATAGGGTCTTTTAAGAGACTTCTGGATCGGTACATGATGTTTAGTAAAATAGAGGGCTATAGGTAAGCCTAGTAATTTCTTCGTCGCTCCAGCACACCCTCTTTCTTAATATCTACATGCTCAAGCTTTTCAGTCCGCTACAAGTCATCACAACAATCACCAAGATGCTTTTCCATAGTGAATGCTGAAGTAAAGTATTCATTAAGTACTTCTGCTGTTTCCTCCGATTCCATACACACTTTCCCACTGTCACACTTGATAGGTCCTATTCTTTCAAGACTTATCTTCTTGCTCTTCACATACCTGTAGAATGCTTGGGCTTTCCTTAATCCTGCCGCCCAGGCCTTCTCGTCTTCCCTTCTGGCTCTCCTAATTACCTTCTTAAGCTGCTTCCAGTTAGCCTTATAACTTTTAGGTGTCTAACATTCCCTGGCTCTCTAATCCTTCTGTCAGCATTTCTTCTCTTCTTGACTAGATTAATTACAGCCTTTATACACCAGTTTTCCAAGCTTCAAGTAGCCATCTGTGAGTCTCTTAGAAAACAAAACGATCGTTTCCGTATCCACTACAGCCACCGGCAGCCTATTCCACATACTCACCACTCTCTGCGTAAAAAAAAAGGAAAAAAAAAAAAACAACTTACCCCTGAGATCTCCTCTGTACCTGCTTCCAAGCACTTTAAAACTATGCCCTGTCGTGGCTGCCATTTCAGCCTGTGGAAAAGCTTCTGACTCTCCACACTATCAATGCCTCTCATTGTCTTGTACACCTCTATCAGGTCACCTCTCGTCCTCCGTCGCTCCAAGGAGAAAAGGACAATTCTCTCAACCTTTTCTCATAAGGCATGTTCCACAGTCCATGCAACATCCTTGTAAATCCTCTCTGCACGGTTTTTGTGGCTTCCTCTTACTTCCTCGAGTGAGGTGACCAGAACTAAGCACAGTACTCCAAGTACGGTTGACCAAGACCCTACATAGCTGCAACTTTAACTCTCGGCTCTTAAACTCAGTCCCACGATTGATGAAGGCCAATACACTTCATGCGTTTTTAACCATGGTGTCAACTTGCAGAGCAGCTTTGAGTGTCGTATGGACTCGGACCTCAAAATCCCTCTGATCATCCACAGTGCCAAGAGTCTTGCATGAATGCTATATTCTGCCATCATATTTGGCCTACCAGAATAAACCACCTCACACTTATCTAGGTTAAACTCCATCTGCCACTTATAGCCCAATTTTACATTCTATCAATGTCCCGTTTTAAATTCTGACAACTTTCCACACTATCCACACCACCCCCAACCTTTGTGTCATCAGAAAATTTACTAACTCATCCCTCCACTTCCTCATCGAGGTCATTTATAAAAATAATTGCCAAGTTTTTTGAACCTTTCGTAAGTTCTTCTTTTCTTCTGGACGAGATTTAAAACAGCCTTTGTATTCCACGGATCTTGTACCCTACCATCTTTCCCATGTCTCATTGGAACTTACCTACTCAGAACCCCACGCAAATATTCCCTGAACGTTTGCCACATTTCTTCCGTACGGTTCCCCGAGAACACCTGTTTCCAACTTATCTTCCAACTTCCTGCCTAATAGCCTCATACTTCCCCTTACTCCAATTAAACGGTTATCTAATTTGTCTTTTCCTATCCCTGTGTAATGCTATGGTAAAGGAGATAGAATTGTGATCACTATCTACAAAATGCTCTCCCACTGAGAGAACTGATATTTGACCAGGTTCATTTCCCAATACCAGATCAAGTGCAGCCTCTCCTCATCTAGGCCTATCTACATATTGTGTCAAGACACCCTCCCGAACACACCTAACAGACTGTACCCCATCTGAACCCCTCACCCTAGGGGGATGCCGATCATTATTTGGGGAATTAAAATCTCCTACCACAGCAACCCTGTTTTTATTACTCCTTTCCAGAATCTGTCTCCCTATCTGCTCCCCGATGTCCCTGTTACTATTGGGTGCTCCATGAAAAATATCCAGTGGAGTTATTGACTCCTTCCTGTTCCTAACTTCCATCCACAGAGATTCCGTAGACAACCTCTCCATGAGTTCCTCCTTTTCCACATCCCTGCCGGTATCTCTGATCAACACCCACCTCTTTTGCCTCCCTCTCTATCCTTTCTGAAACATCTAAAGCTCGCACTTGAAGTAAGCTATTCCTGCCTCTGCACTCTGCAAGTTTATGTAATGGCAACAACATCGTAGCTCCAACTGCCGATCCATGCTCTGAGCTCATCCGCTTTATTCATAATGTTCCTCGTATTAATTTAAACACATCTCAAGCCATCAGTCAGAGCGCGTACCTTCTCTATCACCTGCCTATCCTCCCTTTCGCAATGTCTCCAAACTTTCTCTGTTTGTGAGTCAAAATCCCTTTCCTCCATCTCTTCAGTTTGGTTCCCAACCCCTAGCATTCTAGTTTAAAATCTCCCCAGTAGCTTCGCAAATCTTTCCGCCAGGATATTGATCCCCCTCGGATTCAAGTGCAACTCCTCATTTTGGTACAGGTCACACGTGCCCCAGAAGAAGTCCTAGTGATCCAGAAGTCTAAATCCCTGCCCCCCTCCTCCAATCTCTCAGCCACTCATTTATCCTCCACCTCATTCAATTCCTATACTCACTGTCACGTGGCACAGGGAATATTCCCGAGATTCCTACCTTTGAGGTCCTGCTTCTCAACTTCTTTGTGAAGTTAAGAAATGGCAAGGATAAAAAGCCACTAACAGCAGCAGTTATATACATGCCTCGAAACAACAGCCGGGATGTGGACTACCAGTTAGAGCTGGAAATACAAAAAGCGTGACAGAAGGAAATCGTCAAGATAATTATGGGGAATTTTAATATGAAAGTGGATTGGGAAAGTCAGGAAGGTACTCGATCTCAGGAAAGGGAGATTATAGAATGCCCACGGGATGGCGTTTTGGAGCAGCATGTCCATACGCCCACCAGGGGATCGGCTGTTTTGGATTGGGTGCTGTGTAATGAATCTGAGGCGATTAAGTTCAGTTTCAAATTTGAAAAGGAGAAGTTGGTGCCAGGTGTAACAATATCTCAGTGGAACAAAGTTAATTACAGTGGTATGAGTGATGAACTGGCCCAAGTCGAATGGAAAAGTAAGCTAGATGGAAGGACGGTAGAGCAGAATTGGATGGAATGCCTACAACAAGTATACCGAGTTGGATACTGTTGCGGGGGATGGCTTACCTGGGACAAGCTGCGGCGGCCGGATCTCTGGCACTGAGTCTGGTTCTTCAGTGCAGAAGGGAGGGTTGAAGAAGATGAGAGCGGTAGTGATAGGGGACGCGATAGTTATAGGTACAGAAGGGAGGTTCTGTGGTCGTGACAGAGACTCCCGGATAGTTTGCTGCCTCCCGGGTGCCAGGGTCAGGGGTGTCTCTGATCGCGTGCACAGCATTCTAAAGTGGGAGGGTGAACTGCCAGATGTCATGGTACACATCGGTACCAATGACGTAGGAAGAAAGAGAGAGGAGGTCCTGAAGAGTGAGTATAGAGAGCTTGGTAGGAATTTAAAATGCGGGACCTCAAGGGTGGTAATCTCAGGATTGCTACCTGTGCTACGTGACAGTGGGGGAAAGAATAGGATGCTATGGCAGATTAACAAGTGGCTGAGGTAGTAGTGTAGGGGGCAGAGTTTCAGAGTTCAGTATCATTGGGACCTCTTCTGGGGCAGGTGGGATCTGTACATGAGAGACGGGTTACACCTAAACTACAAAGGGACCAATATCCTTGCAGGGAGGTTTGATAGTGCTATTGGGGAGGGTTTAAATTAGATTCGCCGGGGGATGGGAACCAGAGTGTCAGAGCAGATTGTGGAGTGGGGGTGAAAATAAATAATGTTAAAGTTCATACAAAGTCACAAATAGAAGCGTTGTGTAGGAGAGTAGGGGAGATTCAAACAAGCAGACATGACTTGAGAGTTAGGGGGCAAAAGTTCAGGGGTAACAGGAGGAGGAACGTTTTTACACAGAGAGTGGTGGCTGTGTGGAACGAGCTTCCAGTAGAAGTGGTTGAGGCTGGGTCGATATTGTCATTTAAAGAAAAATTGGGTAGGTATATGGACAGAAAAGGAATGGAGGGTTATGAGCTGAGTGCAGGTTGGTGAGACTAGGTGAGAGTAAGCGTTCGGCATGGTCTAGAAGGGCAAAGATGGCCTCTTTCCGTGCTGTAACTGATATATGGTTATATGGTTATATGTGTGTGGTGGTACTAATATTCGGAGGTGTGTCTATTTTACGGATGACACCATGATATGTGGAGGAGCAGCAAGTGTTGAACAAACGGAAAAGTTGCACAGGGACATGGTCAGTTTTGGAGAGTGGGCAAAAAAAAAAATAATGGCAGATGAGATACTATGTTAGGAAATTGTCGCGGACAAACGATGCTCGGACCCGGAGTGAGAGAGCCGTAGAAAATTCTTTATTTGTCACATGATATCATGGGGAGCACAGCCCCTAAAATCGGGATCCTGGAGCTCCCTCAGACAAGAAAACTCAGTGATATTTATACATCAACGGTACGTGACAAGAGACACTTGTGTGGAATTTTTTTTTTTTTGCAGAAGTAAAGGTCACGTGCTTCAGGACATTGTATGGTCAGATAATTCCTTGTTTGAACTTTTGTCTAGCATTTTCAGAGAACGCTACCGAATAGCAAAGTAGCAAAAATATGTGCCTGAGCAGCTACACATTTGACTGAAGTGTTAGTTCTCAGGCCAGCTGGCTCAACCGCGGACACATAAAAATTCTCAGAACAAGGAAGTACAGATGCAATTATTTTTATATCTCGGTTGCGAGGCACAGTTCAGTCACACAGAGTACATTAGTTACAGATAAATGATTGTAAACTTCGAATTCACATTTTAAAACAAATCATTAGCTCCCTCAATGC
The DNA here is from genome assembly GCF_030028105.1 of Mobula birostris. Lineage (NCBI taxonomy): Eukaryota > Metazoa > Chordata > Chondrichthyes > Myliobatiformes > Myliobatidae > Mobula > Mobula birostris. Next base: position 104,079,698 of record NC_092382.1, read on the forward strand.
CCATTACAATGTAAGGCCTTGATATTTTCTTCCACAGAAGTGTACGGCTGTACAGTTTGGAAGAAGAAATAATCGAGCAGATTATTGTTTAGATGGGGAGAAAATTCAAAAAGTGCAAAGGGACTTGGGGGGGGGGTCCTCGTGCAATACACCCTAAAGGTTAACCACCAGCTTGGATCGGCTGTGAGGAAAGCGAATGCTATGTTAGCGTTCATTTCAAAAGAAATAATGCGTAAGAGAAAGAAGGTGTTGCTGAGTCTCTATGGGGCACTGGTGTGACCTCATTTGGAAAACTGTGTGCAGTCTTGCGCCCCCTATCTTAGAAGGGATGTACTGATGTTGGAGGAAGTTCAGGAAAGATTCACCAGGATTATTCCTGGAATGCAGGGGCTAAGATAGGAGGAACTTGTGTCGGCTCTTGTACTGTATTCATTAGCGTACAGAAGAATGAGTGACGTTATCATAGAAACATTTCGAATGTTGAAAGGGTTGGAAGAGTAGATGTGGAAAGGCTGTTTCCCTTGGTGGGTGAGTCCAGGACAAGAGGCCGCAGTCTTAGGATAAGAGCATATCCATTTAAAACAGCGATGAGGAGAAATGTTTTAGCCACAGGGTCCTGGACCTATGGAATCCGTTGCCACAAACAGCTGTGGAGGCCCGATCATGGAGGGTGTTTCAGGAGGAGATTGATAGGTATCTGATTTGTCAGGGTATTTGTCAGGGTGGGAATCAAATTAAAGAGGCCAGGCGAGAGGAGGTTAGTTCACTACAGGGCGATGGGAACCAGTGCAGAGAGACAGTGGGGTGTAAAGTGAGGGTAGAAACAAAAAGTACTAAGGAGAACAGTAAAAGTGGCAGGCTGACAAATCCAGGGCAAGCATTAAAAAGGGCCACTTTTCAGCATAATTGTATAAGGGCTAAGAGAGTTGTAAAAGAGCGCCTGAAGGCTTTGTGTGTCAATGCAAGGAGCATTCGTAATAAAGTGGATGAATTGAAAGTGCAGATTGTTATTAATGATTATGATATAGTTGGGATCACAGAGACATGGCTCCAGGGTGACCAGGGATGGGAGCTCAACGTACAGGGATATTCAATATTCAGGAGGGATAGACATGAAGGAAGGGGAGGTGGGGTGGCGTTGCTGGTTAAAGAAGAGATTAACGCAATAGAAAGGAAGGACATAAGCCGGGAAGATGTGGAATCGATATGGGTAGAGCTGCGTAACACTAAGGGGCAGAAGACGCTGGTGGGAGTTGTGTACAGGCCACCTAACAGTAGTAGTGAGGTCGGAGATGGTATTAAACAGGAAATTAGAAATGTGTGCAATAAAGGAACAGCAGTTATAATGGGTGACTTCAATCTACATGTAGATTGGGTGAACCAAATTGGTAAAGGTGCTGAGGAAGAGGATTTCTTGGAATGTATACGGGATGGTTTTTTGAACCAACATGTCGAGGAACCAACTAGAGAGCAGGCTATTCTGGACTGGGTTTTGAGCAATGAGGAAGGGTTAATTAGCAATCTTGTCGTGAGAGGCCCCTTGGGTAAGAGTGACCATAATATGGTGGAATTCTTTATTAAGATGGAGAGTGACATAGTTAATTCAGAAACAAAGGTTCTGAACTTAAACAGGGGTAACTTTGAAGGTATGAGACGTGAATTAGCTAAGATAGACTGGCAAATGACACTTAAAGGATTGACGGTGGGTATGCAATGGCAAGCATTTAAAGATCGCATGGATGAACTGCAACAATTGTTCATCCCAGTTTGGCAAAAGAATAAATCAAGGAAGGTAGTGCACCCGTGGCTGACAAGAGAAATTACGGATAGAATCAATTCCAAAGAAGAAGCATACAAATTAGCCAGAGAAAGTGGCTCACCTGAGGACTGGGAGAAATTCAGAGTTCAGCAGAGGAGGACAAAGGGCTTAATTAGGAAGGGGAAAAAAGATTATGAGAGAAAACTGGCAGGAAACATAAAAACGGACTGTAAAAGCTTTTATAGATATGTAAAAAGGAAAAGACGGGTAAAGACAAATGTAGGTCCCCTGCAGACAGAAACAGGTGAATTGATTACGGGGAGCAAGGACATGGCAGACCAATTGAATAATTACTTTGGTTCTGTCTTCACTAAGGAGGACATAAATAATCTTCCAGAAATAGTAGGGGACAGAGGGTCCAGTGAGATGGAGGAACTGAGCGAAATACCTGTTAGTAGGGAAGTGGTGTTAGGTAAATTGAAGGGATTGAAGGCAGATAAATCCCCAGGGCCAGATGGTCTACATCCCAGGGTGCTTAAGGAAGTAGCCCAAGAAATAGTGGATGCATTAGTGATAATTTTTCAAAACTCGTTGGATTCTGGACTAGTTCCTGAGGATTGGAGGGTGGCTAATGTAACTCCACTTTTTAAAAAAGGAGGGAGAGAGAAACCGGGGAATTATAGACCGGTTAGCCTAACGTCAGTGGTGGGGAAACTGCTGGAGTCAGTTATCAAGGATGTGATAACAGCACATTTGGAAAGCGGTGAAATGATCGGACAAAGTCAGCATGGATTTGTGAAAGGAAAATCATGTCTGACGAATCTCATAGAATTTTTTGAGGATGTAACTAGTAGAGTGGATAGGGGAGAACCAGTGGATGTGGTATATTTGGATTTTCAGAAGGCTTTTGACAAGGTCCCACACAAGAGATTAGTGTGCAAACTTAAAGCACACGGTATTGGGGGTAAGGTATTGGTGTGGGTGGAGAGTTGGTTAGCAGGTCAGAGTTCGCCGTAGTGACACCATTCTGCAAGCGTCAGGTGTCATTCGCCCAATATTTTCAAATTGCTAACTCATCTGCCTCGAACACCTCTCTGGAAGTTCATTCAACCTCCTGTCTGTGATGTATAAAAATGACCTTAATGAAATTGTAGATGGGTGCATTCGTGAGTTGTATCAGATACGAAGATGGGCAGTGTTGTGGATCATGTCGAGAACTGGCAAAAAAAAATCTCAATGCGACATAGATCAGTCACAGATACAGTTGGAGAAACGGAAGAGCTTAGCCCGTCATGTATCCAATGTTTGAAGAAAAGAACAAAGCAGGCAAACAATAACACAGCTGTGAAAAATAATAAACTCTGAGTCCTTCATAGAAGCATAGAAACATAGAAAATAGGTGCAGGAGTAGGCCATTCATGGCGACCAGAATTGACCACAGTACTCCAGGTGGGGTCTGACCAGGGTCCTATATAGCAGCAACATTAACTCTCGGCTCCTAAACTCAATCCCACGATTGATGAAGGCCAAGGTACCGTATGCGTTCTTAACCACAAAGTCAAACCGCGTAGGGTCTTAGAGTGTCCTATGGACTAGGACCCCAGATCCCTCTGATCCTCCACGCTGCCAAGTGTTTTAGCATTAATATTATATTCTGCATTCAGTTTTGACTTACCAAAATGAACCACCTCACACTTATCTGGGTCGAACTCAATCTGCCACATTTCAGCCCAATTTTGCATCTTATCGATGTCCCGTTGTAACCTCTGACAGCCATTCAGACTATCCGCAACACACCCAAACTTTGTATTATCAACCAACTTACTAACCCATCAATATACTTCTTCATGCAGGTCGTTTAGAAAAAAAAAAAAAATCATAAACTGCAGTGGTGGCAGAACAGATCCCTGAGGCACACCACTGGTCACCGACCTCCATGCGGAATATAACCCTCTACAACAACACTTTGCCTTTTGGAAGAAAGACATTTCTGGATCCACCAAGGAATGCACCTTTCGATCCGATGTCTCCTTACTTGCTCAACAAGCCTTGCATTGGGTATCTTGTCAAGTGCCTTGCCGAAACCCATATCCACTACATCTACTCATCTTCCTTCAGCAATGTGTTTAGTGACAACCTCAGGAAAATTCAATCAGTCTCGTAATGCACAACTTGCCTTTGACAAGCCATGCAGGCTATTTCTAATATTATTTTGCCTCTCCAAATTTTCATAAATCCTGCCTCTCAGGATATTCCCCATCAATTAACCAACCACCGAAGTAAGACTCACTGGTCTATGTTTTCCTGGGCTAACAGAAAAGGGAGCAACATCTGCCAAACCTGCAATCCTCCTGAACTTCTCCCCTCCCCATGGATGATGCACAGATCATTGCCAGAGGCTTAGCAGTCTCCTCCCTCGCCTTCCGCAGTAGCCTAGGGTAGATCTCCTCTTGTCCCAGTGACCTTACCAACTTGCTGCTTTCCAAAAGTTGTAGCCCATCCTTTTTAAAATATCTATATGCTCAAGTCCGCGGTAAGTTATCCCTACAATCGCCAAGATCCTTTTCCGTAGTGAATACTGAAGCAAAGTATTAAATAAGTACTTTTGCTGTCTCCTCCGGTTCCGTTGCACACTTTCCCAGTTTCACACTTGCTTGCTCCTATTCTCTCACGCCTTAACCTTTTGCTCTTCACTTACTGGAAAACTCCCTTGGGGTTTTCCTTAATTCTGTCCACCAAGACCTTCTCAAGTCCCTTCTAGCTCTCCTAATTTATTTCCTAACTTCGTTACTGCGGGCCTTATAATCTTCTACATCTCTCTAATTACCTAGTTTTTTCAATCTTTCAGAAGCTCTTCTCTTCTTTTTGACTAGATTTTTAACAGCCTTTGTACACCCCTGTTTATGTACCCTACCACCCTTTCCCTGTGTCATTGGAACATATCTACCCAGAGCCCCAAGCAAATAACCCCTTCACATCTGACACATTTCTTCCGTAGATTTCCCTGATAAATCCTGTTCCCAATTTAATCTTCCAAGTTCCTGCCTTATAGCCTCATGTTTCTCCCTACTCCAATTAAACGCTTTTCTAAACTCTCTGTCCCTATTCGTTTCTAATTCTATGGTAAGGGAGATAGAATTGTGATCGCTATCTCCAAAATGCTTTCACACCGAGAGACCTGACACCTGACCAGGTTCCTTTTCCAATACCAGTTCAAGGACAGACTCACCTCTTATAGGCTTATCAACATTTTGTGTCAAGAAACCTCGTTTTTCAATACTTCTTAGGCATGACCAGCTGCCACCGCCGGGGATAGTCCGGAGGCGACGTGACCCGGTACAAGACGTGGTTCTTCAGCTTCAACCGAGGACGCTCCTTCAGTAGTAAGGAAACGGAGGCATGCTTCGCCTTCTCCACCTGCCCCATATCGCCCTGTCTAACCGCGTACCAGATAGTGCTAATGCCCATGTCATCACACTGAGCCGCCCCGACTTCCTGGAGGCTCAACTCCGGCAACTGCCTGTTCCTCAGAGCAGTCAAATTACAGTAAGCAGTGCGTAACGCGTCATCGTCAGCCCCCAATCGATCTACTGCCCGATCCGTTCCCATCGGGGCTCCTACTTCCCCGTCGCTCCCAACTTGACACATGGCCATTACCACCGGGGCAGGGACACTCTACCACTCTTAAGCCGCGCCCGACTCGTCGTGCGCCCGACGAGATAGAGCATCTGCATCAATGTTCCGACTCTCCGACTCCCCGGCCGGTACTTCAGGCTGAGCTCATAGGCAGACCAGGCCGCTACCCACCGGTGTCCAGTAGCGTCCAGCTTTACCGAGGTCAGGATATAAGTGAGGGGGTTGCCGTCAGTTCTCACCTCAAACTGGGCCACGTATAGATAGTCACTCAACTTGTCCACCACCGCCCATTTCAACGCCAACAACTCCAGCTTGTGAGTGGAATAGTTTCTCTCAGCTGTCGACAAGCTCCGGCTGACAAATGCCACCAGCCTCAATCCGTTGCCCTGTTCCTGGTACAGGACCGTCCCAAGAACCTCGTGACAGGCATCAGTGTGTAGAACATACGGCTTCCGGGGATCAGCAACAGCTAACACCGGGAGCTGTGTCAGCGCCCGTTTTAGAGATTGGAACACCTCCTCACATTGAGCATCCCACCTCGATCCAAAACCATAGAAGAAAACCATAGAAACCATAGAAATTCTACAGCACAGAAACAGGCCTTTTGGCACTTCTTGGCTGTGCCGAACTATTTTCTGCCTAGTCCCACTGACCTGCACACGAACCATATCCCTCCATACACCTCCCATCCATGTATCTGTCCAATTTATTCTTAAATGTTAAAAAGAACCCGCATTTACCACCTCGACTGGCAGCTCATTCCATACTCCCACCACTCTCTGTGTGAAGAAGCCCCCTCTAATGTTCCCTTTAAACTTTTCCCCCCTCACCCTTAACCCATGTCCTCTGTTTCTTTTCTCCCCTTGCCTCAGTGGAAAAAGCCTGCTTGCATTCACTCTATCTGTACCCATCATAATTTTATATACCTCTATCAAATCTCCCATCATTCTTCTACGCTCCAGGGAATAAAGTCCTAATCTAGTCAACGTTTCCCTGTAACTGAGTTTCTCAAGTTCCGGCAACATCCTTGTAAACCTTCTCTGCACTCTTTCAACCTTATTTATATCCTCCTGTAATTTGGTGACCAAAACTGAACACAATACTCCAGATTCGGCCTGACCAATGCCTTATACGACCTCAAAGGCTCCCCCGGTTCAAGTATCCTCCTACCTCCGGCCCTCGGTCTCCCTTCCTTTTCTTCCCCACAGGTGGATAACCACACAACAGCTGGCTCAATGGGTGACTCATTTTCGCATATCCTTTCACGAATTGGCGGTAATACCCGCAGAACCCCAAAAACGAGCGTAAGGCGCTCACCTTCTGGGGTGTCGGCCAGGTGGTCACCGTGGCTATCTTAGCTGGATCGGTGACCACTCCATTTCCCGACTCCGTTGGAAGATCTGAGTCAGGTGCTGGGTGGGATTTCCCATAGGCATATACGAGCCAATATAACTGAGCGTTACAAACAAAATATACAACTGTATAATGTTTTTCAAAATTACACAATACACTATCGGTTATCATACAGTACTCTACAACTGATATAACATAGTGCAAAATCTCTTGCTGCTGGTTTGTTTATAAATCGTTACAGTTCGGAAGAATCCGTATTCATATATTCCAGACCTCCAGAAATGAATACTAACATCCCCACCGTCACGACCGGAAAGTTAACCTTAAAGGAGTCCTGCACGAGGTCTCCCAAGCCGCTTTGTACCAAAGGTATTTTAATTTTCTCTCCATTCAGGCCCAGTCTGTTGTCGGACACAGGTCTGTAGATCATCGGGCGTGACACCTGAAGGACGCTCTTAAGTATTGCCAGATGCAGAGATCACAGAAGATGCGGCATCTCGTCACCCGACTCCTCTCTTTCACCACTAACCATCTCCATGAGCTCCTGACTCCTCTGCAGTACACTTCCCCTCCACAATCCCCCACACCGACTTCCCGTCACTGACAATCTACCTCTCAATACTCCCCGTCTCTGTTGCAGCCTCCCCCTTCAAACTCCTCCTTTCACCTATTTGCTCCACTGCACCCTTCTCCCTGATTCCCAAACTCCCCGGCTCAACTCTCTGTTTGTGTCTACCGCTCCATCACCAACAGACCTCCGCGTCTCTGGCCCCAACACAAAAGAGGAGACGGTTGAGAGAAGGGGAGCGAGAGGAGAGGGGAGTGGGAGAAGGGAGAGGGGGAGCGTGAGGGTGGGAGAGAAGGTGTGAGTGAGATGAGAGGATAGAGAAGGAGGCTTAGAAAGCGGAGAGAGTCGTTCAAGTGTAATACAACGTCCCCTCCTCACTGCCTCTTCTACTGCATCCCTCCTCACCTCCCCTCCTCCCATGGTGTTTCGTACTGACTGACCCTCCAACAGAGCTCCCACTTCACAGACCCCTCCAACCGCGCTCTTTACGCTCCGCGCCCCCCATCACCATCCCCCGTCCCCCGCATCACACATCGCTCCATCCACACCTCCCTTCACGGGACGCACCATCCCCACCAAGCGCTGCTCCCCGCTTCCACGGAGGTCTACCCTCACTGTACCTCCCAGAGCCCACCCTCAACACCCACCCTCCCAAAGCGCTCCAGCCTCCTTATCTCTATCACGCGTTTTTCTGATATTCTACACCAGGGAATCGTTACGGGTTTACTGTACACTTGCCCTGAGATGTCTCGACACTAATGGGCACCTCACCTAAACAGAGTGAAACCAAATAGATGAAACTGACCTCCATTTCTACAGACCAGTGGTGCTGAGAGGGCCGGGACATTGCGTCAAATCTACAAATCTTCCGCTCTGTGTTCACTGGGATTTATGAGGACGATGACAGAGAGAGTTGACGCCTGGTTTTACTACTTTTCCCACCGACTATCTGAGCCTCACCACAGTTCTGTGTTGTTAGGACATCATGTGGTTCCTGTCATGTATAATATCTCCACCCAATCCCTGTCCCCTTCCCCGCCTCCCCTTCCTTCCTCTTTCCTGCACACTAAAACGGCTCCCAGTCACACACACACGCAATTTCTGAGGCAGACACACAATTCAAGCTTCCGGAACGGCTAGAGGTAGGGAGGTGGTGGAGAAGGGAGACGTGTTGAAAGAGAGAGAAGGAGCGGGTGAGGAGTGACAGTGGGGAGAGTGGGACGCGGGAGAGAAGGAGGGGTGAGGGTGGGGAGTGCGGGAGACGGCTGCAGCGAAGAGGGCCAGAGAGGGAGGAAGCAGGGGAGAGGGAAAGATGGAAGGTGTGGCGGGAGAGAAGGGGGAGCGGGAGAGCGTGTGGAAGGAAGGGGCAAAGAAGGGAAAGGGGGAGAATGGGGGAGGGGAGGGCGGAGAAAGGGGGAAATGGGAGAATGTGAGAGAGGCTGAGTGTCCCGATCCAAAACATCTCCCATCCCCTTCTCCACCTTCGAGAAGTCGGAAGGGACGTGGAAAATATCCGGAGAACATGGGTGTGTTTGTGGGGGAAATATCTCTTGGCGACAGGTGTGGTAGAGAGATAAAAGAGAGTGAGGCTGGTAGATGGGGGAGGGGGGCGTGGGAGAGAGGGGGACGGAGAGTGTTGGAAGGTGGGTTTGAAAGCGGAGAGGGTGGTGTGTGCATTCGCACCCTCCCGTCCTCGCCTTCTCGTCCTTCCTCTTTCGTATAAACCACACCGGCTCTCAGACACACATACACACGCAATCTCTGAGGCAGATTACAAGGCAAGGCTTTTGGAACGGCTGGAGGTAGGGAGGAATGGTGAGCGGAGGAGAAGAAGCGGGTGAGGGGTGAGGATGGGAGTGAGGGAGACCGGGCAGAGCGGTGGACAGAAGGTGCCAGTGAAGGAGAAGGAAAGAGCAACGGCATGGGGGTGGGGAGGGAAGGGGAAGCGGAAGCCGCTGTGGCGGAGAGCTGGAGATATGATGAAGGGAAATGAGGTGAGCGAGGGGGAGGGCGGGTAATCGGGGATGGGAGAATGTGAAAGACGGCTGGGTATCCCGAGCCATGAAGCAACTAACCCCTTCCCCTCTAACAGTGTAAGGGACGTGGGAATTTTGGGGAGAACACTGTGTAGTGCTTGGGTGGGGGAAGGGTGTGATATCTCTTAGACACAGAGACAGGGCTGGTGGGGGTAGAGAGGTGAAACGGAGTGCGGTAGGATGCTGGGGGAGAGAGTGGGTTAAGATAATATGGAAGGAGACGGCGTTGGGGAGGGGGGGGAGGACGTGGGAGAGAGGAGAAAAGAGGGAGAGAGGGGCCAGGTGGGAGAGAGGGGAAGGGAAGGGTGTTGGAAGTTGGGTGGAAAAGGGCAGACGGTGGTGGGAGTGGCGGTAGAGAGGGAGAAACTTGTAAACGGCGAAGAATAGAACTGGGAGACTGATAAACTTTGGAGGGAAAGGGGAGAGAAAAGTCCAAAGTCCAAAGTGCTGTGGGGTGATGGTGGGAGGGAGAGAACGAGAGAGAGAGAGAGAGAGAGAGAGAGAGAGAGAGAGAGAGAGAGAGAGAGAGAGGAGAGAGAGAGAGAGAGTGTGTGTGTAGGGGGGTGCCATATATATTATAAGGTGCAGGGAGGATGTAGAGGACGTAGAAGGCAAGGAAGCCTTTCGGATGGAACGAGTTTCGAGGGGGCTGTTTATATCACTCGGAGGGAGACAGCTCACACACCTCGGTGTGTGTTGGGGGTGTTTCCTGCAGCCGCCGTTTCTCGCAGACAGAGTTTCTGATGCCTGAAGCCCTGGAGTTGAACAGAAACAGTCGAACCTTTCAGAACCAGTGGGGAACGGTGCGGGGGTGGGTGCGGGTTGGGGGCCGGGGTCTCCATGACAATAGAGCCTCGATGACACAAATATCTCCGTCATTTCCTCCTTCCGCTCCCCTGCTATTCCTCTCTAAACCCCTCCTTCCGTTTCTTCCCTCATTCTCTCTCGCCACTGTCTGCACTCTTCCCCCAATTACTCTCCACATCTCTTCTACAATTTTATTTCTTCCCTCCTGGCAATCGCATCTATCCCACCGTCTCCCACACCCGCAATCTCCCTCCTCCCTGTACTTCCTGTCCCTGCTCTAGTTTCCTCACTCTATCGGCTGTTCACCAGCTGTTGCTGAGACACGGTCTGCCATCACGCGTTTCCTCTACCGATGTTCCTATCCCTTTCAGAGCTCAGAGACCTGATAAGATGGTTGAGAACGAGACCTACGCGGATAGGCAGCTCGCAGGATGGAAATCACCTGCTCCTTCCGGAGGTAAGTAGGGCGGTGAGACGGAAGGAGTTTCCCGCAGTTTCTACACCTGGGCGTATGTGCAGGGATGCTGTGGACAAAGCTTCTCTCTGTGATCAGACACAGGTTGGGGGGCTGGGGTGTGACAGGTTGGTGCCCGGGGAGCTTTACTCTCTGCTTTACCCCCGGGAGAGCGTGATGGATGAGACTGAGGAAACCTTTACTCTGTGTCTGACCCCGGGAGTGTGTGATGGGATGGTGTGGAGGGAGATTCACTCTGTGCCTGACCCCGGTTGTGTGTGATGGGACGGTGTGGAGGGAGATTCACTCTGTGTCTGACCCCGGGAGTGTGTGATGGGATGGTGTGGAGGGAGATTCACTCTGTGTCTGACCCCGGGAGTGTGTGATGGGACGGTGCGGAGGGAGATTCACTCTGTGTCTGACCCCGGTAGTGTGTGATGGGACGGTGCGGAGGGAGATTCACTCTGTGTCTGACCCCGGTAGTGTGTGATGGGACGGTGTGGAGGGAGATTCACTCTGTGTGTCTGACCCCGGGAGTGTGTGATGGGACGGTGCGGAGGGAGATTCACTCTGTGTCTGACCCCAGGAGTGTGTGATGGGATGGTGTGGAGGGAGATTCACTCTGTGTCTGACCCCGGGAGTGTGTGATGGGACGGTGCGGAGGGAGATTCACTCTGTGTCTGATACCGGGAGTGTGTGATGGGACGGTGTGGAGGGAGATTCACTCTGTTTCTGACCCCGGGAGTGTGTGATGGGACGGTGCGGAGGGAGATTCACTCTGTGTCTGACCCCGGGAGTGTGTGATGGGACGGTGCGGAGGGAGATTCACTCTGTGTCTGACCCCGGGACTGTGTGATGGGACGGTGTGGAGGGAGATTCACTCTGTGTCTGACCCCGGGAGTGTGTGATGGGACGGTGTGGAGGGAGATTCACTCTGTGTCTGACCCCGGGGGGTGTGTGATGTGACGGTGCGGAGGAAGATTCACTTTGTGTCAGACCCCGGGAGTGTGTGATGGGACGGTGTGGAGGGAGATTCACTCTGTGTCTGACCCCGGGAGTGTGTGATGTGACTGTGCGGAGGGAGATTCACTTTGTGTCAGACCCCGGGAGTGTGTGCTGGGACGGTGTGGAGGGAGTTTGACTCTGTGCCTGACCCCGGCAGTGTGTGATGGGACGGTGTGGAGGGAGATTCACTCTGTGTCTGACCCCGGGGGGTGTGTGATGTGACGGTGCGGAGGAAGATTCACTTTGTGTCAGACCCCGGGAGTGTGTGATGGGATGGTGTGGAGGGAGATTCACTCTGTGTCTGACCCCAGGAGAGTGTGATGGGACGGTGTGGAGGGAGTTTGACTCTGTGCCTGACCCCGGCAGTGTGTGATGAGACGGTGTGGAGGGAGTTTGACTCTGTGCCTGACCCCGGCAAAGTGTGATGGGACGGTGTGGAGGGAGTTTGACTCTGTGCCTGACCCCGGCAAAGTGTGATGGGACGGTGTGGAGGGAGTTTGACTCTGTGCCTGACCCCGGCAAAGTGTGATGGGACGGTGTGGAGGGAGATTCACTCTTTTTCTGACCCTCTTTTTTCTGTTCCCAGCTGAACCTGATTGTTCGTACGTGGAACTTAATTTCACGGCCGTCTCAGCGCCCCGGGTCCGTAGAGATGGAGGTCAGTTTCATCGATATTGATTTCATTGTGTTTACGTGACGCGTCCATTCGTGTCGAGAGATCTCAGGGCAAGTGTACATTAAACTCACCGATTCCCTGGTGTAGAAGAAGTCAAAGAGAACACGTGGTTGACATGGTGAGGCGGGAGCTCTGTGAGGGTCGGTGTTCAGGGTGCGCTCTGGGAGGGTGTAGCGCCCTGGAAGCGGGGAGCAGCGCTTGGTGGGGCTGGTGCGTCCCGTGACGGAAGCTGTGGATGTAGCGCTGTGTGACGGGAGGAGGAAGGATTGCTGCGGGAGGAAGAGGTACATCCAGGAGAGAGCACTATTGGGGGGGGGGGGGGGAGGGGGCGGGGCACGACGCTCAGAGGGCACCGTGGGAGGGGTCTGTGAAGAGTGAGCTCTGTGGGAGGAGCGGTGGGTAGTGAACACCGTGGGAGTGGAGGTGAGGAGGAGGCGCAGTGAAAGACACAGTTACGATGGGACACTGTAGAACATTCGAACGACCCTGTCCGCTTTCTAATCCTCATTTTCTCCCCTCTCATCTCTTCCTCCCTCTCCCCTCTCAACCAGCCCCCCCCCCACACACTTCCACCCCTCCGGCTCCCCCTCTTCCCTCTCCCAGTCCCCTCTCTTCTCTCGCACCCCTTCTCTTACCCTCTCCTTGTCCACCTCTCTTTCCCACTCTCTTCTTCAATCCTTTCTCCTCTCTCTGCTCACTATCTCGTAACTAGACCATCCATCAACATCCACCTCTCTCTCCCCCTCTCTCGCCCATCCTCCTCTCTCCCTTCCACAACACTCTCCATCTCCATTCCTCTCCCACCTTTCCCTACTCTCCCTCACTGCTCCCAATGTCAAAACTCGCCCCTATCTCCCTCCCTCATTCTCGCTCTCTCCGTCGCATTCTTGCCCTCTATCTTTGCTCACTCTCTCTCCTCCATTTATCTCCTCCACTCCACCTCTCTGTCTCCCTCTCCCTGTTCTTCCTGTCGCCTGATTTTCCTCTCAGCTCCCGCTCTTCTCTCTCTGCTCCCATTCCCTTTCTCTCCCTCTCGTATATGTTCTCTGTCTCTCTCCTCCCCTCTCTCTCCCTCTCTCTCATTATTCACCTTCCCTCACTCTCCCATCTCTTTGCTTCTCTCAGCCCTCTCTGTCCTGGCTCACTCTTACTCTCTGCCCCCGCTGTCGCTCCCCTCCTATACTCAATATCTCTCCCTATTTTCTCTCTCCCATTTTCCTAAAGTTACCCACTCTCTCTTCTCTTTCATCAATCTCTCCTTCCACCCCTGACTTTCAGCCCTATCTCTCCCCCTCACCTCACCCTCTCCCTCTGCTCTTACTCTCTGTCCTAGCCCCCCTCCATTCTCTGCCGGCCGCTCTTCATTCTATTTCCTTCTCTCTCATCCTCCATCGCTCTCTCCCCCAGACGGCCTGACATCTACCTACTCAGAGGTGAACTTTCGGAATGACGATCACCTCATGAATGAGGATGAGGCTCCTCCCATCGGCTCTGGGCTCCGAAAGTTGCCAGGCAATGCCCTATCAGGTCAGAGTTCACATTATTGGCGTCACTGTGGAGAAAGCCACAAGTTATATTCAGAAGAGCGTGTGCCTTATTTTAATGCTTCAAATTCATCTCCCTCAGCCTCCATTTATCAGGCAGCTAGTTCCACATTCGGACCAGCATTTGGTTTGAAAAAATTGCCTCTGTGGTCTCCAATTAAATTGATTCCTGTCTCATTTTAGACCCGTGCGCTCGCGTACTCGATTCTCCCTGATGTGCTCATTCATCCGATTTGTGCCCCTCATGGTTTTGTACACCTCTGTACGGTCACAGGTAAACTGTAAGCAATAAAGTCCCAGCCTGACGGACTTCTCTCCGTAAGTCAGTCCCTCAAGTCCTGGGAACATCCTCATGAATCTCCTTCTGCACTCCTTCCTTCCATCCATCCGGCCCAGTGGTGTCTTCCCCACAGCAGGACGACGGACACTGAACACCGTACTTCATGTGCGGCCCCACCGACATATTGTAGAACTACAACGTGACCTCCCGACTTCCGCACTCAGTGTCCTGACTGACGAAGGCCAGGGTGTCAGACGGCTTCTTCACCGTCCAGTCTTCCCGTGACTCCACTTTCAGGGAACCGTGTACCTGTACCCCTGGGTCCCCCTGTTCTACAACACTCCCCAGCGTCCCTGTCTATTGTGACTCCACTTTCAGAGAACCGTGTCCCTGTACCCCTGGGTCCCTCTGTTCTACAACACTCCCCAGTGTTCCTGTCTACCTGTGATTCCGCTTTCAGGGAACCGTGTATCCGTATCTCTGGATCGCTGTGCTTCATCCCCATGGCCTGCATCTTGAGCTATCCTTGACTGGTATAGCTTGACGGCCAAATTATCTCTTTTTTTTTTCTTCCTCAATGACACAGAGTAACCGACTGTAAGGCCATATGATGTGGAGAAGTGTTCGGTCATTTTGCTCATTGAGTCTGCTTCTCCTTTTCGATATGACCGTTCCAATTTACTCTCGGTCCAATCCCCTTCCTTCATCCCAAGACCCTGATGCCCTGACTAATAAGAATCTGGCACCCTCGCCCATAGATGTACACAGAGACTTGGTCTCCACAGCGGCCTGTGGCAATATATCTACAGATTCACCGCAGTCTGGCTAAAGAGATTTTTCCTCATCTGCGTTCCAATGGACGCCCCGCTATTCTGAGGTTGTGTCCCCTGGTCTTACACTCTCCATCCACAGGAAACACCCTGTCCACATCGACTCCTTCAAGGCCTTCATCTTTTTTTTTTTCTCCAGTCCTCCCCGGCCACTCTCTTCTCCCCTCTATCAGAGAAACATAAAAGCGTAGAACACCAACAGCGGTATACATGCCCTTCGGCCTACAATGCTGTGATGAATGTAACGTTACTTTAGAATTTACCCAACGTTACCCATAGCCCTTTATTTTTCTAAACTCCATGCACCTATCGGGGAGTCCATTAAAAGACCCTATCAGTCCGCCAACACCATCGTTACCGGCAGCCCATTCCACGCACTCATCACTATCAGCGTAAAAGAAACTTAGATATGACACTCCTCTGTACCTTTCTCCAAGGACTTTAAAACTATTCTCTCTCCTGTTAGCCATTGTAGCCTCTGACTATCGACAGGTTCAGTGCCCATTCATCATCGTGTACACCTCTATCAGGTCACCTCTCGCCCTCCGTCGCTCCAGGGAGAAAAGGCCGAGTTCACTCAACCTATTCTCATAAGGCATGGTCCCCAATCCAGGCAACATCTTTGTAAACCTCCTCTGCACCCTTTCATCCTTCAGATAGAGAGGCGACCAGAACTGCGCACAGTACTCGAAGTGGGGTTTGACCAGGGTCCTATATAGCTGCAACATTACCTCTCGGTTCTTAAACTAAGTTCCACGATTAATAAAGGCCAATACACCATATGCATTCTTAACACATAGTCAACCTGCGCAGCTACATTGAGCGTCCCCCACGGACTCGAACCCCAAGATCCCTCTAATCCACCACACTGCCAAGAGCCTAATCGTTAATACAATATTTTGCCACCACATTTGACCTATCATAATGGACTACCTCACACTTATAAGGGTTGAACGCCATCTGCCACTTATTAGTATAGTTTTGTATCCTATCTGTCTCCCGCTGTAACCTCTGACACCCCTCCATACTATCCACAAACCCCCCACCCCGCCCACCAACCTTTGTGTCATCAGCAAATTTAGTAACGCATCCCTCCAATTCCTCACCAGGTCAATTGTAAAAATCATGAAGAGAAGAGGTCCCAGAACAGATCCCTGAGGCACACCACTGGTTACCAAACCCCATACAGAGTATGACCCGTCTACAACCACTATTTGTCTTCTGTGGACAATACAATTCTGGGTCCAAAAAGCAATGTCCCCTTGGATCCCATGCCTCCTTACTTTCTCGATAAGCCTTGTATGGGGTACCTTATCAAATGCCTTGCTGAAATCCATGTACACGACAACTACTGTTGTCCCTTCATCGATGTGTTTAGTCACATCCTCAAAAAATTCTATCAGGCTCGGAAGGCATGACCTGCCTTTGACAAAGCCATGCTGACTATTCCTATTCATATTATGCCTCTCCAAATATTCATAAATCCTGCTTTCAAGATATTTTCCATCAACTTAGCGACCACTGAAGTAAGACTCACTGGTCTAATTTCCTGGGCTGTCCCTGGTTCTTTTCTTCAATAAGGGAACAACATCTGCAACCCTCCAATCATTGGGAACCTCTTTTGTACCCGTTCATGATGCAAAGATCATTGCAGCTGCTCAGCAATCTCCTCCTTCGATTCCCACAGAAGGCTGAATTTCTATATGCTCTAGCTTTTCAATCTGCTCTGAGTCATCAGGACAATTGCCATGATCGTTTTTTGTCGTAAACACTAAAGCAAAATATCCATTAAGTACCTCTGCTATCTCCACCGTTTCCATAAACACTTTTCTACTGTCATACTAAACACCCCATTGACCTGCGCGGCCAACCCAAAATCCTATTCTACGTTGTCAGTTAAGGGTCTTAACCCTTAGCATTTCACTTAGAATTCCAGTCCTGTTTGGGCATGTGGCCAAGTAGGTAAGACATTCCTCTAGCGACCTGAAGATTCGAGCCCCAGCGTGTTGTGTCCTTCAGCATGGCACTTAACCACACAGTGCTCTGCGTCGACACTGGTTCCAAGCTGCATCGACTCCTTCGACAACATCGGTGTCGTGGAGAGCAGAGACATGCCATGGGCAACCGCCGGTCTTCCATACATCTTTGCCCAGGCCTGCACCCTGGAGAAAGAAGACTTTCCAGGCGTAGAACCATGGTCTCGCAAGACTAACAGATACATCATATACAGGCATTTTAGAAAAGTATTTAGATTTGAACATGTATTGAAGAATCTCGGCACATCCCACCCTTCAAGCAAGCAATCCCCAATTTATTCCTCGCCTAATCGCGGGACAATTTGCAATGAGTTGTTCACGTACCAACTGATAGGCCTTTGGACTGTGGGAGGAAACCAGAGCACCTAGGTAGTGGCGGTATTTGAACCCGCTTCTCTGGTATTGTGGAGCGCTGTGCCAGCCACTACGTTACCGTACCGCACCTCTGCATGCCGCAGCTATAAAATAAAGAAACACAATGGAGTCCACGAATATCCCCGCAACATGTTAGTCCCCACAAGACGGTCATATATCCCATAAAACCATAAGACAAAGGAGCAGAAGTCGGCCATTCAGTCCATCAAGTCTGCTCCGCCATTTTATCATGAGCTGCTCCATTCTCCCATTTAGTCCTACTCCCCCGCCTTCTCACCAGAACCTTTGATGTCCTGGCTACTCAGATACCTATCAATCTCTGCCTTAAGTACACCCAATTACTTGGGCTCCACTGCCGCCCGTGGCAACAAATTCCATAGATTCACGACCCTCTGGCTAAAAAAATTTCTTCGCATCTCTGTTCTGAATGGGCGCCCTTCAATCCTTAAGTCATGCCCTCTCGTACTAGACTCCCCCATCATGGGAAACAATTTGGCCACATCCACTCTGTCCATGCCTTTCAGCATGCGAAATGTTTCTATGAGCTCTCTCCTCATTCTTCTAGCCTCCAAGGAGTACAGTCCAAGAGCGGACAAAAGTTCCTGATATGTTAACCCTCTCATTCCGGGAATCATTTTAGTGAATCTTCTCTGTACCCTCTCCAACGTCAGCAAATCTTTTCTTAAATAAGGAGCCCAGAACAGCCCACAGTACTCCAAGTGAGGTCTCACCAGCGCCTTATACAGCCTCAACATCACATCCCTGCTCCTATACTCTATTCCTCTGGAAATGAATGCCAACATTGCATTCGCCTTCTTCACTACTGACTCAACCTGGAGGTTAACTTTAAGGGTATCCTGCACGAGGACTCCCAAGTCCCGTTGCATCTCAGAACTTAGAATTCTCTCCCTATGTAAATAATAGTCTGCCCGTTTATTTCTTCTGACAAAGTGCATAACCATACACTTTCCAAAATTATATTTCATTTGCCACTTCTTAGTCCATTCTTCCAATCTATCCAAGTATCTCTGCGGACTCTCTGTTTCCTCAGGACTACCGGCCCAACCACCTATCCCTGTATCATCAGCAAACGTAGTCACAAAGCAATCTGTTCCATAATCCAAATCGTTGATGTACAATGTAAAAAGAAGCGGCCCCAACACGGACCCCTGTGGAACACAAATGGTAACCGGCAGCCAACGGAAAAGGATCTTTTTTTATTCCTACTATCTGTTTCCTGCCAATCAGCCAACGCTATATCCTAATATGTAACGTTCCCATAATTCTATGTGCTCTTACCTTGTTAAGCAGTCTCATGTGTGGCACCTTGTCAAAGGCCTTCTGAAAATCCAAATATACAGCATCCACTGCATCTCCCTTGTCCTGTCTACTTGTAATTTCCTCAAAAAATTGTAATGGGTTTGTCAGGCAGGATTTTCTTTAAGGAAACCATGCTGAGTTCTGCCTGTCTTGTCATATGCCTGCAAGTACTCTGTAACCACATCCTTGACAATCGACTCCAACAACTTCCCAACCATCGATGTCAAGCTAATAGGTCCATAACTTCCTTTTTGCTTCCTTGTCCCCTTCTTAAATAGCGGAGTTGCATTTGCAATTAGAAAGCGTGAAAACAATAATACAACTGTGAAAAATGATAAACTCTTAAACGAAGCGGCCAATTCCTCATGGATCCGTTGAAGCATAATCTCTCTGGATAACGCCCTCCTGAGGAACCTGGTCAAACGCCCAGTTGAAGTTCACGTAGACAACATCCCCGAGTCCAACTTCATCCATCACCTTCGAGAGAGAGGGGGAAAAAAAACACCTCTCGAATCAGTTAGACATGAGACAGACTTTGCCAGGACAACCAATTTGGACTCTCAGCGATAACGGTTGAAAGTAGATTTGATTGAGGGAGGGAGGGGTAATCCTGGTGGAAGGAGAGAGAGCGGATTGTGGGTGGAAGGGAGTCCCAGTGGTGGAGACGGCTGAATCCACACACACACGGAATGGTCTCTCTACAGGTCCGCATAAACGTGAGCCAAAAGACAACCTCGGAAATAGATCGAACTTTAAGATCTGCCTACTCTGTCTAGTTACATCCGCCCTCATCGTGACAGTGGCCGGGCTCTCAATCTATGGTGAGTCGAAAGGGATCCGGATAGTGTCAGACCGTAAACTAACAGAGTGGAATGAAGTGTTAGGGTAAAACCTCACAGTGATGCCGACACGGCCCTGAACGTGACACAGACAAACACCTCACGGCGTCACCGACACAGCCCTTAACCGTGACAATAACACGGCCTTTATCGTAACACAATCCAGTCTCCTATATTGAAACCGACATGCCATTCCCAATAACACCAACAATCCTGGCACCGTAGCGGTAACACGCCCCTGTGTGCGACACTGATACACTACTAACCGCGACACGGACACGATTCTCACCGTGAGACAGAGAAGACGCTCACAGTGACAGCAATGTGCCCTCACTGTAACACTGACACGCCCTTGACTGTGACACTGACAGACCACTGACCATGACACCTACACGCTCCTCAACATGAACCGTGCCTCACCGTGACACTGACACACTACTTACCGCGATCCGCGCAGCACCGTGGCAATGTCTCACACGTCACTGTAACGCTAAACGTCGTTCACCATCTCTCTCAGTATCACAGATTCGTCAGTCTCAGATCATCTCCGAAAAAAACTACCAACTACTTTGCCAATTCCTCACCAACAACAGAGGTGAGGGAACAACGGTTACCTACTCGGCTCGTCATCACAGGGTGAGGGGGGAGGTTGATGGGATGGTGTGGAGGGAGCTGCACTCTGTGTCTGACCCTGGGAGTGTGTGAAGGAACGGTGTGGAGGGAGCATCACTTTATGTCTGAATCCGTGAGTGTGTCACTGGAGGGGGTAAGGTAACCTCACTCTCTGCCTGACCGGAGAATTTGTGATAGATGGTGTGGAGGGAGGTCACTCTGTGTCTGACCCAGAGGTTTTGTGATGAGGCGGTGTGGAATGATCTTTACTCCAGTCTAAACCCCGGAGTGTGTTATGGGTGGGTGTGGAGGGAGCATCGCTATGTGTCTGACCACGGGACTGTGCGATGGGACAGCGTGATTGGAGCTTTAAGGTATGAGTGACCACTGGAATGTGTGATGGGACGGTATGGAGGGAGCATCAACTGTGTGTGAACCCGGGAGTGCGTGATGGAAGTGTGTGGAAGGAGCTTCACTCTGTGCCTGGCCTCGGGAATCTATGATGGAACGTTGGCCCTGGAGTTTCACTCTGTATCTGCCTGACCCCTGGAGTGTGCGACTGGCCCACGAGATAAGAGCTTCACTCTGTGTCTGTCTCCAAGACAGTGTGAAGGGACAGTGTGGATGGAACCCCAATAGGTAGCTGACTCCAGGCATCGTGTGGTTGGATGGTGTGCAGAGAGCTTCACACTGTAACTGACTCCGCGTGTCAGTGAGGGGCAGGTGCCGAGATAGTTTGAATCCGTGTCTGATCTCGGTAGTGTGTGTTGGGACTGTTTGCATGAGCTTCACTCCATGTCTGAGACTTGGAGTGTGTGATGAGGCCGTAGGGAGTAAGATTCACACTGTGGCTGACCTCCGGTGTCTCTGACTAGAAGGTCTGGATGCAACACACACTGTGGCTGACCTCGTGAATGTATTAGCGTCCGGTGTGGAGGGAACGATACCCAGTTTCTTACCCCGGCAGTATGTGATCGGAAGGCGTGGAGGCAGCGACATCTAGTGTTGGCCCAGAGAGTGTGTGTGATGTGACGGTGTGGAGGCAGTTTCACTCTGAATCTGACAGCGGGACACTGTGATGGGACTCGTTGTTTGACACTGTGAGTTTGTGATGGGAAACTATGGAGAAATAGGGAGTGGTTCACTCAGTGTCTGAAATCGGGAACGCTTGACCGGCTCTGGATGGAGTTTCGCTTTCTGTCTGATACCGGCAGGGTGTGATCGGACGACGGGGAGGGAGACTTTCGGGTTTGCGTGATCAGACGGAGTAGAAGGAACATTACTAAACTTCTCTGATTGTCTGTTATGAAACAGTGTGTAAGGAGTTTCACTGTGCCTTACTGCTGATTTCCAGAGCCAACGTGTCCCAAGGACTGGATCAGAAATAAAGAACGGTGTTATTACGTATCCATCTCTGAAACATCTTTCTACACAGCGATGCAAGAATGTTCAAACCGTGATTCAAGACTTTTCGAAATCAATACAAGGGATGAAGCGGTAGGTGTCAAACCACGAGAAGATCCCACAGTAACACAGAACTCATTACAGACTCCCGACGCACAGAGTGAAACACCCACCACACATACCTGGGGTCAGACACAAAGTAAATTTTTCTCCACACACTCCCGGAGTCAGACAGAGAGTGATGCTGCCTCAGCACCATCCCATCACACACTCCCGGAGTCAGACACAGAGTGAAGTTCCCTCCACACTGTCCCATCAGACAATTCCGGGGTCAGGCACAGAGTGAATTTTCCTCCGCAGCGCCGCAAGAGACAGTCAAGGGGTCCCACAGAGTAAAGATTCCTCCACACCTTACCATCACACTCCCGAATCAGACACAGAGGGAAGCTCCCTCCGCACCGTCCCATAACACAGTCCCGGGGTCAGGCACAGAGTGAATCTCCCTCCCTACCGTCCCATTACATACTCCCGGGGTCAGACACAGAGTGAAGCTCCCTCCACACCGTCCCATAACAGATTCCGGGGTCAGACAAGGGATGAAGCTTCCTCCGTCCCATCTCACACTTCCTGGATCGGACAGAGATTGAAGCTCCCTTCGCATCATACCATCAACAACTGACGGAGGCTGCGTAAATAGTTTGTGAATCTAGCTGTTAATCGAAGGAATTTAATTTCACAGAAAGCTGTTTTCCTTTTTCTTCGTAACCGAAACCTTGCTTACTGGATTGGAAAATGCGAAGACGGGTGAGATTTGATGGATATGTGGGGTTGAGGTTGGGGAATGACACTGTCCTGAGGGGAGAAAATGGGATTAGTTTAAAGGCTAAAGTAGGTTTGTGGGAAGAGGGAGCGGGATTGGGATTTGTTTGAAGACTTTTCGAGGTTGTCGGGAGAGGATGGTAGTACGGGAATTCTTTGGGGACCGATACGTCTCTGTCGGGGAAGGGCAGGGCAGGGGAATATTTTGAGGACTGGTAGAGGGCCATGGACTTATTTAGCTGACGCTCACTGGGCTGTGGAGAGTGCGCGATGCAGTGGAATTAGTTTGTACTGACAGGGAAAGGTGGGGAGAGGGAAAGAGAGTGGGATTATCTTGCGGACTGACATTGTTCTGTGAGAAAGGAGTTGGGCAGCGGGAATAGTTTGGTTACTGATAGAGATCTGAAGGGAGAGAGTGGGACAATTGGATTCGTTTGAAGACCGATACAGGGTTGTGTGCACAGAGTGGGTCAGTGAGATTAGTTTGCAGACTGACGCAGGGCTGTGGGAGAGAGTGTGTCAGTGGTTTGGCGGCCGACACGTGACGGTGGGGAGAGGACGATGCAGTGGGATTAGTTTGAAGACAGACACGAAGCTGTCGGGAGCGCGAAGGGCAATGGGACTAATTTAGTGACCGACACAGGGCTGCGGGATGAGAGTGGGCCTTTGGGATTAATTTCCAGACTTTAATGTGGGGAAAAGGTGGAGCAGCGAGATTTTTGGGGACTGAAACAGATCTGAGGGGAGCGAGGTGTACTAGGGTTAGTCTGGAGATTGACACAGTGCTGTGGGGACAGAGTGGGTCAGTGCGATTAGTCTGGGGTTGGTTTCAGGTCTGTGGGGAGAACGTTGTTTAATCGGATTAGTTTTGTCTCAGTAGAAATTGTTGAACCCTCTTTGACAGGAATGTGGCCTCTGGACTCTTGCTCAAGATTTACCCTGGAACACCCGCCTGCGGTCACTGCGACCAGAACGGAGGGAGTTCTCCTTGCGACCTTAAGCACGGTTTCATCTGCGAGAAGTCCGCACATTTGTTCCCAGATTTTCCCGAAGAGATCCAGGATCTCTGTCAACAGCCCGTGGGGCCGATCTGAATTAACCCATGCATACTGTTCGGGTCCGATTTGACACGCTTTTACATTTGACAACAATAAAAACACCCTAAGTGATATTTTAGCCAGAATTTGGTGACTTTTATTAAAGTGAACCAAAATGAGCAACAATGAACATATTTATATCTGTATACACTTTTGTACAGGTACTACAATTGTTTGTACATTGTGGTTGTTCCGGGTCAAACTTGACTCATATCTATTGAAAGGGATTTTAGATCACTGAAACATCAATTAAGAATTAATAACCCATTTATTAATGTCAGATAAGCTATTTATATATTTCAAAAAGATCTGTTGTTCAGAATTTGGTATAGACACTTGTTATGAGGGGATTCTTGGGCCGAGTCAAAATTGACCCGGATCATAGTGTGAAGGGATAGAATATGAAGAGCATGTGTGAGCGAAGTGATCACCCGCTAATATTCGCCCTTCTCTCTCGTATACTATCACTCTTCCATCCTCTCAAATTCACTCCTGACTCTTTCTGCCCCTCTTTCTTACTCCATTCTCCTCCAGAGGGAGGAAAAGGGCGAATAACATATAACCATATAACAATTATAGCACGGAAACAGGACATTTCGGCCCTTGTAGTACGTGCGGAATGCTTACTCTTACCTAGTCCCAGTTACCTGCACTCAGTCCATAGCAATCCATCCCTTTCCTGTCCACATGCCTATCGTTTTTTTTTTTTGTTACAACATAGAACCTGCCTGTACCGCTTCCACTAAAAGCTCGTTCCATACAGCTACAACTCTCTGAATAAAGAAGTTCCCCCTCATGTTACCCCTAAACTTTTGCCGTTTAACTCTCAACTCATTTCCTCTTGTTTTAATCTCCCCTACTCTCAATGGAAAAAAGCCTATCCACGTCAACTCTATCTGTCTCCCTCATAATTTTAAGTACCTCTATTAAGTCCCCCCTCAACCTTCTACGCTCCAAGGAATAAAGACCTAACTTGTTCAACCTTCCTCTGTAACTTAGGTGCTGAAAACCAGGTAATATTCTAGTAAATCTCCTCTGTACTCTCTCTACTTTGTTGACATTTTTCTTATAATTCGGTGACCAGAACTATGGACAATACTCTAACTTTGGCCTCACCAAAGCCTTCTATAATTTTGACATTACATCCCAACTCCTGTACTCAATTCTCTGATTTATAAGGGCCAGCATACCAAACGCTTTCTTCACCACCTTATCCACATGAGATTCCACCTTCAGGGAACTATGCACCAGTATTCCTAGATCCCTCTCTTCTATTGCATTCCCCAATGGCCTACGATTTACCATGTATGTCATATTTCCTACCGAAATGCAGCACCTAACACTTATCAGTATTAAATCCCGTCTGCTTCTTTTAGCCCACTCTTCTAACTGGCCTAAATCTCTCTGCAAGCTCTGAAAACCTACCTCATCATCCACAACGCCACCTACCTTAGAATCATCTGCATACTTACTAATCCAATTTACCACCCCATCATCCAGATCATTAATGTATATGAGAAACAACATTGGACCCAGTACAGATCCCCGAGGCACACCGCTGGTCACCGGCCTCCAACTTGAGAAACAGCTATCCACTACTACTCTGTGGTATCTCCCACCCAGCCACAGTTGGATCCATTTTACTACTTCACTATTAATACCTAACGATTGAATCTTCCGTGTGGAACCTTGACAAAGGCCTTACTGAAGTCCATATTGACAACATCCATCGCTTTACCCTTGTCAATTTTCCAAGTAACCTCTTCAAAAACTTCAAAAATATTTGTCAAACATGACCTTCCACTCACACTGCGGAGAGTTAGGAAGGAAGTTCAGAAGCAGGATTCAAAGGTACTAATCTCGGGATTACTGTCTGTGCCACGTGACAGTAAGCATAGGAATAGAATGAGATGAATGATGAATGCGCGGCTGAGAGATTGGAGCGGGAGCAGGAATTCAGATTTCCGGGCCATTGGCACCTCTCCTGTAGCAGCTGTGACTATTACAAAAAGGACGGGTTGCACTTGAGTCTGAGGGGCCCCAATATTCTGGCGGGAAGTTTTGTAAAGGCGATTCGGGAGAGTTTAAACTCAAATTTTTGATGCGTGGGCAGCGAACTGAAGTGACTGAAGAAAGGGAGGTTGGCTCACACATAGAGAAATCTTGGAGACATTGCTGCAGGGAAGATAGGCAGTTGATAGAGAAGGGACGCACTCAGACTGATGGTTTGAGATGTGTCTATTTTAATGCAAGGAGTATTATGAATAAAGCCGATGTAATTAGAGCGGGGATCAGCACGAGGCTATCATTGCTGAGACTTGGGTGGTGCAGGGGCAGGGAATGCTACATCGAGTGCCAGGCTTTAGATGTTTCAGAAATGACAGGAAGGGAGGCAAAAGAGGTGGAGACGTGGCAATGTTGATCAGCGGTAGTGTCACAGCTGCAGAGAAGAACGAAGTCATGGAGCGGTTGTCTGCAGAGTCTCTGTGGATGGTAGTCAGGAATAGGAAGGGGTCAATAACTCTACAGGATTTTTTTTTTATCGACCACACAATAGAAACAGGGACATCGAGGGGCATATAGAGAGACAGATTCTGGAAAGGAGTAATAATAAAAGGGTTGTTGGGGTGAGAGATTTTAATTTCCCAAATATTGATTGGCATCTCCCTACAGTGAAGAGTTTAGATGGAATGGGGGTTTGTTAAGTGTGTTCAGGAATGTTTCTTGACACAATATGAAGATAAGCCCACAAGTGGAGAGTCTGTACTTGATCTGGTATTGGGAAATGAACCTGGTCAGGTGTCAGGTCTCTCAGTGTGAGAGCATTTTGGAGAGAGTAATCACAATTCTATCTCCTTTACCAAAGCATTGGAGAAGGATAGGAACAGACAGTTTAGGAACGCGTTTAATTGGAGTAAGGGGAAATATGAGGCTATCAGGCAGGAACTTAGAAGCACATATTGGAAACAAATGTTCGCTGAGAAACGTATGGAATAAATGTGGCAAATGTTCAGGGGATATTTGCGTGGGGTTCTGAGTAGGTACGTTCTAATGAGACAGGGAAAGGATGGTAGGGTACAGGAACCGTGGTGTACAAAGGCTATTGTAAATCTAGTCAAAAAGAAAAGAACAGCTTACGAAAGATTCAGAAACCTTGGTAATGATAGAGATCTAAAAGGTTATAAGGCTCGCAGGATGGAGCTAAGAATGAAATTAGGAGAGCAGCAAGGGGCAATGAGAAGGTCTTGGCGGACAGGATTAAGGAAAACCACAATGCATTCAACTAGGATGCGAAGAGCAAGAAGCTAAGACGTGAGAAAATAGGATCAATCAAGCGTGACAGTGGAACAGTGTGTATGGAGCCGGAGGAGATGGAAGAGGAACTTAATGAATACTTTGCCTCAGTATTAACTGCATAAAAGGATCTTGGCGATTGTAGGGATGACTTGCAACGGACTGAAAAGCTTGAATACATACATATTAAGGAAGAGGATGTGCTGGATCTTCAGGAACGCATCAAATTGGATAAGTATTCGTGACAGGATTCGCTGCCCCCCAGACTATTGTGGGAGCTGGGGGAGGAGATTACTGAGCCTCTGAAATGATATTTACATCATGAAAGGAGACGATAGATGTTCCGGAGATGTGGACGTTTGCTGATGTTGTTCCCTTATTGAAGAAAGCGAGCAGAGATACCCCAAGAAAACAGACTACTGAGTCTTTCTTAAGCGGTTGGTAAGTTGATGGAAATTGCCTTGAAAGCAGGATTGATGAAGATTTGGAGAGGATAATATTCAGGGATGGGTTCGTAAATTTGCTGATGACGGAAAAATTGGGAGTGCTGTGGATATTGTGGAGGGCTGTCAGACGTGACAGCGGGACATTGATAGGATCCAAACCTGGGCTGAGAAGTGGCACAAGATGTTCAAGCCGGGTAAGTGTGAGGTGGCTCATTTCGGTAGGTAAAATATGATGGCAGAATATTGCATTCATGTCAAGACTCTTGGCCCGATGAAGGATCAGAGAGATCCTGGGGTCCGAGTCCATATTACACTAAAAGCTGCTGTTTTAGAAGCTATACGGTGCATTGGCCTTCATCATTCGTGGGATTGAGCTGAAGGGCCGAAAGGTAATGTTGCGGCTGTATAGGACCCTGGGATATCCCACTTCGGGTGCAATACGCAATTCTTGTTGCCTGACTACAGGAAGGACGTGGAAACCTTCTAAAGTGTGCAGAGGAGATTTGCAAGGATGTTGCTGGATTGGGGAGCATGCCTTATGAGAATAGATTGAATTAACTCGGCCTTTTCTCCTTGGAGCGTCTGAGGATGTGAGGTGACCCGATAGAGGAGCACAAGATAATGCAAGGCATTGATACTGTGTTTAGTCAGAGGCTTTTTCCCAGGGCTGATAGGGATAGCCCCAGAGGGGATAGTTTTAAGGTGCTTTGAAGTAGGTATAGAGGAGATTTCAAGGGTAAGTGTTTTACACAGAGAGTGGTGATTACGTGGAATGGGCTGCCTGCGGCGGTGCTGGAGGCAGAAACGACAGGGTCTTTTAAGAGAATCCTGGATAGATTATTGGAGCTCAGGAATATAGAGTGCTGTGGGTAAGTCAAGTTAATTTCTAAGTTAGGGTCATTTTCCGCACAGTTTTGTGTGCCGAAGGGGCTGTAATGTGCTGTAGGTTTGCTATGTTTCGCTCTGCCCCACTCCCTCTCCCTTTCTCTCCAGACCCTCTCCTCCCTCTATTTCCACGCCTTTCACCGCTTGCTCTATCCACCTCTTTCCCCTCCCTTCCCCTTTCTCCGAGTCTCTACTCCCTCCCATTCCTCCCGGCTCGTCTCACCTCTCTCTCTCTCCCTCCCTCCCTCCCTTCCCCCCCCCCCCCTCTCTCTCTCTCTCTCTCTCTCTCTCTCTCTCTCTCTCTCTCTCTCTCTCTCTCTCTCTCCTTCTCCTTTCAACCCACTCGCACCTCAGGCACCTGTACGCCGGAAAGATGTACAACTAATGTAATTTACAAATGTTAATAAATACAAACACAATGTCGCTTCTGTGTTCAAAGATGTCTGGCACAGTGGTGGATGTTGCCCCTGAATCGATGCGTGTCCGTGTTCACAACGATTCAGTCTCCTGCGCGTCCGCTGGTGGTAGGAACAGGCAGAGAGCTTCTCCTGTGTGGTGAGGGACCTCAGTGGCGGATGCCGCCTTCTCGAGGCATCGCCTCTCCAAAATGTCCTCGATGGTGGGAGGCGTGTGACTGTTTGCTGAGTCTTGAAACCTCTGAACCACCTTGCGATTCTATGCGTTGCCGCTTCCACAACAGGAGGCGACGCGACAAGACAGAATGCTCTCCACAATACCCAGTACCTCTTCAGTGAGAGACCAGATCTCCTCATACTCCGAAATTAGTAATCTCTTATGCAACTAGACAGCAATGGATGGTGTTGAATCCAAATGCAAAATCAGGTTTGGAATTGACGCAGACTGAGTGCTCAGCAAGAGGCCTTTAAATAAGGATTGTTGCATGTCTGAGTCTTAAAGGGACAGCGACAGCAGAAGACATTCCGGGGATTGGACGTGCCGAAATCTGGATCCCTGTCCTGTTATGTCCCGATGTAATACCAACGGTATGGAGGGCGCTTCTCTTTGCGTCTGACCCCGGGTGTGTGTGATAGGAAGGCGTGCAGGATTTCTCTCTGTGCCTGACCCCGGGAGTGTGTGATGGGACGGGGTGGAAGGAGATTCACTCTGTGTCTGAACCCGGGAGTGTGTGATGGGACGGTGTGGAGGGATATTCACTCTGTGTCTGAACCCGGGAGTGTGTGATGGGAAGGTGCCCGGGATTTCTCTCTGTGTCTGACCCCTGGGAGTGTGTGATGGGATAGTTTGGAGGGAACTTTATTCCATGTTTAACCCCGGGAATGTGTGATGGGACGCTGTGGAGGGAGATCACTCCTTTCTGATCCCGGGAGGGTGTGATGGGAAGGTGTTGATGGAGGTTCCGCCACCAGTCGCTCGGACTAGTACATATGGGTTTCTACTTGCGATCGTGCTCGCAGTTTATTGTTCCAGGAACATCCTCAAAAGATCCAGAGTCTCTGTGTACAGCCAGTGGTGCCGATTTGAATGAAGGGACTACTCCCTCTATCTCCTCATTTTCTCTCCACCACTCTCACTCGCCCATCCTCTCAATTCCCTGATCACCCTCCCCTACTCCATTCTCCTCTTCTTGTCGCAACCTCATTCTCCCCACCACACACCGACAAACCTCTCTCCCGCTCTATCCCCTGCATTCTCGCCACAACCCCACCTCCCGTTCCGCTCTTCCTTAATCTCTCTAATTCTCCTTCCACACAATTCTTCTCCCCTTGTTTCTCCGCCCTTTCTCCGCCCCATCATTCTGCGCTCGCTCTGCCCACCTCTGTTCCCTTTCTCTCGCTTTCTCCCCCCCTCTCTACTCCAGTCTCTCCCTCGCCTCTCCGTCTCTCCAACAATTCCGTCTCCCTGATCCAACCCTCTTTCCGCTTTCGACACAATTTCACCTCAGTCCTGTGCCGTCTGGTTCTCGATAACCGAACCCTGCTTAAATGTCTGTGCGCATTCCCACTGTCTGTGCCCCTCGGGTTTATGGAACTCTGTAAGTTTACAACTATCCCCCGGGGAATAAAATCGCAACCTTCCCTCCTTCTCCCCAGAAATCAGTCCTTCCAGTCCTGGCAATATCCCCTCACATCTCGCTGTGCATTCTTTCCAGCTCAATTGGCATTTTCCTGGACTAGTGCGAACATGGTACTCCAATCGCGTCCACACCGACATTTTGGACAGCTGCAAAGTGCCTCCCTAGTCCCGTCCTGACTGGTGAAGGCCACCGTGCCAAGAGTCCTGTCCACTCGCATCGGATGTTTTCCACAGATATCGCTATTTCATATAAAATCAAAAACATATGCTGCCTGGAATTTGTTCTTGTGAAGCATCAGCACGGCGCAAAGATGTACGATTAATGTGAATTACTAATATTAACAAATACCACAAAAATGTCCAGTTAGTGCTGTTGCGTTGAAAGTTGTGATGGCGCAGGGGAAGAAGCTTTTCCTGAGTCGTTGTGTGTGGGTGTTCTGTCTCCCGGGACTATCAAATTCTCCTCCTATAACAAGACGTGCAATACCGGCATTATTCTCGTGAAGCTTCTTTGAACTCTCTCTAATATCTCACATCCCTTGGGAGGTAAGCGAAAGAAACCTGCTCATATGGCCTCACGAGCGCCTTATTCAGCCTTAGAATGACGTCGTTGCGTTAACGTTCCTGTCCTGTACTCGCTGGGATTCAGAATAATGAGCGGTGAGCTTGTTGAAAGGTGTCGGATGGTGAAAGGCCAAGACAGAGTGGATGTGCAGAGAATGTTTCCCATTGTAGGAGAATCTGGGACCAGAAAACA
This sequence comes from Mobula birostris, assembly GCF_030028105.1. NCBI lineage: Eukaryota > Metazoa > Chordata > Chondrichthyes > Myliobatiformes > Myliobatidae > Mobula > Mobula birostris. The sequence continues at coordinate 104,110,585 of NC_092382.1, forward strand.
CAGCCTCAGAATAGATACATACAGTGGCGTGCAAATGTTTGGGCAGAATTTCTGTTACTGTGAATAGTTAAGTGAGTAGAAGAAGAACTGATCTCCAAAAGTCATAAAGTTAAAGATGTAACATTCTTTTCGATATTTTAAGCAAGAATAGTATTATTTTTAAGCAAGTATTATTTTTATTTTGTAAAATGTCAGAGTGAAAAAATGGAAAGGAGCACCATGTAAAAGTTTGGACATCAAAGAGATTTGAGCTCTCAGATAAATTTTACCAAGGTCTCAGACGTTAATTAGCTTGTTAGAGCGATGGCTTGTTCACAGTCATCGTCAGGAAAGGCCAGGTGATGCAAATTTCACAGCTTTATAAATGCCCTAACTTCGCAAAACTTGTCCCAACAATCAGCAGCCTTTAACTCCTCTAAACAGCTGCCTGCACATAAAAACTAAAATAAATGGTGCCCACGAAGCAGGAGGAGGCTATAAGAAGATAGCAAAGCTTTTCCAGGTCGCCGTTTCCTCAGCTCGTAATGTAATTTAAGAAATGCAGTTGTTACGAACCCACAGGTTTCGTTTACTGTGGTCTGTCACTTTGTCACTGTAAGAGCGCCTAAGTGAGGCGGGACTATGACGTCAGTCACAGGCTGACACTACGAACTGTGAGCTGAAACACAGGGAGAGAGAGACTTTATCGTTAGTAGCACTCGCAGCATCAGCAGAGAGAGAGAGAGAGAGAGAGAGAGAGACAGACAGACAGACAGACAGACAGACAGACAGAGGAGACCAGCTGATGAAACTTCAGCTGGTCACTGCGATGGTTTGAAACACTTTTAAGCCCAAATGATTGGGTTAAATATCGACAGACGGTGCACATCGAATGTGGGACTGTCACTTCGTATCATCCAAAAGGGGTGGATTTAGTTTGGAAGATCTCGTGGAGACCACTATTGTGTTAACCCTTGCCCAAGTATGTTGTGTGCCATCCACTTGAATACGGTATCTCTGTGACAGGTCACGTTCTGTGATAACTCCTCCGTGGATTTGGAACGATACGACAGACAAGATCTTCCACGGCGATAATTTCGTTCACCTGTGAAATTCGACTAATCCCCTTTTCTCTGCGATTCCCCCAGCGTTACAAATATCCCTCTCCTATCTAACTCTCCGTGGAGGAACTTAAGTTTCCTACTTTACCATCTCAAGACTCTAAGCCTTTGTTTCCCCAAGCTCAACTTACTTTGGGAGCTATATTTACACATACATACACATAACACTGATAACATTTGTTTATCTTGGTTGAGTTGTGGTACTGAAGCGACCGATGCAAAGACAAAGTACCACAACAACACTAACACACACATAATTATTTTTCAAACCTTTATTCTTTACTCATTGCATGCTATGGGGGTAGTTACAGACTGATCTCCCAGAAGAGCCAGTCCAGACACTGTCCCCAAATTACACAGTTCTCCACAATTTATAACATAGAAACCAGAAACATAGAAAATAGGTGCAGGAGTAGGCCAATCGGCCCTTCGAGCCTGCACTGCCATTCAGTATGATCATGGCTGATCATCCAACTCAGAACCCTGTACCTGCCTTCTCTCCATACCCCCTGATCCCTTTAGCCAAAAGGGCCATATCTAACTTCCTCCTAACTATAGCCAATGAACTGACCTCAACTGTTTCCTGCGGCAGAGAATTCAACAGATTCACCACACTCTGTGTGAAGAAGTTTTTCCTCCTCTCGGTCCTAAAAGGCTTCCCCTTTATCCTCAAACTGTGACCCCTCGTTGTGGACTTTCCCAACATCGCGAACAATCTTCCTGCATCTGGCCTGTCCATTCCCTTTAGAATTTTATATGTTTCAATAACAGCCCCCTGCAATCTTCTATTTTCCAACAAATATCAGCCTAGTCGATCCAGTCTTTCCTCATTTGAAAGTCCTGCCAACCCAGGAATCAATCTGGTGAACCTTCTTTGTACTCCCTCTATGGCAATGATGTCTTTCCTCAGATTCGGGGACCAAACCTGCACACAATACTCCAGGTGTGGTCTCACCAAGGCCTTATACAAGTGCAGGAGTACCTCCCTGCTCCTGTACTCGAATCCTTTTGCTATGAATGCCAGCATACCATTTGCCTTTTTAACCGCCTGCTGTACATGCATGCCCACTTTCAATGACTGGTGTATAATGACACCCAGGTCTCGTTGCACCTCACCTTTTCCTATTCGGCCACCATTCCGATAATTATCTGTTTTCCTGTTTTTGCCACCAAGGTGGATAACCTCACATGTATGCACATTAAATTGCATCTGCCATGAATTTGCCCACTCACCTAACCTATCCAAGTCACCCTGCATCCTCTTCACAGCTAATACTGCCGCCCAGCTTCGTTTCATCTGCAAACATTGATCATGTAGCAGGAAGTCTTCCGATTACAAGTTTAGATAATATTAGAATCATTTCAATCACATGCTAAGATACAATTAGATGTAAAATAATTATTGGTCAGTTAGTTATAATTATCTTAAGCCAAAGCTAGCCCATCAGTTCCCATTCGAACCCTTCCCCTTTTCTCCAGAAAATTCTAGCCCCTGCTCTATAATTCCCATATTTAGCTCTGCCTTCAACTGCTTCTGCCAGATCGGATGGTTCCTTATTTGAGCCTTTGCCTATCTGTAGAGAACAATGACTAGTACGTCACCGGTTGCTGGGTAAAGCTTCTCTTTGACTGTCCGAAACAGAAAGCTAAGGCGCCCACAAGGTGATCGAACATTAATTAATCATTTTTCTTAGTCTATACCCCTATTTACCTAGCACTTCACACCATCAGAGTTACGACATTTTAAGGTAGATACTGATAAAGAATTTAATATTGTAAACTGACTCAGTGTGAAATCTCTTGCGGCTGGTTTATTTCTAAAACATTACAGTTCGTAGCAAATTGAGCCCTCGTCCGCGAAATGAACAAAAATTTGATTACCGATGTTATTGGCTACTTCTCTTTTGATTTACTTGTGTGTGAAAATCAGCAGCAATGGGTATTAATACAATTCTGGAAGCACCAACGCCTGCGGAATAAGGAAAAGCCAAAAAAAAAAGATTGAATGTTGACTATTGATGATAGGCTGATGATTAAGGAGGTAAAGGGGTGTATGAGAAAGCCAGAAATTCAGAGGAAACTATTTGAGCACTGTACATCTACGAAGCTGTTTGATGAGAAGGTGTTAAAAAAGGTTTCCTATAAGGAAAGAGCAGATCCAGTTAGGACTCGAACAAATGAAGTTTGATATGTTTAAATGAGAGGCTGAAGATAAAGAGAGACAGACGATATTTGATGCTAGAGAGACCGTAAAACGGAGGGGAGAGCAGGCAATCAAAAGCGTATTGAAGCTGAGGAAGTAGAAAAACAAAGGCATTTTGCGGTGTATGTGTTAAAGCACGAGAAAGAAGCTGCTGGCTCTAAGCAGCCGATTGTACCGTTTAATGCCAGCCAGGAAGTTAAACTGGCCCCTCCATCTGATGAGACTAAGGTTGATAAATACTTCCAGCATTTTGAGAAAACGGCTCAGAGTCCAAAGTGGCCGAAAGAAAGCTGGACTCTTTTGTTACAGAGTGTAATTAAGGGTAAGGCTCATAAAGTTTACTCTGCCTTATCAATTGGAGATGCAGTTAATTATGAGACAGTGAAACAGAGTGTACCTAAAGTCTATGAATGGGTTCCAGAAGCCTATAGGGGAAGGTTTAGAAATTTGAGGAAATCTGTGAACTAGACTAACGTACGATTTCCTTATGAGAAGTTAGTGTGTTATGACCGGTGTTGCACATCTAAACATGTGAATGATGGTTTTAACAGCTTGAAAGAGTTGGTCTTAATTGAAAAAAAAATAAGAGGTGTGTCACTAATAACATAAAGGTATACTTAGATGAAAAGGATGCTGCCACTTTGCAGGAGTCTGCTAGATTAGCACATGTATTAGCTTTAACCCACAAGGTTAAATTTACCCCGAGTAAGAGATTCCAAAAGAGAAGCATATATAGTCAGGGTAAACCAGAACTTAAATCCGAGACTAGCGCCAAAAGTAAGGATGAAGAGAACCAAGTGAAGAGGAAATATTCTGGTCACACTTGTCACTATTGTAAGAAAACTGGTGACATTGTGGCTAATTGTTCAATTCTAAAGAAGAGGAAGGAAAAAGAGGTGGTCCCAAATGCTTATATGCAGTGTTGCGAAACATCTATAAACCCACAGGGTTCTACACATTCGTCCTTGAGGATAGACCAATAACCGACAAACTACCGATGTCAGACTAATAGGTCTGTAATTTTATTTTTGCTGCCTCCATCCTTTTTTGAACAGCGGAATAACATTTCCGACCTTCCAGTCCTCCGGAACCATGCCAGAGTCTATTGATTCCTGGAAGATTATTTCCAATGACTCCACAATCTCCAAAGCCACCTACTTCTGAACCCGTGTGTACACCACATCCTGATTGGGAGACATATCTACCTTAGTTCATTTAGCTCCCCAAACACTTTCTCTCTAGTAATCTTACCTGTACATAATTCCATTCCCAGAGACCTCTGGCTGTCAGGTACGTTCCTGATGTCATCCACTGTGAAGAGTGATGCGAAATACTCATTTAGTTCCTCTGCCATCTCTTTGTTACCCATATATTTTTTTTTTATTTTCCAGCATCATTTTCAATCGGTCCTATATCTACCCATGTCACTCTTTTACTCTTCATTTATTAAAAAAAAATCTCGGTATCCTTTTTTTAATGTTAATTGCTAACTTCCTTTCATAATTCATCTTTTCTTTCCTGAAGACTTTCTTACTTTCCTTCTGTAAGTTTTTAAAATTTGTCCAGAGCACAGTTTTCCCACTATTTTTTGCTTCCTTGAAGACCACCTCTTTTGCTTTTATTTCAGCCTTTACCTCTCTCGTTAGCCACATTTGTGGCATTTTTCCACTAATGATTTTCGTTTTTCTTGCAATATATATTTTTTATTGCAGTTTCTTTATTCCTTGTTGGAATTCCATCTATTTCTGCTCTACTGTCCCTCTATCTAGCTTACCTTTCCAATCGAATTGGGCCAGTTCCTCTCTAATACCACTGCAATTTCCTTTGTTCCACTGAAATATCGATACAGCTGATAGCAGCTTCTCTTTTTTTTCAGATTTGAAACTGATCTCAATCACATCATGATCATTACGTCCAAGGGGTTCCATGACATCCAGCTCCCGAATCGACTCTGGTTCATTACACTGCACCCAATCCAAAGCAGCCGATCTCCTGGTGGGCTTATGAACAAGCTGCTCCAAAAAGTCTTCCCATAGGCATTCTATAAACTCCCTCTCCTGCGATCCACTGCCTTCCCAGCTTTCCCAATCCACTTTCATATTAAAATTCCCCATAATTGTCTTGACATTTTCCTTCTGACACTCTTTTCTATTTCCAGCTGTTTGGAGGCGTGTATAAAAGTGCTATTAGTGTGTTTTTACCCTTGCCATTTCTTAACTCGACCCATAAGGATTCTACCTTTTCTGATCCTATGTCGCTTCTTTCTAGTGATTTGATATTGTTGCTTACAATCAGTGCCACGCCACCCGCTTTACCTACCTTCCTATCTGTCCTATACACTGTGTATTTTTCGACATTCAGCTCCCAATTCCATCCGTCATTTAGCCATGACGCGGTGATGGCCACAATGTCATATAGTTTAACCTGTAGCTGAACAATAAGGTCATCCACGTTATTTCCAATGCTGCGTGCATTTAAGTATGATTATGAGGACACGCAGTCCCCTTTTATTGCCATTTAGTAAAGTATGCATTGAGAAATGATAAAAATGTTATTTTTTTTCCAGAACGATATCACGAAAGCAGATGACAAACCGACTTAAAAACTAACAAGAACCGCATAATTATAACATATAGTTACAACAGTGCAAAACTATACCCTAATTTGATAAGAACAGATCATGGCACAGTAAAAGTCTCAGAGTTTCTCAAAGTCCCATCATCTCACGCAGACGGTAAACCTCCAGCGCCGCCAACTTACCGATTCAGCATCCTGGAAGCATCAGTACATTTAGATCAGTATCTGTTACCGATTTTGCTATTTTTCCATCGCACAGCAAATTATCCTTTCTATTCACCTACCTCTCCATCTTGCCGTCTTTGCTGCACAGTATCTTTGACTTATTTCTATTTTCCTCTTCCTCGACCCTCACTCACACCCTGGTTTCCTCACCCCTGCCAATTTAGTTTATACCCTCCCTAACAGCAATATTAAACAATCCCTCCAGGATATTGGTACCCTTTGAGTTCAGTGTAACACATCGTTTTTGTCTAAGTCATACTTCCCCCAAAATAGATCCCAATGAGTTAAGAATTTGAAGCCCTGCCCCCTCCATTAGTTATTTAGCAGCACATTCATCTGCTTAATTCTGCTATTCTTACCTTCGTTAGCGCGTGGCTCAGTCAGTAATCCTGAGATTATTATTCTGGAGGTCCCGTTTTCAATTTTCTATCTGGCTCCCAGGAATCTAAAGGAAGGGGTGAGGTGTGTAGAGAGAGGAGGTAGGGTTGCGGAAAGGTGGAAGGTACGTGGGCAAGGGAGAGAGAGGAATGTTGGGGAAAAGGGGAGAGTGGGGGAAGGATAGAGAAGCAGAGCGAAAGAGAGAAAGAGAGTGAGAAAGAGAGAGAGAGAAAGAGAGAGAGAGAGAGAGAGAGAGAGAGAGAGAATGAGATAGAGATAGATTGCATGGAACAAGGAAGGACAGAGAGAGAGAGCACGCCACCGTACGAGGAAGGCGAGGAAGCCCCGTGGATGGAACGAGTTTTGAGGGGAGGTGTTTACTTCACTCGCGGGGTGGGGGACTCACTCACTTCGGTGTGTGTTCGGGCTTTGACCCGGGGTTGTGGCTTCCCGCGGATAGAAGGCCTGGAGCCCCGGCGATGAGCAGGAACAGTCCAATGCGCAGACCAGAAACCAGCGGTGTATTCATATCACCCGGAGATTACAGGCTCTTTTTGAGTGAGAGAAATCCCTCGGACATTCCCTCTTTCATTCCCTCCTGCCCTCAGTATCTTCTGCCTTCCTTCCATTCCTGTTCTCTTTCTCCATTTTTTATCTTCCTCTCTACGTCCTTCGTCTATATTCCTCTCCTTCATCACTCCCCACGTATCTCTGTGCACTCTCTATAGCGCTTCTCTCCTGCTCCCTCTCCGACCCTCTGTCCCCTGTCATCCCGTCTCTCTCTCTCCCTCTCTTTCTCCCGTTCACCGCTTCTTTTCTCCCTGTCTCTCCCAATATCTCGTCGAAACTCCTCACTCTCTGTTCTCCACATTCCTTCTCCCTACTCCCGTGTCCCCATTTCCCACACGCTTACCTTCCTTCTCTCTCCACGCACTCCTCCTTCTCTCACCCTCTCTACCCGCTGTACACTGCTGCTCCCTCTCTCAGCTGACCCCTAATTGTCCCCTCTCTCCACTCTGTCCCCTCCCTCTCTTTCTGCCCACTCTCAATATTCTCCCAACACCCGCCACTCAAATCTCTCTCGACCAGGCACTCCCACGTCCTCATTCTCTCAGCTCCCCGCACTTCCTCTCCCTGCTCTCGGTTCCTCTCTTTATCAGCTGTCCATCTGGTGTTGGCTGGTTTCGGTCAAACCGTCTTCTCAACACGGGCTTCCTCTGCCAACGGCTCCTTCCCCTTCGTGAGATCAGTGACGCAGAGACTCCTGAACAAGATGGACGAGGTCAAGACTTATGTGAATGTGAAGTTCCAAAACACGGGCCCACAGTCTCCTTCCAACGGTGAGTGGTGCAGAAATACCTGGGGGCAGAGCTCCATTCTGTGTTTGATCCCGGGTGTGTGTGATGTGACGGGTGGAGGGAACCTCACAGACTCTCAGTGTTCTGTCCCCAGCTGAACGGATGGGACAGTCGATGGGGAGGGAACTCCGTTGGAGGGTTGGTGAGGGGCCAGCACTCGGGGAAGTGGCGTGTGGGGAGAGCCGGGGAGGGGCGGCATAGGGGGCGAGCTGTGGAATAGGTTTAAGAGAGAGTGCTGTGGGAGGATTCAGTGAAGAGAGAATGTCACAGGTAGGGCGGGCTGGAGGTAGTACCGTGGGAGGGGTGTTGAGCAGGGGGCATAGAGAAAGGAGCGCAGTGGGGATGGGCGGAGTGTAGGACACACCGAGGGAGGACTGATGTGGATAGAGGACAGTGGGAGAGGCGTTGTATAAAATATTAACATCACTCTACTCTTTCTTAGCCCATTCTCTATTCCCTCTCTCACACTCCGCCACCCTGTTTCCCCTCCTCTCTCCCCTCTTTCTCCTACTACCTCCCCCTCTCCCTCATTCCCCCGTTCTCTCCCCTCCCTCTCTTTCATCCTCTAACTCCACTTTGTCTCACACGTTCTCGCCCCCTTTTCCTCTCTCTCGACTTTCACATTTCTCCTTCTTGCCTCCCTCCATCTCTCAAACCCTTCTCTCCCCTCTCTTTCCTTCCTCTTCCTCCTTCTCCCCACTCTCCCCTTCATTCCTTTTCATTTTCTCACTGTCCAAACTCCCTACCGTCTCCCTCTTTCACACCGCCCCTCTCCAGCTCTTCCTCTCCCCACGCCCTCTATCCCCTTCTGTCCGCACACTCCCTGTTTCCCCTCACCCTCTCTTTCAATCTATCTCTCTGTTCCTCCTCTCTCGCTGCCCACTATTTTCCACTCATCCACCACTCCACTCCACATTCTCTCCCCTTCTCCATCCACCCCTCTCCTCTGTCTCCTTCACGCTCTCTCCCGTCTCTCTTACACTTCTCTTTTACCCTCTTTAAGTCTGTCTCTCTCGCTCTCGTTGTCTCTTTCCTCTCTCCTCCCTGTCTCCTATCCTCCCGCTCCCCACTTTTGCTATCTCTCTCATCCCCCTCACTGCTCCTTCACTCATGACCTCTGTCGGTCTCCTCTTCACTCTCTCTCCTCTATCTCTCTCCGTTCTCTCTCCCCTATGTCTCTCATTTCCCCGGCCGTTGCCACCATCGACTGTCCATCCATTTCCTTCACGCTCTTTCTCTCTCCTGCTCTGTCTCCCGGGCTCACAGCCCTCCCTTCCCCTTCTCCGTCACCTCTTCCTGCCTTTCATTCCTCTCTCCTCCCCCTCACTTACCTTTCTCTCTCGATGCCTCTCCTCCCCACGCCCTGTTCCCTCTCTCTGTCCTATCTCCTCATTCCATACCCCTCTCTCTCTCTCTCTCTCTCTCTCTCTCTCTCTCTCTCTCTCTCGCTCTCTCGCTGCTACCTTTACAGAACACCTTAGCGCTTGCCAGCACATCGCACAAACCAATCTTCCGTTCGTGGACTCACTTTACAGCGCACGCTGTCGGAGCAGTGCTGCCGGGATAATCAAGGACACGACCCGTCCAGCCAACACACGTTTCGTCCCTCTTCCGTCCGGGAGTAGGCTCAGGAGCTTGAAGGCTCGTACGGCCAGATTTGGGAACAGCTTCTTTCCAACGGTTATAACGCAGCTGAACAGTTCCTGACCCGGATCTGGGCCGTACCTTCCAAATATCCGAACTTGCCTCTCGGTTTTTTGCACTGCCGTACTTTCCATTTTCCAGTATCTATTTACGATTTATAATTTAAATTTTTACTATTTACTATCGATCTGTACTCCAGGGAGTGGGAAGCGCAGAATCAAATATCGCTGTGATGATTGTATGCTCTAGCATCAATTGTTTGGGGACAATAATGTAAAGTGAAGTAAATGTTTCTATCCCCCTCCCCCAGACGGTCTGACCTCCACGTACTCAGAGTTGAACTTTCCGAAAGACGAACCTCTCATCGTTGAGAATGAGGATCCTCCCACCGCCTCGAGGCCCGGCGAGCTGCCAATCACTGCACAGACAGGTCAGCGGTCGCGTAATGACGTCATTCTAAAGCGTTTCACGAGTCATGCACGCAAGTCTCCAGTTTTCTAATGTATCTGAATGGAAAACTTCCTCTGGCCGATGGGTCCATAGACGGACCGCCATCTGGGTAACAAAAAGCTGTCGCTAGCCTGCCCAAGTAACTCTCTCCCCTCTCATTTTTGGTTTGTGCTCTCTGGTCTTCGATTCTCCAAGCCTGGAAAATGTGATTGTGCTCATTCACCCCACCTGTGCCCCACGTGGTTTTGTACACCTCAGTAAGGTCAACTTTGCGCTTCAAGGAATAAAGTCCCAACTAGCCTGACTCCTCTCAGTAATTCAGTCCCTGGAGTTCAGTCAATATCTTCGTAAATGTCCCTCTGCACTCTTTTCTGTTCAAAGTGTTACAAGACTTACCTAATAATGATCACGGTGACACAGGGCGATCTGTATTATCGACAAGTACCCGTGTTGCCCAATTTACCAAGTAGGTGAAATCAGTTTTCAAAAGCTTACAAAAGGAAACTATGACGTTCATTAAGAGGGAAAAGATGAACGATGAAAGGATGAAAGGAAGCTTGCAATAATATCAAAGAGGATACTAAAAGCTGTCTTCAAGTATATAAAGAGTAAACTCCCGTACTCAGTGTCCGGACTGATGAAGAATGGTGTGTCAGACGCCTCATTCATCGCCCTGTGTAACTGTCACTCCACTTTCAGCGAGCTGTGTACTGTCCCTGTAGCCTCATGTCACTTTGCTCCACAACTCTCGCCAGGGACCCTCCAGTTCACTGTGAACGTTTACATAGTTCTTATGTTTTTTTTTTCATATTTATCTTGCTGAAATATGAAAACAAATCAGTCAAATCTCCCTGGGCTCCACACCATTATACGGAGTAGCCTATCAAGTGGAGAAATTAAATAGACTTACTGGAGTCCCTATAATTCATGTCCACTGCTCTGTCCTCGTCGGTCTCTTGGCTCCTCAGTCAGCTTGGCATGTTCTTGTGGAACCTCGCCCATCTTTCCCGATGCACCACCGAGAGCATCTAATCACGATGCAGCTCGGCTTTGAGGGAAACGACTCCGTCCCTGACCGGAGGAAACGGCATAGACTCGTGAACACAGCTCAGCATACCTGGAGTACTCCGTCTTTCCTCCATGGACGCTGTCTGCACTTCCCGCTGCTTTGCTAAAGCAGACAGCTTAATAAAGATCCCCACCAATCCTGGATAATTTTCTTACCATCCATCACCTCCTATCGGTGGAAGATACCGAAGCACGTTTCACCAGGGTCAAAGACAATTTCTTCCCCGATGTTATCAGACAATTGAACAGTCCACTATTCCGATAAGATGTACTCTTCACCTCAACGTTTACCGAGCCGTCGCCCTTGCGCCTTATTAACTGCATGAACTGGACTTTCTCTGTAACTGTGACACTTCACTCCGCATTCTGTGACTGTTTTCCCCTGCTCTAGTCCAGTGACGTGATCTGTTTCCATGGTAATACACTGGGACCTCTCCTGTCTCTAATGTATATGCTGGGGTGGTGAGGAGCGAGGACAGTGGGAGACATGGTGAGGAGGGAGCACGGTGTAAAACTTGAACCACTCTCTCCCTCTTCTAACCTGATTCTCGTTCCCTCTTTTCTCTACCCTCCCCTCCCCTTCTCTCACCCCGTCTCCTCACTTTATCCCTTTCTTCACTCCTTCTCTCGCCTCCTCTATCAGCCTGTCCCTCTCCCAAAATCTTTCCCCTTTTCTCTCCAATGTCCCCTTATTTTCGACCTCCCCGCTCACTGTTATCCTTTTCCGAACCCCACCCGTCCTTCTCACCTCTGCCTGTGCCTACGTTTTCTGCTCACCTCACCTCCACGCCTTCTGCTGCTCCATATCCACCTCTATTTCCCTCTCCTAGACGGTCCCTCCCCTCGTTCTTTCCCCTCTCTCAATTTCTCCTCTCTCTTCCCCATCCATCTCCCACTGTTCTCCGCACACTCTCCCTTTTCAATCACCCCTATTTCGCTCTATCTCGCAACTTTCACTCCCCTATCACTGTTCCTGTCATTCTGCACTCTCCCCTGACACACTCCCCCTCTCCCTCTGTCACTCACTCCCTCTCTGCTTTCTCACCTCGTTCTCTCTCCCCACTGCTCTCGCATTTTCCCGCCAATTGCCCCATCGCTCTCTCCCCGTCCCTGTCCATCGATTTCACCGTCTCTCCTCTCTCCCCTCTCTCTCTGCAGTCTCACAAGCCATTTCCCGTGCTGTCTCTGAGGCCCTGTCTCCCTCTCGCTTACCCATCTCTCGTCCTCTTCTGTTGTCTCTTCTCTCTTTCCGCGACTCTCTCAACCATTCTGTACCACTGTCTCATTCTCCCCCTCATCTGCCTGTCCGTCTTTTTACTCCCAGATGGTCTGACCTCCACCTACGCAGTGCTGAATTTTCGAAAGGGCGAACCCCTCATCGATCAGGACGAGGATCCTCCTATTGCCTCGGGACCCGCAGTGATGCCAACAACTGCACAAGCAGGTCAGAGTTCACAGTTGTGACGCCATTCCGGAAGCTTCAGGTGTCACTTGCTTAAGATTTTCAAATTTCGAATTTGAAACATAGAAGCACAGAAAACCTACAGCACAATACATGCCCTTCAGCCCACAGAGTTGTGCTGAACATGTCCCTCCCTTACAAATCCCTGGTCTTATCTATAGCCCTCTATTTCACAATGCTCCATGTGCCGATCTAAAAATCTCTTAAAACACCCTATCGTATCCGCCTCTACAAACTTTGCCAGAAGCCCATTTCATGCATTCACCTCTCATGAGTAAAAAAAAAAAAAAAAAAAATTACCCCTGACATCTCCTACTCCCCAGCAATATAAACCTTTGTCCTCTTGTGCCAAGCAATTCAACCCTGGGAAAAAAATGCCTCTGAATATCCACACGACCAATGCCTCTCATCATCTTACACCCCTCTATCAGGTCCTCTATCAAGTGACCTCTCATCCTCCGTCGTTCCAAGGAGCAAAGGCAGAATTCACCCAACCTATTCCCATAAAGCATGCTCCCCAATCCAGGAAACATCCTTGGAAATCTCCTCTGCAATCTTTGTATCTTTTCGACTCCTACCTGTAGTGAGGCAAACAGAACTGAGCACAGAACTCCAAGTGTGCTCTAGCAAGGGTCCAATATAGCTGCAACATTGCCTCTCTGCTCCTAAATTTAACTCCACGATGGATGAAGGCCAATACACCGTACGCCTTCTTAACCAGAGTGTCAACCTGCACAGCTGCTTAGAATGTCACATGGACTCGGACCACAAGATTCCTCTTATCCTCAACACTGCCAAGAGTCTTAGCATTAATACTATATTCTGCAATCATATTTGACCTATCAAAATGAACCACTTCCCGGGTTGAACAGCATCTGCCACTTCTCCTCCCTGTTTTGCATCCTATCAATGTTCCGCTGTAAATTCTGACATCCGTCCACACTATCCACAACACCTCCAACCTTTGTGTCATCAGCAAAGTTACTAAACCATCCATCCACTTCCTCATCTAGGTAATTTATAAAAATCACGAAAAATAAAGGTCCCAGAACAGATCCCTGAGGCACACCACTGGTGACCGACCTCCATGCAGAATATGACCTGTCTGCAACCACACTTTGCCTTCTGTGGGTAAGCCATTTCTGGATACACAAAGCAATGTCTCATTGGATCCCATGCCTGCTTACATCTCAATAAGTCTTGCATGGGGTACATTCTCAAATGCTTTGCTGAAATCCATACACAGTACATCTACTGCTCTTCCTTTATCAATGTCTTTAGTCACATCTTCAAAAAAAATCAATCAGACTCGTAAGGCACGACCTGCCCTTGTGAAAGCCATGCTGATAACTCCTAATCATATCATGCATCTCCAAATGTTCATAAGTCTTGACTCTCGGGATCTTCTCCATCAACTTACCAACCACTGAGGTAAGACTGACTGGTCTATCATTTACTGTGCTATCTCTACTCAATTTCTTGAATAAAGGAACAACATCCGCAACCCTCCAATCCCCCGGAACCTCTCCCGTCCCCATTGATGATGCAAAGATCATCGCCAGAGTCTCAGCAATCTCCTCCCTCGCCTCCAACAGTAGCTTTGGTTACATCACATCCGGTCCCGGCGATTCATCCAACTTGATGTATTCCAAAAGCTCCAGCACATCCTCTTTCTTAATATTGACATGCTCAAGCTTTTCAGTCTGATTATATTCATCGGTGCAACCACCAAGATCCTTTTCCATTGTGAATACTAAAGTAAAGTATTCATTAAGGACCTCTGCTAATTACTCCGGTTCCATACACACTTTCCCTCTGTCACACTTGATAGGTCCTATTCTTTCACGTCTTCTTCTCTTGCTCTTCACATACCTGTAGAATGCCTTGGGGTTTTCCTGAATCCTGCACGCCAAGGCCTCTCATAGCCCCTTCTGGCTCTCCTAATTTTCTTGTTAAACTCCCTCCTATGAGCCTCATAATCTTACAGATTTCTAACATTACCAAGCTCGTTGAAACATTTGTAAGCTTTTGTTTTATTTTCTTGTGTGTAAGATGGTGAGAGGCATTGACCGTGTGAATAGTCAGAGGCTTTTTTGACGGGGCTGAAATGGTTGCCACAAGAGGACACAGGTTTAGGGAGCTGGGGGAAGTTACAGAGGAGATGTCAGGGGTAAGTTTTTCACTCAGAGAGTGGTGAGTGCCTGGAATGGGCTGCCGTCAACGGTGGTTGAGGCGGATAGGATAGGGTCTTTCCAGAGACTTTTGTATAGCTACATGGAGCTTAGTAAAATAGAGAACTATAGGTAAGCCTAGTAATTTCTCAGGTAGGAACATGCACGGCACAACGTTGTGGGCCGAAGGGACTGCATTGTACTGTCGTCTTTCTATTCTATTCTATTATTTTCTTTTTGACTGTAATAATTCATCTGCCTCGAACAGTTTTCTGGAATCTCATTCCACCTCCTCCCTGTACTGTACAGTTGTATACAAAAGTTTGAGCACCCCGATCTAAATGTCCGTTACTGTGAAGACCTAAGCGAGTAAGAGATGAACCGGTTGCCAAAAGGCATAGAGTTACAGATGACACATTCCTTTAATAGTTTAAGCAAGGAAACGTTTTTACTTCCATCTTTTGCAGTTTCAAAATAACACAAAGGAGAAATGGGCTGAAACAAAAGTTTGGGCACCCGGCATGGCAGTACTTAGTAACACCACCTTTGGCAAGTATCACAGCTTGTAAATGATTTCTGTAGCCAGCTAAGAGTCTTTCAGTTCTTGTTTGGGGGTTTTCGCCCATTCTTCCTTGCAAAAAGCTGCTAGTTCTGTGAGATTCTCGGGCCGTCTTGCTTGCACTGCCCTTTTGAGGTCTATCCACAGGATTGTCGATGATGTTTAGGTCAGGGGACTGTGAGGGCCATAGCAAAACCTTCAGCTTGTGCTTCTTGAGGTAGTTCATTGTGGATTTTGAGGTGTGTTTAGGGTCATTATTCTGTTGTATGAGCCATTCTCTTTTCATCTTCAGCTGTTTTACAGACGGTGTGATGTTTGCATCCAGAATTTGCCGGTATTTAATTGAATTCATTCTTCCCTCTACCTGTAACTGTTCTCCATGCTGCTAGCTGTGACATAAGCCCAAAGCATGATCGATCCACCCCCGTGCTTAACAGTTTGAGAGCGGCTCTTTTCATGAAATTCTGCACCTTTTTATTCTCCAAGCATACCCTTGCTTATTGCGTCAGAAAGTTCTACTTTAACTTCATCAGTCCGCAGGGCTTGTTTCCAAAATGTATCAGGCTTGTTTAGATGTACCTTTAAATCTTTTGAATAGAACTTTTTGGCCACAATGAGTCCTTCCCCAATTAATATTTCCCTGTCCCCTCTGATTCTATCCTTTTGCATGATAATGCTGAAGGCCAGGGGGCGATGGTCACACACTGAGAGATCTGTTACCTGACCCGGTTCGTTACCTAATACTAGATCTAGTATGGCATTTCCCCTCGACGGCCTGTTAACATACTGTGAAAGGAATCCGTCCTGGACACATTTAACAAGCCCTGCCCCGTCTAAACCTTTGGAACTAATCAGGTACAAATCAATATTAGGAAATTTAAAGTCACCCATCATAACAACCCTGTTATTCTTGCACCTTTCCAAAATCTATCTCTTAATCTGCTCCTCGCTATCGCTGCTGCTACGAGGGGGCCTATAGAATACTCCCAATAGAGTAACTGCTCCCTTCTTGTTCCTGACTTCCACCCATACTGACTCAAAAGATGATCCTGCTACATTACCCACCCTTTCTGTAGCTGTAATAGTATCCCTGACCAATAATGCCACCCCTCCTCCCCTTTTTCCGCCCTCTCTATCCCTCTTAAAGCATTGAAATCCAGGAATATTGAGAATCCATTCCTGCCCTTGTGTCAGCCAAGTCTCTGTAATGGCCACTACATCATAATTCCATGTATATATCCAAGCTCTCAGTTCATCACCTTTGTTCCTGATGCTTCTTCCATTGAAGTACACGCACTTTAGCCCTTCTACCTTAGTACCCTTACACGCTTTATTCTACTTCTCTTTCCTCAAAACATCTTTATATGTTAGATCTGGCTTTAGTCCATGCACTATACTTGCAGTTCTCACATGACCTTTATCCTCCTCCACCTCACTATCTGCTCTAACACTCTGGTTCCCCTCCCCCTGCAAATCTAGCTCAATACCCCACCCCCCACCCCGGAGCAGCACGAGCAAACTTTCCCGCAAAAATGTCAGTCCTCCGCCAGTTCATGTGCAAACCGTCACGTCGGAAGAGTTCCCACTTTCCCTGGAAAAAGTCCCAATTGTCCAGAAACATGAAGCTCTCCATCCTGCACCAACTCTGTAGTCACGCATTTAGCCGCACTATCTTCCTATTTGTAGCATCACTAGCATGTAGCACGAGTAGCAATCATGAGATTGCAACCCTGGAGCTCCTGTCCTTCAACTTTGCACCTAACTCCCTAAACTCTCTTTGCAGGACCTCTTCCGTTTTGCCTATCCACGTCATTGGTCCCTGCATGGAGCACGACATCTGGCTGACCACCCTCCCTCTTGAGAGTACTAGAACTCGATCGGAGATATCGCGAACCCTGGCACCAGGGAGGCAACCGACCATCTAATATTTTGGATCTCTCCCACAGATCCTCTTATCTGTCCCCCTAACTATCGAATCCCCTATCGCTACTGCTCTCTAATTTTCCCTCCTTCCCTTCTGAGTTGAGAGTCCGGTCTCGGTCCCAGAGATGCGACCATTGCAACTTGTCCCGGGTAGGTCGCCCCCACCAACAGTATCCAAAACGGCATACTTATTCTTGATGGGAACGACCACAGGGATGCTCTGCTCATTCTGTCTATTTCCATTCCCTCTCCTGATAATCAGGCAGCTACGCGCCTCCTGACTTATAGGGGTGACTATCTCCCTGAAGCTCCTGTCTATTTCTGCCTCTGCCTCACGAATAATCCGAAGTTCATCCAGCTCCAGCTCCAGTTCCCTAATCCGTTTGTCAAGAGCTGCAGCTGGATGCACCTTTTACAGGTGCAGTCATCAGGGACAATGGTGCTCTCCCTGACTTCCCACATACTGCAAACGGAGCACTCGACTGCCCTAACTGCTGCCTCCATTACCTACCTCTAAGTTAATTCGATTAATTAAAGGAGCTTACCCGTCCTTTACTCACTGGGAACAAGCTCGTCATCAGCCGCTGCTCGCCGAATCCTCTCGAGCCAAAGGCTTCCGACTCTGTTCCCCACTACTCAGTCGCCTGCTCCGTTAATCTGTTCGCTTTGTAAACTCTCCCGCTCTGCTCACCGGCCTACCTTCACGCGCTTGCGCAGTCGTGCCCCGTTCAGACTGTCGAAGACATGACCTCCTTTTGACGATGGGATTCATGGATATGTGGCAAAATTGGCCAATGATACAAAGACATGTGGAGGAGCGAGTTGTGTTGAGGAAATAGATAGCCTGCAGAGAGACATATTTTGGGGAATGGGCAAATAAGTGGCAAATGAAATACAATGTTGGAAAGTGTATGGTCATGCTTTGCTGGATGAAATTAGCACGAGTCATTGAATCCATTTAAGGCAGAGATAGATAGGTTCTTGATTAGTCAGCGTTTCAAACGGTATGGGGAGAAGGCAGCGGAGTGCGGATGACTGGAAGAATTAGATCAGCCCATGATTGAAAGGCCAAGCAGACTCGATGGACCGAATGGCCTACTTCTGCTCCTATATCTTAAGGTCTTATGGCCGTATGGTTTATCCACAGGTGCGCATGAACACGAGTCGAAACTGAAGATGGAAAATAGACCCTACCGTCAGATCTGCCCACTCTGCCTAGTTACGTCTGCCTTCATCGTGATAGTGATCGGACTCTCTATCCATGGTGAGTGGAACGGGTTCCAGATCAAGTCAGACCGTAAATAAAGAGAGAGGATTAAATCCTTAATTTAAAATACCACAGTGGAACCGACACGCCCCTTACCGTAACACCGATTAAAACCTATCACCATAACACGGACGCACACCTAAACGTGATAAAGACACAACCTTCACCGTAACACAATCAAGACTCCTCCTGACACCGACACGCTATTCACCATTACGTGAACAATGCTGTCACCGTCGCACGGTCACGGACTTCAACGAGACACAGATACACTCCTAACCGCGACACGGACACGAACCCCGCCGTGACACAGACATGGCAGTCACACCGACCGCAACGTACCCCTGACTGTAGCGTCGACATGCCCCTGACCGTGTTACTGATAAAGTCTTCAAGGCGACACCGAAACACACCTCACAATGACACCGACACGCTCTTCACCGTGACACTGAGGTACCGTACACCGAGACACCTTCACACTCCTCAACGTGATCCGTTCCACACCGCCTCGTGATAAAGACTCAGAAGTCACTGTAACATCCCTTACAGAGACAATATCACCGCTCAACATAACGCCGATGCACCACTCACTGAGGCAATTACCCACACCTCATACTGACACAGGCAAACCTCTTAACCAAAACATCTCAGCCTGACACTGTTACACCTACCATGGCAATGACATGCCTCTTACCGTGACACAGACACACCCCTCTCTGTGATACCAGCACACCCCACACGATGACACAGATACTCCACTCACCGTGGCACCACCAGGCCACCCACTCTGACATTTCCCTCGCCGTGACATCGAGATACACTTCATTGTGACCCAGCACAACTCTCGCCGGGCCACAGAAACACCTATCACAGTGACACCGTCTCGTCACTCACAGCAACTCGAACATACCCCGCACGATATTGACGCAGATCCCCACTGTGACAACTACAGAACCTTCAGCAGAACATTGATATACCCCTCAGCGTGACAGTACACGCCGATGCCTGTCACTGTGACACCCTTCACCGTGACACTGACACAACACTCTCTGTGACCCGCTCGGTAACGTGACGCCGAATCACGTGTTACTGTAAACGCTAAACATCCTTCACCATCTCTCTCAGTATCACAGATTCGTCACTCCAAGATCACCCTCGACCGAAACTACCATGAGTTAAACTCAACCCTTCAATCCAAGATATCTGTGATTTCCCACCTGAATCACTCCGAGAAAACCTATCTCAAGAATCTTTCTGCGCTCACCTCTAAACTGTCCGTTTTTAAACGAATGCACACTGATCTCCGTCACCGGTTCACTGAGTTGGAAACGAAGTTCAGATCTGTCAACGAAACCAAGGGTCAAATCTGTGAATTGTTGACCAGCAGAAGAGGTGAGGCACCATCTCCCTCTTTAACCCGCTCCTCATCACAGGGCAGGCAGAGAGAGCTGAGGCGTCACTTTGTGTTTGACATCAGGAGTGTGTGAAGAGATGGTGTGGAGGGAGATTCCCTCTGTGTTTGACCGGTGAGTGTGTGATGTTGCTGCATGGAGGAAGTTTCACTTAATCACTGAACCCAGGAGAATATGACGGGACGGTATGGAGGTGAATTACTCTGTGTCTACCCACGGGATTGTGAGTCGTAAAATTACAGGTTCATGCTGTGTCTGTCTGCGAGAATCTCTGATGTGACAGTATGGAGCCAGCTTTACTCTGTGTTTGACAGGCGGATTGTGTGACCGCACAGGGCCCAGAGAGCTTCACCCCATGTCTGATCCTTGAATGGTGTTATAGCACCGTGGAGAGAGAGTTTCACTCTGAATCCGGAAGTGTGTGACGGGACGGTGCGGATGAAATTTCAATCTGTTTCTGACTCAAGGAGTGCGTAATCGGATCGTAGAGAGAGACAGTCTGTGCTGACTCCGGGAGTGTGTGATGTGGCCGTGCAGAGGGACGTTCATTCTATGTGACACCAGATTGTGTGATTGGATGTTGTGGAGGGAATGTGACACAATGGCTGTGCATGGGATGATGTGGGTGGAACTTCGCTTTATGTGTGAACACAGGGGGCTGTGATGAGACGGTTCAGAGAGAGCTTCACTACTTGACTCACCAGGGAGTGTTTGATGGGACGGCATGGAGGAAGATTCACTCTGTGTCTGACCCTGGGAGTGTTTGATGGGACGGAAGGAGGGAGCTTCACTCTGTGTCTGACCCCGGGAGTGTGTGATGGGATGGTGTGGAGGGAGATTCACTCTATGTCTGACACGGTGACTGTGTGATGGGACAGCGTGGTGGGAGATTCACTCTGTGTCTAACACCGGGAGTGTGTGATGGGACAGTGTGGAGGCAGCTTCACTTTGTGACAGACCCCGAGAGTGTGTGATTTAATGAGGTGGTGAAAGATACACTCTGTATGTGACCACGGTAATTTGTTTGATGGGACCGTGCAGAGGGAGGTTAACTCTGTGTCTGACTCCGGCGGTGTGTGATGGGATGGTGTGAGGGAGATTCACTCTGTGTCTGACCCCGGGAGTGTGTGATGGGATGGTGTGGAGGGAGATTCGCTCTGTATCTGACCCTGGTACTGTCTGATGGATAGTGTGATTGAAGATTCACTCTCTGTTTGACTCCCGGTGGATGTAATGGACGATATTAAGGGATATTAACTGTTACTTGTTCCTGAATCCCAGAGCAAGCGTGTTCGCAGGACTGGATCAGAAATGAAGACCGGTGTTATTTCATATCAAAGATTAAAAGTTCTTACGATGTGGCGAAGCATCATTGCTCAAACTCCTATTCAAAACTTCTTGAAGTAAATTGAACAGAGAAAGCGGTATGTGTTAAATCGACGGTAGATATATCCACACCAGAGGGAAGCTACCGCCACACCGTCCCATCACAAACTCCCGGAGTCAGGCACAGAGTGAAGCTCACTCCTTAACGTCCCATCACACACTCCAGGGGTCAGAAACAGAGTGAATCTCCATTCACGCCGTCCCTTCACACACACCCGGAGTCAGGCACAGAGTGAAGCTCCGTCCGCACCATCTCAGCATCCTCGCCTGATGTCAGAAACAGAGTAAAGCTGCCTCCACACCGCCCCATCACACACTCCCGGGGTCAGACACAGAGTGAATCTCCCTCCGCACCGTCCCATCACACACTCCCGGGGTCAGAAACAGAGTGAATCTCCATCCACACCGCCCCTTCACACACTCCCGGGGACAGACACAGAGTGAAGCTCTCTCCACTCTGTCCCAAATACAATCCCTGGGTCAGAAGCAGTGTGAATCTCCCTCCGCAACGTCACATCACGCTCTCCAGTAGACAGATACACAGTGAAGCTCCCTCCACACCGTCCCATCACACACTCTCAGGGTTAGTCACAGAGTGAAGCTCGCTGAACACCTTCCCGTCACATAGTCAAGGGGTCATACACAGCGTGAATCTCTCTCTACACTGCCCCATCACACACAACCGAGGTCAGAAACAGAATGGATCTCCTTCCGAACCAACTCATCACACACTCCCGGGGTATGACACAGGGTGAAGATCCCTCCATACTGTCCCATCACACATTCCTGGGTTCAGACACAGACAGAAACTCCCTCTGCAACGCCCCTTCACGCACTATCGGGATCAAACACAGTGTGAATCTTTGTACACAGCGTCCCAGCACACACTCCATTGTCGGACGCAGAGTGGATCTACCTCCGCACCTTCCCGTCACACAGTCAAGGGGTCATACACAAAGAGAATCTCCCTCCATACTGTGGCATCACAGACTCCCGGGGTCAGACAGAGTGAAGTTTCCTCCACACCGTCCCATCACACGCTCTGGCGCTCAGACACAGAGTGAAGCTTCCACCACACTGTCCCATCACACACTCTCGGTATCAGACACAAAGTAAATCTCCCCCACACCGTCCCATCACACACACCCGGGATCAGAAATAGTGTGAATCTCCCTCCACACCGTGTCATCATACAGTCCCGGGATCAGATAGAGTGAAGCTCCCTCCGCAATTTCCCATCACACACTCCGGAGAACAGACACAGAGTGAAACTCCCTCCACACTGTCCCATCACACACTCTCGGTATCAGACACAAAGTAAATCTCCCCCACACCGTCCTATCACACATTCCCCGGGGTCAGACAGAGAGCGAATCTCCCTCCGCACCGTCCCATCACACACTCCCGGTGTCAGACCCAGAGTGAATCTCCCTCCGCACCATCCCATCACACACTCCCGGTGTCAGACACAGAGTGAATCTCCCTCCGCACCGTCCCATCACACACTCCCGGGGTCAGAAATAGTGGTTATCTTCTCCACACTGTCCAATCACACACTTCTTGAGTCAGACACAGAGTAAAACTGCCTCCAGTCCATCCCAGCACAGACTCCTCGGGTCAGACACAGAGTGAAGCTCCCCTCCGCAACGTTCCATCATACACTCCCGGGGTCAGACACATTGTGAACCACGCCTTCAGACACAGAGCAAAGCTTCATCCAGACCTTACAATCAAGACTCCCGTTGTCAGACACAAACTGAATCTCCCTCCAGCCCGTCCCATCACAGACTCCCGGGGTCAGACACTGAGTGACGCTCCGTAAATTGTGCTGGATTTCAATTATTAATTTTAGCAATTCATTTTCACAGAATTTTGTCAAAAATGCTCTCCGCGGCCAGCAAGACTCATACTGGATTGGATCATGCGAAGCGGGGTGAGATTTGGGTTCATGCAGGTTTTTCGGGAGAGATTAGGCAGTGGGATTAATTTTGGGGACTGGCACGTGCCTCTGGGGGAAGTGGTGTACGGGGAACTTTTGGGGACTGTCACAATTCAGTGGTGAGGGGTGGGTCACTGGGGATATTTTGGTGACAGAAACAGGTCTCTAGGGAGAGAGTCAGGCAGTAGGACTATTTTGTGGGCAGTGTGATTAACTGCTGACTGACGCGGTCTGCGGGAAGAAAGTGTAAAGGAGGAGTGTTTTGGGAAATGACATAGATCTGTGGGAAGAAAAATGCCTCTGCGACTATTTGGGTAGAGCCACTGTGAAGAAGGAGTGGCGACCGACACGGGTCCGTAGGGGTAGATTGGACAAGGCGATTAGTTTGGGGACCGACACGGGCTGTTGGAATAGAGCAGGCAGTTGGGTCAATTTGTGGGCTGACGTGGACTGTCAGAAGAGAGTGGGAAGTGGGAGCGTGTTCGTGATTGACACAGATCTGTAGGGAGAGGTTTGGGCAGTGGGGTCATATTGGGAACTAGCACGGGGCTGAGGGGTGAGAGTGGGAAATGGAAGCATTTTGGGACAGTCATGCGGCCTCAGGAGAGAGAGAGTGTGTCAGTGTGAGTATTTTGGGGAAGAAGACAGGGCTGTGGGGTCAGTGGAGCAGTGAGTTTGTTTGGGGACTGACAGCGTTCTGTGTGGAGAGAGTGAGGCTGTGGGAGTATCTTTGGGACGGACGCGAGGGTCGTGGGGAAGAGGCTGGGGTTCCGGGAGTAACTTGGTGAATGACATCGTATTATGGGGAGAAAATGTGAGAGTGAGGTTATTTTGGGGACTGATAAAGCTGTGTGGGTAGAGCGTTGGGCACGAGATAATTTGGGGACTGACACAGGGTTGCGAAAAAGGGGTCATTGAGAGTATTTTGGAAACGGGAACAGGTATGTAGGAGAGAGAGAGTCCGTGGGACTATTTTGGGGACTGACACCGGTCGGTGAGCAGAGCTTGAGTCAGGTGAAGTAATATGGGGAATAGCACCGGTCGGTGAGGAGAGATTGAGTCAGTGGGAGTATTTTGGGGACAGACACCGTTCGGTGAGGACAGATTGAGTCAGTGGGAGTATTTTATGGAGGGACACCGGTCGGTGAGGAGTGATTGAGTCAGTGGGAGTATTTTGGGGACAGACACCGTTCGGTGAGGAGAGATTGAGTCAGTGGGAGTATTTTGTGGAGGGACACCGGTCGGTGAGGAGTGATTAAGTCAGTGGGAGTATTTTGGGGACTGACACCGGTCGGTGAGGAGTGATTGAGTCAGTGGGAGTATTTTGGGGATCTGACACCGGTCGGTGAGGACAGATTGAGTCAGTGGGAGTATTTTGGGGACTGACACCGGTCGGTAAGGACAGATTGAGTCAGTGGGAGTATTTTGGGGACTGACACCGGTCGGTGAGAACAGATTGAGTCAGTGGGAGTATTTTGGGGATCTGACACCGGTCGGTGAGGACAGATTGACCGAGTGGGAGTATTTTGGGGACTGACACCGGTCGGTGAGGAGAGATTGAGTTAGTGCGAGTATTTTGTGGACTCACACCGGTCAGTGAGTGGACATCGAGTTAGTGGGAGTATTTTCGAAGCAGACACCGGTCGGTGAGGAGATATTATGTCAGTGGGAGTATTTTGTGGAGGGACACCGGTCGATGAGGAGAGAATGAGTCAGTGGGAATATTTTGGGACAGACACCGGTAAGTGTGGAGCGATTGTGTCAGTGAGAATATTTTGGGATCTGACACCAGTCGGTGAGCAGAGCTTGAGTCAGTGGGAGTAATATGGGGAATATCACCGGTCGGTGAGGAGATATTGTGTCAGTGGGAGTATTTTGTGGAGGGACACCGGTCGGTGAGGAGAGATTGAGTCAGTGGGAGCATTTTGGGGACTGACACCGGTCGGTGAGGACAGATTGAGTCAGTGGGAGCATTTTGGGGACTGACACCGGTCGGTGAGGAGTGATTGAGTCAGTGGGAGTATTTTGGGGTCTGACACCGGTCGGTGAGGAGTGATTGAGTCAGTGGGAGCATTTTGGGGACTGACACCGGTCGGTGAGGAGTGATTGAGTCAGTGGGAGTATTTTGGGGACTGACACCGGTCGGTGAGGACAGATTGAGTCAGCGGGAGTATTTTGGGAACTGACACCGGTCGGTGAGGACAGATTGAGTCAGTGGGAGTATTTTGGGGACTGACACCGGTCGGTGAGGACAGATTGAGTCAGTGGGAGTATTTTGGGGTCTGACACCGGTCGGTGAGGAGTGATTGAGTCAGTGGGAGCATTTTGGGGACTGACACCGGTCGGTGAGGAGTGATTGAGTCAGTGGGAGTATTTTGGGGACTGACACCGGTCGGTGAGGACAGATTGAGTCAGCGGGAGTATTTTGGGAACTGACACCGGTCGGTGAGGACAGATTGACCGAGTGGGAGTATTTTGGGGACTGACACCGGTCGGTGAGGAGTGATTGAGTCAGTGGGAGTATTTTGGGGTCGGACACCGGTCGGTGAGGACAGATTGAATCAGTGGGAGCATTTTGGGGACTGACACCGGTCGGTGAGGAGTGATTGAGTCAGTGGGAGTATTTTGGGGTCTGACACCGGTCGGTGAGGAGTGATTGAGTCAGTAGGAGTATTTTGGGGTCTGACACCGGTCGGTGAGGAGTGATTGAGTCAGTGGGAGCATTTTGGGGACTGACACCGGTCGGTGAGGAGTGATTGAGTCAGTGGGAGTATTTTGGGGTCTGACACCGGTCGGTGAGGAGTGATTGAGTCAGTGGGAGCATTTTGGGGACTGACACCGGTCGGTGAGGAGTGATTGAGTCAGTGGAAGTATTTTGGGGACTGACCCCGGTCGGTGAGGACAGATTGAGTCAGTGGGAGTATTTTGGGGACTGACACCGGTCGGTGAGGACAGATTGAGTCAGTGGGAGTATTTTGGGGACTGACACCGGTCGGTGAGGACAGATTGAGTCAGCGGGAGTATTTTGGGAACTGACACCGGTCGGTGAGGACAGATTGAGTCAGTGGGAGTATTTTGGGGATCTGGCACCGGTCGGTGAGGACAGATTGAGTCAGTGGGAGTATTTTGGGGTCTGACACCGGTCGGTGAAGAGAGATTGAGTTAGTGCGAGTATTTTGTGGACTCACACCAGTCAGTGAGTGGACATCGAGTTAGTGGGAGTATTTTCAAAGCAGACACCGGTCGGTGAGGAGATATTATGTCAGTGGGAGTATTTTGTGGACTGACACCGGTCGATGAGGAGATGGGAGCATTTTGAATCTGACACCGGTCAGTGAGGAGTGATTGAGTCAGTGGGATTACTTTGGCGACTGATACACGTTTGCCTGCTGGAGTTGTGTGGTACCTTTTGAAATTGCTTACCCCTCCAATATAGGAAAATGGGCTCTCCTGTCGTGTACAAGATGGACGCTGGAAAGTTCCAATGCAGTGAATGTAACGCCGGTTGGCTAAGCAGTTGCAAAAATGATCAGCACCGTTTCATCTGTGAGAAGCCTACACCCTTGTGCGCGGATATTCCTGAAAAGATCCGGGATCTCTGTCAGAAGCCCGTGGGGCCGACTTAAGTCAAGTGACACCATTCTCTTACCCCAATTGCTGCTCGCATCCCCGACTCTGACAAACCCATCCGCTCTGCTCCTCGCCCATACCCAATTACTATCTCCCTACCTATGGCACTCTTACTCATCATCTCGCTCTCTCTTTACCCTCGCCCCTCCGAACTCGCTCTCTCTGATAACTCCTCCCGTGCCACCTCTCCCTATCTCATCCCCATTTTCCTTCCCCTCACGTTCTTGTCTCCCCCTGCCAGCATCAAGACTGTTTCCTATATTTGTCACCTGACTTATCATCTGCGAGTTAACAGCCCTGAGATTTGTATTCTTGCACGATCTGTACGGCGCAAAGATGTAAAGTTAATGTAAGGTGTAATAAGTACCTCTAAAATGTCGAAGTGGTGCTCATGCGTTCAAAAATATGATGCCGGAGGGGAAGAAGGTGTTCCTGAATCGTTGAGTTTTCCGGATCCTGTGCCTCATCCCTGGTGACAGAAACGAACAGGGAGCTTGTCCCGGGGTGAGGGACTCTGTGATGGATACTGCCTTCTCGAGGCATCGCATCTTGAAGATGTCCTCGATGCTGGAGAGTGTTCTGCCCGTGTTGGAGCTGGCTGAGTTTACATCCCTCTGCCGCCTCTGAGGACCTTGTGCGTTGCCGCCTGCACAACAGGCGGCGATGCAATAAGTCCCGGCGATCATTTGATCCATTTGAGCCCAAATCCTCTCAAACTGCTAACGTTGTAATTACTTCTGTAACGAGAGGTATGTGGTGGTGATAGGAAGTGTAGAGAATGTTCGGGAGTACACTGAAACTCTGACTCGAAACAAACAAGACGACAGTAAAGAAATCCAAAGATTAAATCACAAAATTAGTCCTCGAAATGGATCTCCTTCGGTTGAGCACTGAGTGCTCAGCATGGTGACGCCTACGACAGATTTGCCATTAAACAATTTTGACGGGAAATAATTGGCAGTCTGTGCCTGAAAGCGAAAGGGTAGCTAACCACATTCCGGGGAATGGGCCTGCTGACGCTTCGAAGTCTGGTGCTGTTCAGTCGGGAACATGACACGTCCTTCGTGTTTGCATGAAATGTGTTGTGCCCAGGACAGATCCACTGAGACGGTGACACCCAGCAACACAGCAGCTTAAAATTATTCCATAAGATATGGGAACAGTGATAGGCCATTTGGCCAATCGAGTCTACTGCATCATTCATCATGTCTGATCAATTTCCTCTCAGCCGCAATCTCCAGTATTTTCACTGTATTGTTTCATACCCTGACTAATCCAGAAGCAGTCAACATTCAATATATCTAATGTCGGCCTCCACAGACGCCTGTATAACCCATTCCACAGACTAACCATACTCTGGCGAAATAAATTCCTCCCAATCTCTTTCTCAAAGGACGGACTTCCATTCCTATGTAGGTCCGCTGGTCTTCGACTGTCCCGTCACGGGGAACCTTCTCTCAACATCTACTTTAACAAGGCCTTTAAAGATTCGATCGGTTTCAACAACACCTCCCATCACCCGCCGCCCTCATTTCTCTGAGTTTCATCCATCAAACGCTACTGATTTGATAAGCGTTCCACTCATAAGAGCACATAACCATATAACACTTACAGCATGGAAAAGGCCATCTCGGCCCTTCTGGTCCGTGCTGAACTCTTACTCTCATCTCGTCCCACAGACCTGCACTCGTCCCAAAACCCCCCATCCCTTTCCTGTACGTCGAGCTGTCCGATTTAACTTTTAATGACAACATCCAACCAGCTTCAACCACTTCTGCAGGAATCCCTTCCACACAGTTACCACTCTCTGAGTCTCACTGGTCTCAGTACAGATCCCTGAGGCAAACCACTAGTCACCGGCCTCCAATCTGACAAACAGTTAACCTCCGCCACTCTTTGGCGTCTCCTATTCAGCCACTGCTGAATTTATTTTACTACTTCAATATTAATACCAAACGATTTTACCTTCTTAACCAACCTTCCGTGTGGGACCTTGTCAAAGGCCTTACAAAAGTCCATATAGAAAACATCCACCGCTTTACCATCGTCAACGTTCGTCGTAACTTCAAAAATTCAATAACATTTGTCAAACATGACCTTCTACGCACTAATCTATGTTGACTGTTCCTAATCAGACCATCTATCCAGATAATTATATATACCATCCCTAAGAATATTTACCATCAATTTACCCACCACTGACGTCAAACTCACAGGCCGATAATTTCAAGGCTTACTCTGAGCACCCTGCTTAAAAAATGAAACAACATGAGCAATACGCCAATTCTCCGGCACCATCCACGTTTTTAATGAAATTCGAAATATTTTTGTCAGAGCCCCTGCTATTTCCACACTAACATTCCTCAAAGTCCTAGGGTATATCCTGTCAGGACCCGGAGACTTATTCACTTTTATATTCCTTAGAAGCTCCTATAGTTCCTGTTCTTTAATCATCATAGTTTCCGTAACATCCCTACCTTTTCCCCTTATCTTACCCAATTCAATATTATTCTCCTTTGTGAATACCGAACAAACTAAATTGTTCAGAATCTCCCCCCAACTCTTTTGGCTCCACACATAGCTGTCCACTCTGATTTTCTACGGGACTGATTTTATCTTTCACTATCCTTTTGCTATTAACATAACGGTAGAAACCCTTTGGATTTATTTTCACCTTGCTTGCCAAAGCAAACTCATATCATCTTCTAGCTCTTCTCATTTCTGTCTTACGATTCTTTATACATTCTTTATATTTCTGGAGCACCTCATTTACTCCATTCTGCCTATATTTATTGCAGATATCTCTCATTTTCCGAACCGAGTTTCAAATATCCCTTGAAAACCATGGCTCTCTCATACTTTTAGCCTTTCCTTTCAACCTAACAGGGACATAAAGATTCTGTACACTCAAAATTTCACCTTTAAATGACATCCATTTATTTATTCCATTCTTCCCATAAAACAAATTGTCCCAATAGACTCCTTCTGAATCCTTTCGGATCTCCTCAAAGTTAGCCTTTCTCCAAGCATAAATCTCATCCCTGGGTCCAGTCCTGTCCTTATCCATAATTATATTGAAACTGATAGCGTTGTGATCACTGTACCCGAAGTGCTCCCAATACATACTTTCGTCACCTGCCCTATCTCATTCCCTAACAGGAGATCCAACACTGCCCCTTCTCTAGTTGGTACCTCTATATATTGCAGCAGAAAATTATCTTGCACACATTTTACGAACTCCAAACCATCCAGCCCTTTTACAGAATGGACTTCCCTGTCTATGTGTGGAATATTAAGATCTCTCACAATCACAAGCCTGTGCTTGCTACATTATCTGCCATCTCCTTACAAATTTGCTCCTCCAATTCTCGCTCCCCATTAGTTGGTCTATCATACACCCCTATAAGCGTCAAAGCACCTTTCCATTTCTTCAATTCCACCCAAATAGCCTCCCTAGACGAGTCCTCCAATCTGTCCCGCCAAAGCACCGCTGTTATATTTTCTCTCACAAGCAATGCAACACCTCCGCCTCTTGCCCCTCCGATTCTATCACACCTGAAGCAATAAAATCCAGGAATAGTTAGTTGTCAATCACACCCCTCCTGCAACCATGTTTCACTAATAGCTACAACATCATATTTTCAGGTATCAACCCATGCTCTGAGCTCATCCACCTTCCTTACAATGCTCCTATCATTAAAATAGATGCATTTAAGAAAGTCTCCACCTATTACTCTCTGTTTATTCCTAAAGGAGCATTTATTAACCTTTGTTATCTTTTTCTTCCTTCTTTCCTACATCTTCTCTCTGTGTGATGTCATTCTCTGTCCCCTGTGTATCCACCCTCAGGCACTGTCTACTAGCTTTCTCTATGTGTGAACTAATCTGCTCTCTCATAGTCTCTTTAATTTGATTTCTACCCACCATCCATTCCAGTTCAGAGTTTCATCAGTTGCCTTTCGCAAATCTCCCCGCCTGGATATTGCCCCCCTGGGATTCAAGTGCAACCCGTCCTTTTTGTACAGGTCACGCCTGCACCAAAATAGGTCCCAATGATCCATAAAGTTGAATCCCTGCCGCCTGTTCCAATCTCTCAGCCCCGCATTTATCCTCCACCTCATTTCATTCCTACTCTCACTGTCACGTGGCACAGGAAGTAATCCCGAGATTCCTACCTTTGCGTTCCTTCTCTCAACTCCCTTCCTAACTCCCTATATTCTCCTTTCAGGACCTCTTTCCTTTTCCTAACTATGTCATTGGTACCTATAAATGTACCAGGCCGTCCGTGTGGATCCTTGTCAAAGGCCTAACTGAAGTCCATATAGACAACATCTTCCCATTTCCCATCCTCACTTTTCCAAGTAATCTCCTCAAAAATTTCGATAAGATTTGTCAAACATGTCAAATCCCGGAATCATTTTCGTGTACCTCGTTTCAACCCTTCCCAATGCAAGCACATCTGGCCGGGGTAGATGAGGGAACCAGAACCGCTCACAGTACTCCAAGTGAAGCCTAACCAGAGCTTTCTAAAGTGTCAACGCTACATTCTTGCTTTCATATTCTAATCCTCCTGACAAGAATGCTGACATCGTATTTACCCTCCTCGCCACCGACGCCACCTGTAAATTAAACTTTAGCTCATCCTGCATGAGGTCTCCCAATTCCCTTTGCGCCTCAGATGTTTGAATTTCCTCTCCATTTATATATTAGCCTACGCCTTTATTTCTTGTACCAAAGTACATGACCATACACATCCCGGCACTGTGAAACACCCGCCGGTTCTTTGCCCATTCGCTCAATCTCCCTGAACCCTCTGTAGCCTCGCTGCTTCCTCAACCCGACCTGTAGATCGGTGACGTCACTGCCGATCTGCAGTGACTGAGGTTTCCGATGAGGATGTCCATCATCCAGTGACAGAGGGAGGTACACAGGCCCAACACCTGGAGCTTGAGGATTAGAAATGAGGGGATGATTCTGCTGAACGCCGAGCTTTTGTCAGTCAGCAGCAGCCTGACATTGGCGTTGTATTGCCCAGATGGTGCAGGGCCAGGGTAGAGGAAATGAGATTGCATTAGCTGCAGTCCTTTTGTGACGTTCGGAAAATTGCAGCTGCTCCACGACCTTGCTGCAGCAGGACTTGACTGCGGGTATGACCAGCCTCTCAAACCACTTAATCACAGTAGCTGTGAGGGTCACTGGGCATTTGTTGTTGAGGCAGCTCACCGTACTCTTCTCAGGCACTGGTGAGATTTTCACCCTTTTGAAACAGGTGGGGAATTCCGACTGCAACACAGAGGGGTCGAAGATGTCCTCGGACACTCCACCTGCCGCTGCAGCTGTCCCCACTTACGTCACTGTATCCCTCACCTGCAGCACTCTCCGTCTCCTTCAACCGCTTCAACATATACCGCTTTCCCCTTCTCCGTCACCCCCTCCCTCCCCGATACCCATTCCCCGCGTCCCACCTCAGCCATACAGCCACATCGTCTCCGTCATTCCCCCTCGCTCCACGTGGAATTGTGAGAAGAGTTGATGTCTGGTGTTACAACTCCTCCCTACAATCGGATATTGATCTCTCGGTTCTGAGCAGCTGCTGACTGGCGAGCGGCTCAGTGGACAGAGACTGAGATCCGTCTGTTTCTTAACACATAGTGTGTCATGGGACAGTGTGGAGGAAGTTTCAGTCTGTGTCTGACCTCTGGAGAGTGTGATGGGATGGTGCAGAGGGAACTGCACTCTATGTCTCAAGCAGGGTGCGTGTAATGGGATACCGAGGAAGGAGCGTCACTTTGTGTCTGACTCAGGGACTGTGTGTGATGGGACAGTGTGGAGGGATATTCACTCTGTGTTTGACCCCGGGAGTGTGTGATGGGACGATGAGGAGGGAGATTCACTCTGTGTCTGACCCCGGGAGTGTGTGATGGGACGGTGAGGAGGAAGATTCACTCTGTGTCTGAGCCCGGGATTGAGTGATGGGACGGTGTGGAGGGAGATTCACCCTGTGTCTGACCACGGGAGTGTGTGATGGGACGGTGTGGATGGAGAATCACTGTGTGTCTGACCCTGGGAGTGTGTGATAAGACGGTGAGGAGGGAGATTCACTCTGTGTCTGACCCCGGGAGTGTGTGATGGGACGGTGTGGAGGGAGATTCACTATATGTCTGTCCCTGAGAGTGAGTCATGGGCCGTTGTGGAGAGTGCTTCAATCTCTGTATGACCTAGGGAGTATGTTATGGGACTGTGGGAGGGAGCTTCACTCTGTGTCTGACCCCGGGAGTGTGTGATTAGACGGTGTGGAGGGAGATTCTCTCTGTGTCTGACCGCGGGGGTGTGTGATGGAACGGTGTGGAGGGAGATTCACTCTGTGTCTGACCCCGGGAGTGTGTGATCGGACAGTGTGGAGGGAGATCGACTCTGTGTCTGACCCCGGGAGAGTGTGACGGGGCGGTGTGGAGGGCGATTCAGTCAGCGTCTGACCCTGGGAGTGTGCGATGGGACGGTGAGGAGGGAGAATCACTGTGTGTCTGACCCAGAGAGTGTGTGATTGGACGGTGTGAAGGGAGATTCACTCTGTGTTTGACCCCAGGCGTCTGTGATGGGAAGGTGTGGAGGGTGATTCACTCTGTGTCTGACCTCGGGAGTGTGTGATGGGACGCTGTGGAGGGAGATTCACTCTGTGTCTGACCCCGGGTGTGTGTGATGGGACGGTGTGGAGGGAGATTCGTTCTGTGTCTGACCACGGGATTGTGTGATGGGACGGTGTGGAGGGAGATTCACTGTGTGTCTGACCTTGGGAGTGTGTGATTGGACGCTGTGGAGGGAATTTCACACCGTGTCTAATCCTGAGAGTGTGTGATGGGACGGTGTGGAGGGAGATTCACTCTGTGTCTGACCCCGGGAGTGTGTGATGGGACGGTGCGGACGGAGATTCACTTTGTGTCTGACCCCGGGAGTGTGTGATGGGACGGTGTGGAGGGAGATTCACTTTGTGTCTGACCCCGGGAGTGTGTGATGGGCCGGTGAGGAAGGAGATTCACTGTGTCTTTGACACTGGGAGTGTGTGATGAAACGGTGTGGAGGGAGATTATCTCTGTCTCTTACCCCGGGAGTGTGTGATTAGACGGTGTGGAGGGAGATTCACTGTGTTTCGGACCTTGGGAGTGTGTGATGGGACGGTGTGGAGGGAGATTCACTCTGTGTCTGACCCCGGGGGTGTTTAATGGGACGGTGAGGTGGGAGATTCAGCCTGTGTCTGACCCCGGGAGTGTGCGATGGATCCGAGTGGAGGGAGATTCACTCTGTATTTGATCCCGAGAGTGAGTGATTGGACGGTGTGGAGGGAGATTCATTCTGTGTCTGAACTCGGGTTTGTGTGATGGGGCGGTGTGGAGGGAGATTCACTCTGTGTCTGACCCCGGCAGTGTGTGATGGGACGGGGAGGCGGGAGATTCACAGTGTGTCTGACCCCGGCAGTGTGTGATAGGTTGGTGAGGAGGGAGATTCACTCTGTGTCTGACCCCGGGAGTGTGTGATGGGACGGTAAGGCGAGAGATTCACTCTGTGACTGTGACTGACCCCAGGAGTGTGTGATCGGACGGTTGGAAGGAGCTGCTCTTTGTTTCAATGTTTCTGACTCCGTGGGTGTTTGGTGTGTGTGTGTTTGTGTGTGTGTGTGTGTGTGTGTGTGTGTTCCTTTCTCTGCCTCTCACTCCCTTTATCCACTCACCTTAAATTGTTAATCTCTCCTTTTCCTTCTCTCCGCTCTCTCTCTCTCTCTCTCTCACACACACACATACACAGACACAGACGCACACACACACACACACACACACACACACACACACACACACACACACACACAAACACGCACACAGGCACACTCAGACACAGATACACAGAGATGCACACACACACACACACACACACACACACTCACACACACACACAGCCTCTCCAGCACTTTGCCAAACTCACTACCACTCCCATTTCCAAAGCCCCCGCTTCTCCTTTCCCCTCCGCCCTTACTTACAGCGGAGCATGTAACCGATCCCGGCAGTCCAGCGGACGGGTCCTTTACTGGAAACGTCCCAGTCATATTTCCGTGAGGTGAAATCTCAGGGTGAGCAGGACAGAGTGGGACGAGAAGAGTGTGGGGTCGAGAGGGTGCGGAGACAGAAAGTGAAGGCTCATTGAGGGTGGGGGTGAGATAGAAACGGTTAGGGAGGGTGAGAGAGAGAGGGCTGCGAATTTGAAGCGTGTGAGTGACATTCATAGGAGATAGTGATCTGATAAAGGCCCCGTTCGTGTAGCCGCACGCTTTCCACGCTTCTCTGAAAAGCTGATAACCCGCAACTTGTTTTCGAATTGGAGACGAGAGTGAAGACGCAGATACCGATCAGCGTGCGTTGGTTTCCTGTAAACCTCAACAGCTGCATGTCCAGTTTCTTTGATAAGCATTACATTGACCGAAAAAGGGCAGTTTGTTTTTCGCAACTTCTTCTGTTGTAAATTCGGTGTAGATTTGAGAGAGGGACTCAAAGGAGTTGTTTATTTCACTCCGAGGGACTGGGCTCGCTTACTTCGGTGGGTGTTGGCTGTTTACCCTGGGGCTGTGGTTTCTCGCGCACAGAGGGTCTGAATCCCCGGCGATGAGCAGAGCAGTGGCGGGGGTGGGGGGGATGTGTCCGACGATCAAACCCGGAACCAACCGCGGGTAGGGGCTGGGGGAGGTTGGGTGGAGGGGATACAATTCTCCCAGACTCTGCATAAGTGACACATATCCGTCCGTCTTTCACTCCTTCTCCACTCATTCATTCCCTCACTAATCCCCTTCTTCCACTACATTCTCCCTCCAATCTCTGTATCTCCCTCCAACGTCCCTGCCCTGCATCCCTTCTCCCTCTCTGTAGCACTCTCTCTCCTTCCTCTCATACTCTTCGCCCCATCTATGTCCCTCTCTCTCTCTCTCTTTCTCTTACCCCATCAGCTCGCTCTCGGCTTTCCCCCTCTCACCACTAATTCCCTTTCAAAAATCTCCCGCTGTTTTCCAACTCTCTATAAGCATTCTCCTACATGTGACCCTGCTCCCTTTCTCCCTGCTCCCCCTTTCTGTCCCCAGTCACCCATTTCTCCCTCTCCGACCTCCTCCAATCTTCCTTCATTCTCCACTACACCTCTTTCTCCCCTCTCTCACAACTCCTCCCCCCACATCTCTCACCTCTCGACAACATACATTCTCAAACCCTCAGTCTTCGTCCAGCCCTGCACTTGCTTCCCCTGTTCTCGGCCTCTCTCTTTATCAGCCCTTCATCTGGTGTTTGCTGGCTGGTGTCGGACTGACCCCGTATCAACGCCGGCTTCCTCTGACAACGGTTGTTTCCCTTTTCTGAGCTCAGAACGCAGAGAATCCTCGACAGGATGGACGACAGCAAGACTTACTTGACTGTAACTTTCACGAAAATGGACTCATGGACTGCTTCCCGACGTGAGTGGTGCAGAGAGACAGAGGGAGGGAGTTTCACTCTGTGTCTGACCCCGGGGGTGTGTGATGGGACGGTGTTGATGTAGCTTTACTTTGTGTCTGACCCCGGGGATGTGTGATGGGACGGTGTGCAGGGAGACTCACTTTGTGTCTGACCCCCGGAGTGTGTGATGGGACGGTGTGGAAGGAGATTCACTCTGTGTCTGACCCCGGGGGTGTGTGATGGGACGGTGTTGATGTAGCTTTACTCTGTGCCTGACCCCGGGGGTGTGTGATGGGACGGTGTGGAGGGAGATTCAGTCTGTGTCTGACCCCGGGGGTGTGTGATGGGACGGTGTTGATGTAGATTTACTTTGTGTCTGACCCCGGGGGTGTGTGATGGGACGGTGTTGATGTAGCTTTACTCTGTGTCTGACCTCTTGACTGTACAAATGGTCGGTGCGGAGGGAACGTTACTCTCTGCCTGACTCCTGGAGTGTGCGAATGGACGGTGCGGAGGGAGCTTCACCCTGTGTCTGATCTCGGGTGTGAGTGTCGGGACGGTATGGAGGGGAGCTTCACTATGTGTCTGTCCCTGGAGTGTGTAATGGGATGCTGTGGAGGGAGAGTCACCTTGTGTTTGACCTCGGGTGTGAGGGACAAGATGCTGTGGAGGAAGCTTCACTCCATGTCTGGGCCCGGGAGTATGTGATGGGACGGTGTGGAGGGAGCTTCACTCTGTGTCTGACCGACGAGTCTGTCAGTAGACGGTGTGGAAGGATTTTTACTCTGTATCTGACCACGAGAATTTGTGATATGATCGTGTGCAGGGAGCTTCAATCTGTGACTGTCCCCGGGAGTGTATAATGAGACGGTGTGGATGGAGCTTCCTTCTGTCTCTGACCACGGGAGTGTGTCATGGGACAGTCTGGACGGAGCTTAGTAATGTTTCTGACCCGGGAGTGTGTGATGGGACGTTGTGGAGGTCGTATTATTCTGTGTCTGACTAGGGGAGAGTGTGTTGGGATGGTGTTTAACCCCGCGTCTGTGCGATTAGTAGATGTGGAGGGAGCTTCACTCTGTATCTGACCCCGAGAGTGCGTCATGGGACGTTTTGGAGGGAGATTCACTCTGTGCCTGACAAAGGGTGTGTGATATGGGTCTGTGTGGAGAGAGCTGCACTTTATGTCTGACCACGAGTATGTGTCATGAAACTCTGTGGAGATGAGTTCATTCTGAGTCCGAATCCGGGACGGCGTGGAGGGAACTGCACTCTGTGTCTGACCCCAGAAGTGTGTGATGGGAAGGTGCTGAGGGAGTTTCACTCTGTGTCTTTTCCCGGGAGTCTGTGATGGGACAGTGCGGAGGGAGCTTCACTCTGTGTCTGATCCCGGGGGTTTGTGTTTCGATTCTGTGAAGGGAGCTTCAGTCTGTGTCAGACCCCGGGAGTGTGTGATGCAACGGTGCGGAGGGAGCATCACTCTGTGTCTGACAACGGGAGTGTGTGATGGGACGGTGTGGAGAGAGCTTCGCCCTGTGTCAGACCCCGGGAGTGTGTGACGGGACGGTGTGGAGGGAGATTCACTCTGTGTCTGATAACGGGAGTGTGTGATGGGACGGTGCGGAGGGAGCATCACTCTGTGTCTGACAACGGGAGTGTGTGATGGGACGGTGTGGAGGGAGATTCACTCTGTGTCTGACAACGGGAGTGTGTGATGGGACGGTGTGGGGGGAGATTCACTCTGTGTCTGATAACGGGAGTGTGTGATGGAACGGTGTGGGGGAGATTCACTCTGTGTCAGACCCCGGTAGTGTGTGATGGGACGGTGCGGAGGGAGATTCACTCTGTGTCTGACCCCGGCAGTGTGTAGGGAGATTCACTCTGTGTCTGACCCAGGGAGTGTGTGATGCAACGGTGCGGAGGGAGCATCACTCTGTGTCTGACAACGGCAGTGTGTGATGGGACGGTGCGGAGAGAGCTTCACTCTGTGTCTGACCCCGGGAGTGTGGGATGGAACGGTGTGGGGGAGCTTCACTCTGTGTCTGACCCCTGGAGAGTGTAATTGGACGATATGGAGGGTCTTTATTCTGTGTCTGACCGAAGAGTCTGTGAGTGGACGGTGTGGAAGGATCTTGACTCTGTGTCTGACCACGGGAGTTTGTGATGAGACGGCCTGGATGGAGCATCCTTCTGTCTCTCACCACGGGAGTGTGTCATGGGACGGTGTGGACGGAGCTTAATACTGTTTCTGACCCGGGAGTGTGTCATGGGACGGTGTGGATGTCGTTTTATTCTCTACCTGACTAGGGGAGAGTGTGATGGGATGGTGCGGAGTAAACGTCACTCCGTGTTTAACCCCGCGAGTGGGCGATTGGTTGGTGTGGAGGGAGCTTCACTCTGTATCTGATCCTGGCAGTGTGAGATGGGACGGTGTGAAGCGAGATTCGATCTGTGTGTGACGGCGGGAGTGTGTAATGAGACCGTGAGGAGGGAGTGTCACCCTCTGTCTGATCCCGGGAGTGTGTGATGGTACGGGGTGAAAAGGAGCTTCACTCTGTGTCTGACCCCAGAAGTGTGTGATGGGAAGGTGCTGAGGGAGTTTCACTCTGTGTCTTTTCCCGGGAGTCTGTGATGGGACAGTGCGGAGGGAGCTTCACTCTGTGTCTGATCCCGGGGGTTTGTGTTTCGATTCTGTGAAGGGAGCTTCAGTCTGTGTCAGACCCCGGGAGAGTGTGCTGGGTCGGTGTGGAGGAAGATTCACTCTCTGTCTGATCCCAGGAGTGTGTGATGGGACAGTATGGAGGGAGATTCATTCTGTGTCTGACCCCCGGAGTGTGTGATGGGACGGTGCGGAGGGAGATTCACTCTGTGTCTGACCCCGAGAGTGTGTGATGGGAAGGGGTGGAGGGAGACTCACTCTGTGTCTGATCCCAGGACTGTGTGATAGGACGGTGTGGAGGGAGATTCACTCTGTGCCTGACCCCGGGAGTGTGTGATGGGACGGTGCGGAGGGAGATTCACTCTGTGTCTGACCCCGAGAGTGTGTGATGGGAAGGGGTGGAGGGAGATTCACTCTGTGTCTGATCCCAGGAGTGTGTGATGGGACAGTATGGAGGGAGATTCATTCTGTGTCTGACCCCGGGAGTGTGTGATGGGACGGTGTGGAGGAACATTCACTCTCTGTCTGATCCCAGGAGTGTGTGATGGGACAGTATGGAGGGAGATTCATTCTGTGTCTGACCCCGAGAGTGTGTGATGGGACAGTATGGAGGGAGATTCATTCTGTGTCTGACCTCGGGAGTGTGTGATGGGACGGTGTGGAGGGAGATTCACTCTGTGTCTGACCCCGGGAGTGTGTGATGGGACGGTGTGGAGGAAGATTCACTCTCTGTCTGATCCCAGGAGTGTGTGATGGGACGGTGTGGAGGAAGATTCACTCTCTGTCTGATCCCAGGAGTGTGTGATGGGACAGTATGGAGGGAGATTCATTCTGTGTCTGACCCCGAGAGTGTGTGATGGGACAGTATGGAGGGAGATTCACTCTGTGTCTGACCCCGGGAGTGTGTGATGGGACGGTGCGGAGGGAGATTCACTCTGTGTCTGACCCCGAGAGTGTGTGATGGGAAGGGGTGGAGGGAGATTCACTCTGTGTCTGACCCCGGGAGTGTGTGATGGGACGGTGTGGAGGAAGATTCACTCTCTGTCTGATCCCAGGAGTGTGTGATGGGACAGTATGGAGGGAGATTCATTCTGTGTCTGACCCCGGGAGTGTGTGATGGGACGGTGTGGAGGAAGATTCACTCTCTGTCTGATCCCAGGAGTGTGTGATGGGACAGTATGGAGGGAGATTCATTCTGTGTCTGACCCCGGGAGTGTCTGATGGGACGGTGTGGAGGAAGATTCACTCTCTGTCTGATCCCAGGAGTGTGTGATGGGACAGTATGGAGGGAGATTCATTCTGTGTCTGACCCCGGGAGTGTGTGATGCGACGGTGTGGAGGAAGATTCACTCTGTGTCTGACCCCGAGAGTGTGTGATGGGAAGGGGTGGAGGGAGATTCACTCTGTGTCTGACCCCGGGAGTGTGTGATGGGACGGTGTGGAGGAAGATTCACTCTCTGTCTGATCCCAGGAGTGTGTGATGGGACAGTATGGAGGGAGATTCATTCTGTGTCTGACCCCCGGAGTGTGTGATGGGACGGTGCGGAGGGAGATTCACTCTGTGTCTGACCCCGAGAGTGTGTGATGGGAAGGGGTGGAGGGAGACTCACTCTGTGTCTGATCCCAGGACTGTGTGATAGGACGGTGTGGAGGGAGATTCACTCTGTGCCTGACCCCGGGAGTGTGTGATGGGACGGTGCGGAGGGAGATTCACTCTGTGTCTGACCCCGAGAGTGTGTGATGGGAAGGGGTGGAGGGAGATTCACTCTGTGTCTGATCCCAGGAGTGTGTGATGTGACAATATGGAGGGAGATTCATTCTGTGTCTGACCCCGGGAGTGTGTGATGGGACGGTGTGGAGGAAGATTCACTCTCTGTCTGATCCCAGGAGTGTGTGATGGGACAGTATGGAGGGAGATTCATTCTGTGTCTGACCCCGAGAGTGTGTGATGGGACAGTATGGAGGGAGATTCATTCTGTGTCTGACCCCGGGAGTGTGTGATGGGACGGTGTGGAGGGAGATTCACTCTGTGTCTGACCCCGGGAGTGTGTGATGGGACGGTGTGGAGGAAGATTCACTCTCTGTCTGATCCCAGGAGTGTGTGATGGGACGGTGTGGAGGAAGATTCACTCTCTGTCTGATCCCAGGAGTGTGTGATGGGACAGTATGGAGGGAGATTCAATCTGTGTCTGACCCCGAGAGTGTGTGATGGGACAGTATGGAGGGAGATTCACTCTGTGCCTGACCCCGGGAGTGTGTGATGGGACGGTGCGGAGGGAGATTCACTCTGTGTCTGACCCCGAGAGTGTGTGATGGGAAGGGGTGGAGGGAGATTCACTCTGTGTCTGACCCCGGGAGTGTGTGATGGGACGGTGTGGAGGAAGATTCACTCTCTGTCTGATCCCAGGAGTGTGTGATGGGACAGTATGGAGGGAGATTCATTCTGTGTCTGACCCCGGGAGTGTGTGATGGGACGGTGTGGAGGAAGATTCACTCTCTGTCTGATCCCAGGAGTGTGTGATGGGACAGTATGGAGGGAGATTCATTCTGTGTCTGACCCCGGGAGTGTGTGATGGGACGGTGTGGAGGAAGATTCACTCTCTGTCTGATCCCAGGAGTGTGTGATGGGACAGTATGGAGGGAGATTCATTCTGTGTCTGACCCCGGGAGTGTGTGATGGGATGGTGTGGAGGAAGATTCACTCTGTGTCTGACCCCGAGAGTGTGTGATGGGAAGGGGTGGAGGGAGATTCACTCTGTGTCTGACCCCTGGAGTGTGTGATGGGACGGTGTGGAGGAAGATTCACTCTCTGTCTGATCCCAGGAGTGTGTGATGGGACGGTGTGGAGGAAGATTCACTCTCTGTCTGATCCCAGGAGTGTGTGATGGGACAGTATGGAGGGAGATTCATTCTGTGTCTGACCCCGAGAGTGTGTGATGGGACAGTATGGAGGGAGATTCACTCTGTGCCTGACCCCGGGAGTGTGTGATGGGACGGTGCGGAGGGAGATTCACTCTGTGTCTGACCCCGAGAGTGTGTGATGGGAAGGGGTGGAGGGAGATTCACTCTGTGTCTGACCCCGGGAGTGTGTGATGGGACGGTGTGGAGGAAGATTCACTCTCTGTCTGATCCCAGGAGTGTGTGATGGGACGGTGTGGAGGAAGATTCACTCTCTG
Source organism: Mobula birostris (assembly GCF_030028105.1). Taxonomy (NCBI): domain Eukaryota; kingdom Metazoa; phylum Chordata; class Chondrichthyes; order Myliobatiformes; family Myliobatidae; genus Mobula; species Mobula birostris. The sequence continues at coordinate 104,152,633 of NC_092382.1, forward strand.
TCTGATCCCAGGAGTGTGTGATGGGACAGTATGGAGGGAGATTCATTCTGTGTCTGACCCCGAGAGTGTGTGATGGGACAGTATGGAGGGAGATTCATTCTGTGTCTGACCCCGGGAGTGTGTGATGGGACGGTTGGAAGGAGCTTCACTCTGTGTCTGATCCCGGGAGTGTGTGATGGGACGGTTGGAAGGAGCTGTTCTCTATTTCAATGTTTCTGACTCCATGGGTGTTTGTTGTGTGTGTGTGTGTGTGTGTGTGTGTGTGTGTGTGTTCCTTTCTCTGTCTCTCCCTCCCTTTATCCACTCACCTTAATCTGTTAATCTCTCACTTTCTCTCTCTCCCCTCTCTCTCTCTCTCTCTTACACACACACACACACACACACACACACACACACACACACACACACACACACACAAACACACACACACAGACGCACACAGCCGCTCCAGCGCATCGCCAACCTCACTACCACCCCCATTTCCAAAGCCCCCCTCTCATTCTCCTTTCGCCTCCGCCCTTACTTACTGCGAAGAATGTAACCGACCCCCGCAGTGCAGCGGGCGGCGCATTTCCTGGAGGTTTCCCAGTCACATTTCCGTGAGGTGAAAGCTCAGTGTGAGCGGGACAGAGTGGGACGAGAAGAGAGTGAGGATGAGAGGAAGCGGAGACAGACTGTGAAGGCTCATTGAGGGTGGGGTGAGATGGAAAGGCTGAGGGAGGGTGAGAGTGAGAGAGAGAGAGTTACGAATTTGAAGCGTGTGAGATACATTCATAGGAGATAGTGGTCTGATAAAGGCCCCGTTCGTGTAGCCGCACGCTTTCCACACTTCTCTGAAAAGCTGCTAACCCCCAACTTGTTTTCGAATTGGAGACGAGAGTGAAGACGCAGATACGGATCAGCGTGCGTTGGTTTCCTGTAAACCTCAACAGCTGCATGTCCAGTTTCTTTGATAAGCACTACATTGACCGAAAAAGGGCAGTTTGTTTTTTCGCAACTTCTTCTGTTGTAAATTTGGTGTAGATTTGAGAGAGAGACTCAAAGGAGTTGTTTATTTCACTCGGAGGGACTGGGCTCGCTTACTTCGGTGGGTGTTGGCTGTTTACCCTGGGGCTGTGGTTTCTCGCGCACAGAGGGTCTGAATCCCCGGCGATGAGCAGAAGAGTGGCGGGGGTGGGGGTGGGGGTGGGGGCTGGTGTCTGACGATCAAACCCGTAACCAACCGCGGGTGAGGGCCGGGGGAGGTTGGGTGGAGGGGATACAATTCTCCCGGACCATAGAGACTCTGCATGAGTGACACATAACCCTCCGCCTTTCACTCCTTCTTCAGTCAGTGCATCCTTCACTAATCCCCTTCTTCCACTACATTCTCCCTCCAATCTCTTTCTATCTCCCTCCAACGTCCCTGCCCTGCATCGCTTCTTCCTCTCTGTAGCACTCTCTCTCCTTCCTCTCATACTCTTCGGCCCATCTATGTCTCTCTCTCTCTCTCTCTTTCTTTACCCCATCAGCTCGCCCTCGGCTTTCCCCCTCTCACCACTAATTCCCTTTGAAAAATCTCCCGCTGTTTTCCAACTCTCTATACGCATTCTCCTACATGTGACCCTGCCCCCTTTCTCCCGGCTCCCCCTTTCCGTCCCCAGTCACCCATTTCTCCCTCTTCGACCTCATCCAACCTTGCCTCATTCTCCACTACCCCTCTTTCTCCACTCTCTCACAACTCCTCCCCCCGGCTCTCTCACCTCTCGGGAACATACATTCTCAAACCCTGAGTTTTCGTACAGCCCTGCACCTCCTCCCCCTGCCCTCGGCCTCTCTCTTTATCAGCCCTTTCTCTGGTGTTTGCTGGTGTCGGTCTGACCCCGTGTCAACACGGCTTCCTCTGACAACGGTTGTTTTCCCTCTCTGAGCTCAGAACGCACAGAATACTCGATAGAATGGACCACAGCAAGACTTAACTGACTGTAACGTTCACAAAAATGGACTCACGGTCTCCTTCCCGACGTGAGTGGTGCAGAGAGACAGAGGGAGTGAGTTTCACTCTGTGTCTGACCCCGGGGGTGTGTGATGGGACGGTGTTGATGTAGCTTTACTTTGTGTCTGACCCCTTGAGTGTACAAATGGACGGTGCAGAGGGAACGTTACTCTCTGCCTGACCACTGGAGTGTGCGAATGGACGGTGCTGACGGAGCTTCACCCTGTGTCTGATCTCGGGTGTGAGTGTTGGGACGGTATGGATGGGAGCTTCACGATGTGTCTGTTCCTGGAGTGTGCAATGGGACGGTATGGATGGAGATTCACCTTGTGTTTGACCTCGGGTGTCAGTGACAAGATGGTGTGGAGGGAGCTTCTCTCTGTGTCTGACCCCGGGAGTGTGTGATGGGACGGTGTACAGAGAGAGTCACTCTGTGTCTGACCCCGGGAGTGTGTGATGGGACGGTGCGGAGGGAGATTCACTCAGTGTCTGATCCCGGAAGTGTGTGATGGGACGGTGTGGAGGGAGATTCACTCTGTGTCAGAACCCGGGAGTGTGTGATGGGACGGTATGGAGTGAGATTCACTCTGTGTCTGAACCCGGGAGTGTGTGATGGGACGGTGTGGAGGGAGCTTCTCTCTGTGCTGACCCCGGGAGTGTCTGATGGGACGGTGTGGAGGGAGATTCACTCTGTGTCTGACCCCGGGAGTGTGTGATGGGACGGTGTGGAGGGAGCTAAACTCTGTGACTGATCCTGCGAGTTTGTCATGGGACGATTTGGAGGGAGATTCACTCTGTGCCTGACAAAGGGTGTGTGATAGGGGGCTGTGTGGAGACAGCTGCACTTTATGTCTGACCAAGAGTATGTGTCATGAGACTGTGTGGAAATAGCTCATTCTGAGTCCGACTCCGGATGGCGTGGAGGGAACTTCACTCAGTGTCTGACCACGTGTGTTTGTGTTTCGATGCTGTGAAGGGAGCTTCAGTCTGTGTCAGACCCCGGGAGTGTGTGATGCAACGGTGCGGAGTGGGAAACACTCTGTGTCTGACCCCAGGGGTGTGTAATGGCACGGCATGAAGGAAGCTTCACTCTGGATCTGACCGAAGAGTCTGTGAGTAGACGGTGTGGAAGGATCTTGACTCTGTGTATGACCACAGGAGTTGGTGATATGATCGTGTGCAGGGAGCATCAATCTGTGACTGTCCCCGGGAGTGTGTGATGAGATGGTGTGGATGGAGCATCCTTCTGTCTCTCACCCCGGGAGTGTGTCATGGGACGGTGTGGACGGAGCTGAATACAGTGTCTGACCCAGGAGTGTGTGATGGGGCGGTGTGGAGGGCGTTTTATTCTGTGTCTGACCCCGGGAGAGTGTGATGTGATGGGATGGAGTAAGCGTCACTCCGTATTTAAACCCGCGAGAGGGCGATTGGTCGGTATGGAGGGAGCTTCAGGCTGTATCTGATCCCGGCAGTGTGAGATGCGACGGTGTGGAGCGATATTCGCTCTGTGTGTGACCACGGGAGTGTGTGATGGGACCGTGAGGAGGAAGCGTCATCCTCTGTCTGATCCCGGGAGTGTGTGATGGTACAGGGTGAAAGGAGCTTCACTCTGTCTCTGACCCTGGGAGTGTGTGATGGGACGGGATGAAAGGAGCTTCACTGTGTGTCTGACCCCAGGAGTGTGTGATGGGTCGGTGTGGAGAGAGCTTCACGCTGTGTCTGACCCCAGGAGTGTGTGATGGGGCGGTGTGGAGGGAGATTCACTCTCTGTCTGATCCCGGGAGTGTGGGATGGTACGGGGTGAAAGGAGCTTCACTCTGTGTCTGACCCTGGGAGTGTGTGATGGGACGGGATGAAAGGAGCTTCACTCTGTGTCTGACCCCAGGAGTGTGTGATGGGTCGGTGTGGAGAGAGCTACACGCTATGTCTGACCCCAGGAGTGTGTGATGGGGCGGTGTGGAGGGAGCTTCACTCTGTGTCTGATCCCGGGAGTGTGTGATGGGATGGTGCGGAGGGAGCTTCACTCTGTGTCTGATCCCGGGAGTGTGTGATGGGATGGTGCGGAGGGAGCTTCACTCTGTGTCTGATCCCGGGAGTGTGTGATGGGATGGTGCGGAGGGAGCTTCACTCTTTGTCTGATCCAGGGAGTCTGTGATTTAAGTTGGAAGGAGCTGTTCTGCTGTTCTCTGTTTCTGACTCCGGGAATGCTTGAATGCTTGTTCTGCCGATGCGCTCTCTCTCTCTCTCTCTCTCTCTCTCTCTCCAGCTCTCTCTCTCTGTCTCTCTCTCTCGCTCGCTCGCTCTTTCTCTTTCTCTCTCCCTCTGTCTCTCTGTCTTACACACACACACACACACACACAGACACACAGCCTCTCCAGCACATCGCCACCCACACCACCCCACCCCCATTTCCAAATTTCCAACCCCACTTCTGTTTTCGCCTTCGCCTTTACTTACTGTGAAGAATTGTAACCGATCCCGGCAGTCCAGCGGGCCGCGCCTTTACTTGGAATGTCCCAGTCACAATTCCGTGAGGTGAAAACTCAGTTTGACCGGCAGACAGTGGGAAGAGAGAGAGTTTGGTTCCGAAGGTGGGGAGACAGAAAAAGAAGGCTCAGTGACGTTGGAAAGGAGAGAGAAAGGCTTAGGGAGGGTTGGGGAGAGAGCTGCGAAATTGAAGCGTGTTAGAGCCATTCATGGGAGATCAATAGGGAGATAATGGTCTGGTCAAGGCCCCGTCAGTGTAACCGCACGCTTTCAAGACTTCTCTGAGAATCTGATAACCCCCAAGTTGTTTTCGAATTGGAGACGAGAGTGAAGACGTAGACACCGATCAGCATGCGTTGGTTTCCTGTAAACCTCAACAGCTGCATGCCCAGTTTATTTGATGGTCCAAAAATGGCAGTCTGTTGTTGGCAAGTTCTTGTGGTGTAAATTTGGTGTAGAATTGAGAGAGAGACTCAAATGAGTTGTTCATTTCACTCGGAAGGAGAGGGTTCGCTCACTTCGGTGGGTGTTGGGTATTTATTCTGGGGCCGTGTTTTCTCACGCACAGAGGGTCTGAATCTCCAGCGGTGAGTAGAGCAGTGGGAGGGTCCGACAACTAAAACCGAAACCAACCGCGGGTGAGGGTCGGTGGATGGGATACTATTCGCGCGGTGAGAAGAGGATCCAACCGCTCACACACAGTCCATCTCCCTGCTGCCTGGCACTTCCTCTGCCTGCTCTCGGCCTCTCTCTTTATCAGCCCTTTCTCTGGTGCACGCTGGTGTCGGTCTGACCTAAGTGTCAACACGAGCTTCCTCTGACAATGCTTGCTTCCGCTTTCTGAGCTCAGAACGCAGCGAATCCTCGACAGGATGGACGACGGTAAGAATTACATGGATATGACGTTCACAAAAACAGACTCACGGTCACCTTCCCGAGGTGAGTGGGGCAGAGAGACAGAGGGAGGGAGATTCACTCTGTCTCTGATCTCGGGATTGTGTGATTGGACGGTGTGGAGGGAGCTCCACTCTGCGTCTGACTTAGGCAGTGGGTGATGGGACAGTGTGGAGGGAGATTCACTGTTTGTCTGACCCCTGGTGTGTGTGCTGGTACGGTTTGGAAAGAGCTGTACTCTGTGTCTTATCTCGGAAGTGTGCGAATGGAAGGTGTGCAGGGAACTTCAGTCTGTGTCTGACATCGAGTATGATTGATGGGAAAGTGAGGAGGGAACTTCTCTCTGTGTCTGACCCCGAGAGTTTGTCATGGTACGGGGTGGAGGGAGATTCACTCTGTGTTGACAAAGTGTGTGTGTGTGATGGGACTGTGTAGAAGGAGCTGTACTACGTGTCTGACCCAGAGTGTGTGTCATGAGAATGTGTGGAGATAGCTCATTCAGGGTCCGACCCCGTGATTGTGTAATGGAACGGTGCGGAAGGAACTTCCCTCTGTGTCTGATCTCAGGAATCATTGATCGGGCTAAGTTAAGGGGCCTCACTCCGTGGCAGACCCCGTGTGTTTGTGATTCGATGGTGTGGACGGATCATCACTCTGTGTCTGACACCGGGACTGTGTGATTGGACGGTGTGGAGGGAGATTCACTCTGTGTCTGACCCCGTGTGTTTGTGATTCGATTTTGTGGAGGGAGTAACACTCTGTGTCTGACCCCGGGAGTGAGTGATGAAACGGGAGGAGGGAGAATCATTCCGTTTCTGACCACGTGAGTGTGTAATGGGAGGGTGCGCAGGGATCTCCCTCTGTGTCTGACCCCGAGAGTGGGTGATGGGACGGTGTTGATGGAGCTTACTTCTGTGCCTGATCCCCGGACTGTGTCATGTTAGTGTCTGGAGGAAGCTTCATTCTATGTCTGACCACGGGATTGTGTGATGAGACGGTGTTGAGGGGTATTGATTCTGTGTCTGACCCGAAAAGTGTGCGATGGGACGGTGTGGAGTGAGCGTCACTCCATTTTTAACCCCGTAAGTGTATGATGACACGTTGTGGAGGGAGATTGACACTGTTTCTGACCATGGGATTGTGTGATGGGAAGTTGTTTAGGTTGTTTTACTCTGTGTCTGACTGGGGGAGTGTGTGATATAATGGTGTAGAGGGAGCTGCACTAGGTGTCTGACCCCGTGACGGTTTGATGGGACGGTTTGGAAGGATCTTCACTCTGTGTCTGACCCCGAGATTGTGTGATGGGATAGTCTGGAGTGGGCATGATTCCGTATGTAATCCCGTGAGTGTTTAATGAGACTTTGTGGAGGGAGAATCTCTTTACGCCTGGAAAAGGGAGCGTGTGTTGGGACGGTGTGGAGGTAGTTTTATTCTCTGTCCGACTGGGAGAGTGTGTCATGGGACGGTGTGGAGGGAGCTCCACTTGGTGTCTGATCCTGGCAATGTGTGATGTGACGGTGTGGAAGGAGCTTCACTTTGTATCGGAGCCCAGGACTGTGTGAAGGGACGGTGTGGAGAGGGCTTTACTCTGTGCCTGACCCCTGGAGTGTGCGGATCGACGGTGTGGAGGGAGATTCACTCTCGGTATGACCTCTGGTGTAAGTCATGGGACGGTGTGGAGGGAGATTCACTCTGTCTCTTTCCCTGGAGTGTGTGATGGGACGGCGTACAGGGAGCCTCACTCTCTGTCTAACCCAGTGAGTGTATGATGAGACGGTGTGCAGGAGACTCTCTCTGTGTCTGACCAGCGGAGTGTGTGATGGGACGCTGTGGAGGTAGATTTAATCTGTGTCTGACTGGGGTACTGTGTGATGTGATGGTGTGGCGGGAGCTTCACTGGGTCCATGAGCGTGACTCCATGACTAACCCCGTGAGTGTGTGATGAGACGGTATGGAGTGAGATTATCACTGTGTATGACCACAGGAGTGTGGGATGAGACGGTGTGGAGGTGGTTTTACTCTGTATGTGACTGGGGAGTGTGTGATGGGACGGTGTGGAGGGAGCTCCACTTTGAGTCTGACCCCGGGGGTGTGCGATGGGACGGTGTGGAAGAAGCTTCACATCGTGTCCGTCCCCGGGACTGTCTGATGGGACGGAGTGGAGAGATGTTTAGTCTGTGTCTGACACCAGAGTGTGCGAATGGAGGGTGTGGAGGAAGCTTCACTCTCTGTCTGACATCGGGAGTGAGTGATGAGACGGTGTGGAGCGAGCTTCACTCTGTGTCTGTCCCTGGAGTGTGTGATGGGACAGTGTACAGGGAGCTTCTCTCTGCGTCTGACCCTGGAGTATGTGATGGTGCGGTGTGAAGGGAGATTCTCTCTGTATTTGACCACGGGATTATGTGATGAGACGGTGTGGAGGTAGTTTTACTCTATGTCCGACTGAGGGAGTTTACGATGGGATGGTGTTGAGGGAGCTCCACGAGGTTTCTAACCCCGGGAGTGTGTGATGGGACGTTGTGGAAGGAGCTTCACATTGTGTTTGTCCCCGGGAGTGTGTGATGGGACGGAGTGGAGGATGTTGCATTCTGTTTCTGACCCCGAGTGTATGTCATGAGACTCTGTGGAGATAGCTCATTCTGCATCCGAACCCGTGAGTGTGTGATGGGGCAGTGTGAAGAGAAATTCTCTCTGTGTCTCACCATAGGAGTATGTGTTGGGACGGTGTGGAGGTAGTTTTGCATTTTCTGACAGGGTTAGTGTGTGATGCGAATGGTGAGGAGGGAGCACCACCGGGTCTCTGACCACGTGACTCTGTGTTGGGACAGTGTGGAAGGAGCTTTATATTGTGCCTGACCCCGGGAGTGTGTGATGAGATGGTGTGGACGGATAGTCACTCTCTGTCTGACCTCGGGAGTGTGTGGTGGGACGGTGTCGAGGTAGCTTTCCTCTGTGTTTGCCGGGGGGAGTATGTGATGGTATGCCTGGAGTGAGCTCCACTGGGTGGCTGACCCCTGGAGTGTGTGATTGGACAGTGTTGAAGGTGCTTCACACTGTGTCTGTCCCTGGGAGTTTGTGATGGGACGGTGTGGAGGGAGCGTCAGTCCGTGTCTAATCCCGTGAGAGCGTGATGAGAAGGTGTGGAGGGAGTTTTACTCTGTGTCTGACTGCGGGAGTGTGTGGTCGGACATTGTGGAGGGAGTTTCACTCTGTATGTGACCTCGAGAATCCGTAAAGCCATGGTCTTCAGGGATTTCACTGTGTATGACCACGGGGTCTGTAATGCGAGAGTGTGGATGGAGGCTCACTCTGTGTCTGACCCCGGGAGTGTGTGATAGGGCGGTGTGGAGGGAGATTCACTTTGTGTCAGACCCCGGGAGTGTGTGATGGGACGGTGTGGAGGGAGATTCACTATGTTTCTGACCCCGGGAGTGTGTGATGGGACGGTGTGGAGGGAGATTCACTATGTGTCTGACCCCGGGAGTGTGTGATTGGGCGGTGTGGAGGGAGATTCACTCAGTGTCTGACCCCGGGAGTGTGTGATGGGACAGTGTGGAGGGAGATTCACTCTGAGTCTGACCCCGGGAGTGTGTGATGGGACGGTGTGGAGGGAGATTCACTCTGAGTCTGACCCCGGGAGTGTGTGATGGGACGGTGTGGAGGGAGCATCACTCAGTGTCTGATTCTCGATATTCTGTCCGCAGTTGAACCTGATGTATCGTATGCGGACATTAATTTCAAGACCGGCTCTCGTCCCCGGGTCCGAACTGATCGAGGTCAGTTTTATCTTTGTTGGTGCACCCTGTTTAGCTGATGTCTCCAATCCTGTCGAGACATCTCAGGACAAGCGCACAGTTGATCCTAATGATTCCGTGTCTTGTAATACGACAGAGGGAACGCGTGAGAGATGTGATGAGGGGGGAACACTCTTTGATGGTCGGTGCGGAGTGTTGCACAGTGGGCAGGGGTACTGGAGATGAGTTAGCGCCGTGTCGGGGTGGTGAGGATGGAGGACGGTGGACAGACGGTGAGGAGGGAACGCCGTATAAAACCTTAACCACTCTCTCCCTTTACTAACCCCACTCTCTTTACCCTGTTACCCCTTCTCTCACCCAGTCTCCTCTCTCCCCCTTCCCCTGTCCCGCCTCACAGTATTTCCCCTAATGTCTTCTACTGTCCCGTCTCTTCGCCCTTTCTCATTGCCCCCTCTCTGTCTCGTCTCTCCTCTGTCACAGTCATCGTCTCTCCCACTCTCGGTCTCCCCCGGCACTCTTTCCCTCTCTCTCTGCTCACTTTCATCCGCAACCCCATCCACCCCTCCCGTTCTTCCCACCTTCCTCTCTCCCTAACTTTGCCGCTCATCTCCCCTCCACGCCTTCTCCTCCTCTCTACCCACACCCCTCTCCCGCTCCCCGACGCACTCCCCTCCGCTCTTTCCCGTCTCTCTGAAATTCTCCTGTTCTGTCTTCTACCCTCCTTCCGTCTCCCTTTTCATTCCTCTTAAACCTCTCAGTCCGCGGTTTCCGACACAATCTCCCCGTCTGCCCTTTTCCCACTCTCTCCCCTTTCTCTACCCGTTCTCTTTCCCCATTCTTTCTCACGCTTTTCCCTGCCCATTGCCCACATCGCTTTCTCCCCTCTCTGTCCATCGTTTTCGCCTTCTCTCTGTCTCCATATCTCTGTCCTCTCTCATTCCCCTTCTCCCTCACTTTCTATCTCTCTCGCTGTCTCACCCCGTCTCTCCCCCTCACTTATCCCTCTCTCTCTCTTCCATCACCCATTCTGTCTTCTCTCTCTCCCCGACTCCCTCCCCCATTCTTTACCGCTCTTACTCTCTTCCTCATTTGCCTGTCCGACTCTCTCTCCCAGCTGGTCTGAACTCCACCTACTCAGAGCTGAACTTTCGGAAAGAGGAACACCGCATCGATGAGGACGAGGATCCTCCCATTACCTCGGGACCCGGCGGGCTGCCAACCACTGATAAAACAGGTCAGAGTTCGCAGAAATGACGTCATTTTGGAGGGGTCTTGTGTTATACACCCAAGGGACCAAGTTTCCAATGCATCTGCTTCGACCACTTCCTCTGTCAGGTCGTGACATAGACTGAGCACCATGTGGGTCACAAAAAGTTGTCACTCGGCTCCCCAATTACATCCCTTTCCCCTCTCACCTTAGACCTGTGCTCTCTGGTCCTCGATGCTCCAAGTCTAGAGAAAGTAACTGTACGCATTCACAGCTCGTGGTTTTATACGGGTTTGTATGGTCACCCCGACGCTCCAAGAATTAAAGACCTAACCTGCCCGACCTCCCTCCATCAATCAGCTCCCGAGTCCGGCAAAATCCTTGTTCTCCTCCCTCTCTTTCCTCCACCCTCACATTACCCACCCACCCTCTCTGCCGCTCCCCTACCCCATTCTCCTCTTTTGCTGGCTTCCCGATTCTCCCTCACCACACTCCTACAAACCTTGCCCCATCTCTGCCCTTCTTTCTCCCCATCTCTCCACTCTTCGCCGTCCCTCCACTCTCCCCACTCCCTCCTTCCACTCTCTCCTCCCCTATTTCCTCCCCTCCCTATCTCTCGCCTCTCTTTCGCCTTCTTCGTTCTCTCTAGCACCACCACCCCCACCCCCCACCGTTTACACATCTTTTCCCTCCTCGCCATCGACTCTCACCTCAATTCTATACCTTCTGGTTCCCCATACCCCGGAAGTAAGGACGGTCTGTGCACATTCACCCTGCCTGCGCCCTTCGTGGTTTTATACACCTGTGCAAGGTCACCCCTGCGCTCCAAGGAATTAAGCCCCGATCTGCCCGACCTCTCTCCATGCCTCACACCCCCGAGTCCAACATCCTCGTAAGCCTTCCAGCTCTTTGGCCTTTCCGATATCCTGGCGACCAGCACTGAACAAGTGCGGCGTCACCGTACAACTGCATCGTGACCTCCCGACCCCTGTACCATCATCCTCCACAGTAGTGTATCATCTGAGACGTTGTTAAAGTCTAGGTAGATGACATCCACTGTCGGTGCCTGATCAGTCCTTCCCGATCACATTAGCCCGACAACACCCCCTGGGTTCAGGCCATCTGGTATCTCTCTCCCTCCTTCACCTTCCACTCTCCCTATCTCACCCCTCCTCCCTCTCTCACCGGTCCATTTGTTCTCCGTCACTTCCGGGCTTCCTCTCTTCCATCTCCCAGAGTGATCTAATATCAGGGATCTTGTGACTGTACTTGTCCAAGTCAGTGTACATTTTATCTACCAATCAGGAGAAACAGGTCACCCGCAATCAACTCGGTTAGTCTAATCTCCCTGGTTTCCGCACTATTATGCACAGCAGCCCAACAATAGCTCATTGAAGTCCCAATACATCACGTCTAGTACACTGCCCTCATCAGCCGTCCTGCTGCCTCTCTCGAAAGATAGGTATCTGCCATGTTCCCTCCGTGGACTCTGTTTACAGCTCCTGGTAGCTTGCTGCATAATCATAGACACCCACCCAACACGGACAGTCTCCCATCGTGGGGGAAGATACGCAAGCTCGTCCCACCAGTTTCAAGGACGGCTTCTACCCCCTTGATATCGGACTATCGAACGGCCCCCTAGGACAATCAGATGGACACCTGACCTCACGATCTACCTAGTTTGCCTGCACTGCACTCTCCCTGTAACTGTGACACGTCATTCTGCGTTGTTTTATTGATTTGCTTTGTTCTACGACAATGAAGTGATCTGTGTATACGGATGTATCTAGTACCTCTCCTGTGCCTGATGTACATAGAAACATAGAATACCTACTGCGGAATACAGGTCCTTCGGCCCACAAAGCTGTACTGAAAATGCCCCTACCTTAGAAATACCTTGGCTTTACCCATAGCACTCTATTTTTTCGAAGATGCACGTAGCCATCCAGGAGTCTCTTAAAAGACCCTATCTTTTCCGCCTCCACCACTACCGCCGGCTGGCCATTCCACTCACGAATCTCTGCATAAAAAAACAAAAAATAACCTTACCCCTGACATCTCTTCTGTACCTACTTCCAAGCACCTTAGAACCATGCTCTCTCGTGCTAGCCATTTCAGCCCTGGGAAAAAGCCTCTGACTATCCACAAGATCAATGCCTCTCATTGTCTTGTACACATATCTCAGGTCACCTCTCATCCTCCGTAGCTCCAAGGAGAAAAGACCGAGTTCACTCAGTCTATTCACAGAAGGCATGCTCCCCAATCCAAGCAACATCCTTGTTAATCTGCTCTGTATCCTTTCTATGGTTTCCACGTTCTTCCTCTAGTGAGGCGAACGGAACTGAGCACAGTACTGAACGTGGGGTCTGCCCAGGATCCTGTATAGCTGCAACATTACCACTTGGCCCTTAAATGTATATACGTGATCCAGATGAAATTGCAGATGCGTGGGTTAGTAGGTTTGCATATGATACGGCTAGAGGTGGTTCTGTGGAGAGCGGAGGAGACTGACAAAGAATTCAGTGGGACGTAGATCAGTTACAGATATGGTTTAGAGACCGGGCAGTTGGAGTGTATCCCGGACAAACATAAAATGGTGCACCTTGGTCGGTCAAATGAAAGAAATGACAGACTATCACAGCGAAGACCCTAAGCAGTGCTGAAACATCATAGACAACCTTAGCACGGCACAGGCCTTCGGGCCACAATGTTGTGCCGAACATGTACTAACATTACAAATTACCTCGTGTTACCCACAGCCCTCTATTTTTCTAAGCTCCATGTACCTATCCAGCAGTCTCATAAAGACCCTATCTTATCCGCCTCCATCACCGCCGCCGGCAGCCCATTCCACGCACTCACCACTCTCGGCGTAAAAAAAAAACATTCACCTGACATCTCCTTTGCAACTACTTCCAAGCACCTTAAAACTGTGCCCTCTCCTGCTAGCCATTTCATAGCTGGCTAAAAGCCTCTGACTATCCACACCACCAATGCCTTTTATAAGCTTACATACCTCTGCCAGGTCGCCTTTCATCCTCCGTCTCTCCAATGAGAAAAGGCTGAGTTAACTCAACCTATTTTCATAAGGCATTATCCCCAGTCCAGGCACCATCCTGTTAAATCTCCTCTGCACCCTTTCTATGGTTTCTACATCGTTCCTGTCGTGAGGCGATCAGAACTGAGCACAGTACACCAAGTGGGGTCTGACCAGGGTCCTATATAACTGTAGCATTACCTCTCGGCTCCTAAATTCAATCCCACGGTTGATGAAAGGCAATGCACTGTACGCCTTCTTAACCACAGAGTCAACCTGCGCAGCTGCTTTGAGCGTCCTATGCACTCGGTGCCCAAGATCCCTCAAGAACCTCCATACTGTCAAAAATGTTACCATTTATACTATATTCTGCCATCATATTTGACCTATCAAAATAGACCACTTCACTTGTGCCGACCCCTATATCACTAAAAAACGTACTAAACCCAGACTACCCTGTAACTCTCCATTTTTCTTTCATCCATGTGCCTGTCCATGCGGCTCTTAAACACCCCTAATGCATTAGCTTCCAACGCCATTCCTGGCAAGTCATTCCAGGCACCCACAACACTAGATGCAAAAAACTAACTCTTGATGTCTCCCCTAAACTTCCCTCGCTTAACCTTGTACATATGTCCTCTGCTGTTTGTTGTTCGTGCCCTGGGAAACAGGTACTGGCTACTCACTATATCTATGCCTCTCATAATCTTGCAGACCTCTATCAAGTCCCCTCTCATCCTTCAACGCCTCAAAAAGAAAAGTCCCAGCTCTGCCAGCCTTGCCTCATAAGACTTGTTTTCCAATCCCGGCAACATCCTGGTGAATCTCCTCTGCACCGTCTCCATAGCTTCCACATCCTTCCTATAATGAGGTGACCAGAACTGAACACAATACTCTAAGTGTGGTCTCACCAGAGATTTGTAGGGTTGAGACATGACCTTTCTACTCTTGAACTCAGTCCCCCTATTAATGAAGCCTAGCATCCCATAGGCCTTCGTAATATCCTATCAACTTGTCAATCAAGCTTGAGGGATGTATGGATTTGAACCCCAAGATCCTTCCGTCATCGACACTCTTAAGTAACCGACCATTAACCCTGTACTCAGCCTTCTGGTTTGTCCTTCCAAAATGCATCAGCCCACACTTATCCGGATTGAACTCTATCTGCAACTTTTCTGCCCAACTCTGCATCCTGTATATATCCTCCTGTAACCTTCGACAACCTTCAGCTCCATCCGCAACTCCTCCGATTTTCGTGTCATTCGTAAACTTACACACCTATCTTTCCGCCTCTTCATCCAGGTCAGTTTCCAAAATCACAGAAGTCAGGGGTCCCAGGTGAGATCCTTGCGGAACTGCACTAGTCACCTACCTCCAGGCAGAAAACTATCCTTCCACTACTACCCTCTGCTTCCTTCCTTTAAGCCAATATCTTATCAAAACAGCTTCGGTTCCATGATCCCATGCCTCATGACTTTCTGGATGAGTCTCTCGTGAGGGACCTTTTCAAATGCCTTGCTAAAATCCATGTAGACCACATCTACCGCCCTACCCACATCAATATATAATTGTTACCTCTTCAAAAAACTCAATATGGCTCGTGAGGCACGACCTTCCCTTCAAAAGCCATGTTGACTATCCTTGAGTAGACGATACTGCTCCAAATGCTCGAAGATTCTATCCTTAACAATCCTTCCCAATAGTTTGCAGACGACGGAGGGAATACTTTACCGATTTTTTTTTTGTCTATATGGTGGGTCAATTAGTGTATTTGAACGCTTGCAAAACTTCTCTGAAATAATGATAACCCCAGGCTTATGTTTCAATGGGTGAGGAGAGTCAAACCTCAGATACAGATCAGCGTGCGCTAGTTTCCTGTAAACTTCCATATCTGAATGCCTGTTTCCTTTGATAAGTACTGCACAGTCTAAAAATGTCAATCTATTGCGGTAACGTCTTCTCGGAGGGAGGGGGCTCGCTTACTTCGGTGGGTGTTGCGGGTTTGTCCCCGCGCCGTGGTTTCTGGAGCACTGAAGGTCTGAAGACCCGGCGATAAGCAGAGCAACGGGAGCACTGACGCTCAAACCAGGAATCACCGGGAGGTTGGGGTTAAGGGGAGGGAGGGCTGGTGTTCGTTGCAAGTCACTCGGACAATAAAGTCTCTGCATCTGTGACAACATATCCGCCCGCCCTTCCCTCCTTGTTCACTCGTCATCCCTCACTCTTCCCCTTCTTCCATTCTTTTCTCTCTCCATTCTTCTATTTCTAGGTCCTTCCAACTTCCATATTCCTTCTCCTTCAATCCTCCCTTCCCTGCATGGTCACAGAGAGTGGGTTGTGATTGGAACGTGCTGCCAGCGCTGGTGGTGGAGGGAGGTTCATAAAGGCGTTTAAGAGGCTATTTACAGGCACGTGAGTGTGCAGGGAATTGAGGGAGACAGACGTTGTGTCGGCAGAACGGATTTAGTTTCATTGGGATATCACGATTTTATGAGCCGAAGGGACTGATCTCTTCTGTGATCTACGTTCTCTGTTCTGAAGAAACAGCAGATAGAGAATTGAACACATAGTTAGAAACATAGAAAACTTGCAGCACAATTCACGCCTTCCGGCCCAGAAGGCTGTCTCGAAAATGTCCTTACCTGAGAAATTCCCTGGGGTTACCAGCGCACTCTATGGGAAGAGCAGGGGGTTTGGGAGATCAAGGAATTTGACGATAAGTTGACGAACACAGGGGAAAAACAGCAAAGAGCGCACAGGCTGTGAACGAGACAAACAACACTCACCGTGACAGGCACTCAAAGACTCTTCACAGTGCGTCGGTGGCACCGACAGAACCCGCGGCGTGAAACGATCACGCTCATGATCGGGACACCGACACACCGACATGGCCTGCATCGTAACAGGAACCCACCACTCAAAGATACCGGCATAGCGATACACGAATCACCGTAGCACGGGAACACTACTCCCCGTATGTATAAGTCCCTCAGTTTGCAAAACTCTCCACGTCTCCGACACCCTCTTACTCTCCTGCTCTGATCCCCGTCTCCGTTATGCACTCCCTCTGGAACATCACTATTGTCTCCGACACCACTCCCTCCTTGGCAAACTAAACTACCCCGTCTCGTCACCCACACCTTGTCTTGCACACTTCCCCGTCTCCGTCACCCACACCCTCTCTTGCACACTTTCCCGTCTCCGTCATCCCTGACTTGCCCTACTGCACACCCCGTCTCCGTGACCCGCTGTATCCACTAGAGACAGCCCCAACTCCGTCGCTGCCGCACTCTGTGTTCACAGGCAACTGTGGGGAGTATGAGGGAGAGTTCACGTCTGGCGCTACACCTCCCCTTCCACCGCATATCTGTTACCAGGTTCTGAGCCCCTCCACAACTCTGCATGCACAGGCCGGTGGAGTGTCTCTGCACCACATGATGGTGCGGTAGGTACCTCACGTGTCTGACCCTGGAAGTGTGTGATGGGACGGTGTGGAGGGAGATTCACTCTGTATCTGACCCCGGGAGTGTGCGATGGGACGGTGCGGAGGGAGATTCACTCTGTGTGTCTGACCCCGGGAGTGTGTGATGGGACGGCGCGGAGGGAGATTCACTCTGTGTCTGACCCCGGGAGTGTGTGATGGGACGGTGTGAAGGCAGATTCACTCTGTGTCTGATCCCGGGAGTGTGTGATGGGACGGTGTGGAGGGAGATTCACTCTGTGTCTGACCCCGGGAGTGTAGATGGGACGGTGCGGAGGGAGATTCACTCTGTGTCTGACCCTGGGAGTGTGTGATGGGACGGTGTGGAGGGAGATTCACTCCGTGTCTGACCCCGGAAGTGTGTGATGGGACCGTGTGGAGGGAGATTCACTCTGTGTCTGACCCTGGGAGTGTGTGATGGTACGGTGCGGAGGGAGATTCACTCTGTGTCTGAACCCCGGGAGTGTGTGATGGGACTGTGCTGAGGGAGATTCACTCTGTGTCTGACCCCGGGAGTGTGTGATGGGACGGTGCGGAGGGAGATTCAACCCGTGTCTGACCCCGGGACTGTGTGATGGGACGGCGCGGAGGGCGATTCATTCTGTGTCTGACCCCGGGAGTGTGTGATGGTACGGTGCGGAGGGAGATTCACTCTGTGTCTGACCCCGGGAGTGTGTGATGGGACGGTGCGGAGGGAGATTCACTCTGTGTCTGAACCCCGGGAGTGTGTGATGGGACGGTGTGGAGGGAGATTCACTCTGTGCCTGACCCCAGGAGTGTGTGATGGGACGGTGTGGAGGGAGATTCACTCCGTGTCTGACCCCGGGAGTGTGTGATGGGACCGTGTGGAGGGAGATTCACTCTGTGTCTGACCCTGGGAGTGTGTGATGGGACTGTGCGGAGGGAGATTCACTCTGTGTCTGACCCCGGGAGTGTGTGATGGGACGGTGCGGAGGGAGATTCAACCCGTGTCTGACCCCGGGACTGTGTGATGGGACGGCGCGGTGGGCGATTCATTCTGTGTCTGACCCCGGGAGTGTGTGATGGGACGGTGTGGAGGGAGATTCACTCTGTGTCTGACTCCGGGAGTGTGTGATGGGACGGCGCGGAGGGAGATTCACTCTGTGTCTGACCCCGGGAGTGGGTGATGGGACGGTGCGGAGGGAGATTCACTCAGTGTCTGACTCCGGGAGTGTGTGATGGGACGGTGCGGAGGGAGATTCACTCTGTGCCTGACCCCGGGAGTGTGTGATGGGACAGTGTGGAGGGAGATTCACTCTGTGTCTGTACCCGGGAGTGTGTGATGGGACGTTGCGCAGGGAGATTCACTCTCTGTCTGACCCCGGGAGTGTGTTATGGTATGGTGTGGAAGGAGAGTGTGATGGGATTATCTGGAGGGAGACTCGCTCTGTCTCTGACTCACAGTCGTAGGTCTGAGTATTTCGGCGTTTAAACTGACTCCAATCAGAGATCGTGAAGAAGAAAATGTTAACTGAGACGTTCATGCCCAAAGGCTGCAATCTGAACACCCTTTCTGTGGCCTCGACTCTCCTCCCCTTGCTTCCTCTTCCCTCTGCGCACTGTTCCTTCTCTATGATTCTGAGGTGGGTGAGTGAGTAGCCGGAAGTCCGTCTCCATATCGGTATTAGCGACATCGGTATGGACAGGAAGTTGGTTGTAAAAAGTGAGCTCAGGGATTCAGTTATGAAATTAACGGACAAGACCACAATCCGTCCCAGCGGGAATGTTTGCCGGTACTGTACTTGAGGGTTTTGAGGAGAGTTTTTAAGCTCTAGTTGGACGGAGAAGGGATTCAGAGTTCCCAGCAGATAGCGGTATCGTTGTGGAGACAGATGTTGCAAAGACCTCAGACAAAGGCTGGAACCAATCTGTGGAGCATGTTGTGACTGATGTCCTGACCTGCGTACATTTCAATGCTGGACGATTTAAGTAAAGGCGGATGAACTCAGGGCATGAATCAGCACATTGAAATATAATATTTTTGCCATTATTGAGACTTGGCTGCAGGAACATCAAGCCGAGAGCACGATATTTTGGGTTGCCCTATTTTTAGACGTCAAAAGAGGAAGGAATTATTGGAGGCGGGGTGACAAACTTGTAGAGAGATCGCAGACTGTTGCAGGAAACATTACGTTGCGATAACAGGTGATTTTAGCTTTACACGTATTGACTGTGGGCCGTAGATTTCAAATGTACCAGTGGGAGCGAGTTTGTCAAAAACATTCAGGGGAGTTTCCTTAATCAGTACGTAGAAAGCCCAAGGAGAGAGAGCAATACTTGATCTCCTACTACGCAATGAGACAAGGCAAGTGGACACTTTGTATCTCTTGATCGTAAAGCCATTTGTCTTAACGTAAGTATGGAAAAGTACGGGACTGACCATCGGTTTAGATTGTAAATTGGAGCAAGGCCAATTTTACGTTCGATCAGAAAGGATCTGGAAAGTGTAGATTTGGCCAAGCTCTGTTCTGCCAAAGATGTACTTGGTAATTTTGAGCCCAAGCTCTGTTTAAAGTCGGTGTTAAAGGGAACAGCCTACACTGTGAATTGAGAGAAGTGTTGAAGGAGAGATGGACTTTAGTGTACAAGGCTGGGATACACACACTGTGAATGGGACAGGGCGCACCGCTCTCGACGGGGCACAAAAACCGGCTTTTGTGACACTGACACACTCACCGCCGTGACACGACACATACTTCATCGTGACAATGATACACCGACACGTCCTGCATTGTAACACTGACACACGCCTCACCGTCTCCATTATCCCCATCCCCTCAAAAACACTTCCGAACTCAATGACACACGTCCTGCTCTGCACACCTCCATGTCTCCGTCACGCCCGGACTCCATTACGCTCCTCCCCGTGTCCGTGACAAACTCCATTTCCGAGAGACCTCAACATGTTGGAACTCACAACTGGCCCATTCCACTGGTTATTAATCTGTCGATTCTGATTGTCTCCACAGCTCTGAATGCACAGGCCGGTCGTTTGGACAGATAAAACTTGCATCAAAGGCTGGAATCTTAACGCCCTCTCTCTGGCCTCCTCTTATCCCCGCTTCCATCGGCATCCACACATTCACAATCCCCGGGAGACACACATAATTCGGGATTACTGAATGCCGAAGTGCTGGGTATTAATGAGCGGTGAGAATCAGGGAAGATGGGAGCTTCGCCCTTTTTTCTCACACCGGCAGAGTGTCAGGCGATAGTTTGGCGTTTAATCAGACTCCAGTCAGAGATAGGGAACGAGAAAGTTGGAACTTAAACTTTATGGGAGTGTGCATTAAAAACAGTACTTTGCGGAAGATCCGGCGTTTGAATAGCAAACAATCACGGGACGGGATTCATTACAAGTGCAAACAAATATAAGGCAGCGGCAAGTGGAGCGGCGAAGCTCGGAGCGGACATAGGAAGACCATACAGTTTAGCACGCGGGTCATGAGTCAGTCTAGACCCAATCTGGAGGAGAGCTCATATCCGAGCGGGGTGGTTTGCCAGTACTGAGCATGAGGGTTTTTTGGACAGAGTTTGTTAAACTCGAGCTGCTGGGAGATAGGACACAGAGCTGCAGAGCAGATAGCGGACTCCATGTGGAGACGGATATTCCAGAGACGTCAGAAAATGGCAGGCATCACATGGTCGAGCAAGATGTGGAAAGTGTCCCGTAGTGCTTATCTTTCAGTGTTGGAAGTTTTACATAAAGGCAGGTGAGCTCAGGGCATGAATCAGCACTTGGCCGTTTGATATGGTAGCCATTATTGAAACTTGGTGGCAGGAGGAGCAAGCCAGACAGCACAATGTTTCGGGGTTCCTCATTTTCAGACGTCAAAAGGCGTAAGGAATTAAAGGAGGAGGGGTGACGGTACGAGGGAGAGAAAATATCACCGAACTGCGCAGTCAGGACAGACAAAGGAGGTCGTCGAAGTGAGGCATTATGGGTGGAAATAAGGAATAAGAAATGTATGACCATGTTCTTCGGGCTACATAATAGACCAGCGAACTCTGACCTTAACCTGTGACCTCTGGTGGAAGTCCCACCTAATCTCCTTGGAAAAGGCCTGCCTGTGATTTACGCTCACTGCTGTGCATGAGCGAAAGAGAGTGATTTGAACTCAGAAGGTGGGAAGAGCAGAGGTGGGGTAGGTCAGGGAATATGATGATGGACTGACAATGTCAAGGAACGATTTTGTCCTCAGGCAACATGGGCAATGAACGACCCGCAACAAGAGACAGATCAGACTCAAGAACATGGCTAATCTGCGTTTTAACAACGGCCCTCGTTATCACAGGGATCTGCTGGTGGATTCATGGTGAGTTGAACAACGGTCGGAACGACTAAACCGTAGAGAATAAAAATGGCGACTGTAATAGCGACACATTCTCAACATATACCAGAAACACCCTTTACGGTGATGTCAACACATTCCTCACTGTGGGACTGACGGGTCTCTCAGCATGACCACGACTCACCCCTCACCGTGACACCGACACAACCCCCACCAACACATCCCTCAACATGGTACCGATATATCCCGCAACGTGATACCAACACACAACATAATGTAATAACGATTCACTGTAACACTGTCACGCCCCTCGCCTTGGCACCGACACGTCACACACTGTGACGTGGACACATCCCTCACTGTGACACAGACACGACCATCACTTTGAAACCGAGTCACCTCTTATCATGGCGGCCGCTCCACCAAAACACCGACATAACAGTCACCGTCACAAAGACTCAACCCCCGCCATCACACCGAAAAGACCCTCAGTGTGTCACCCACTCAGTCCTCACCGTGACAACAACATTAAACTTACTATGACACTGACACATCCACTGTGACCACAACAGATCCTTCCCCGTTACACAGACACACCCCTCACCGTGACAACGACATTTTCCCTCTTAAACACCAATACACCGCACACTACGACACAGACGCTCGTCTCACTGCAACACCGACAAACTTGCCACTGTGACCTCGACATATCTCTCACCGTGACACAGAGATACACCGCGATGTGACCGGGTACACCTCTCATTCGGACCCAGAAACGCCTGTCAGAGTGACAGTTACACATCCCTCACTGAAACATCGACTCGCTGTGACAGGGAATCAATTATCACTGCGATACTGACGCAGCCCCCATCGTGACACCAACAAAAACCACGCTGGTACCGTGATATACCCCTCAGCGTGTCCCAGACACGTACCTCACGGTGGCTCCGACACCCCTCACTGTGCCACCAACACACCCCTCGGTGTGACACTCTCATCGTGTCACTGACACAGCACTCCCCGTGACCCGATTAGTAGATTGACGCTGACACAGTGTCAACGCCAAACATATCTCACCATCTCAGAGCAGCTCCGACCGAAACTACAAACTCCTTAGGGAAGAATATCAGGAGATGAACAGGAACCAACGCCAATGTCGACTACCAGTCCATGAGTTAACCTCAACCTTTGAATCGAAGATATCTGCGATTTCCCAGCCGGATCTCTCCCAGAGAACCTGGCTAAGGGGACTCCAAACACAGCTGACTGTGACACCGACATGCCCTTTACCGTGACACTAAGACACCACGCACTGTGACACCGACAGGCTCCTCAAAGCGAACCGCCCAGCTCCGCGTCATGACAAAGACTCACACGTCACTGTAACACCCCTTACCGAGACAGTATTGCCCCTCAACATAACACTGATACACCGCTCACTGAGGCAACTACCCACACTTCACCCTGACACAGGCAAACCCCTTACCGTGATACCGGCACCTAAATTCACAATGACACAGACATAGTACTCTCCATGACACCGACAGACACACGCGTCAGCCTGAGACAGTCACACACAGCGTGGCCATGCCATGCTTCTCACGATGACACAGACACACTCCTCTCAATGAGACCAACACCCACACAATACACAGACACTCCACTCACTGTGACATCGCCAGAACTGTCATTCTAAAATTTCCCGCACTCTGACATTTCCTTCGCCGTGACGTAGAGATACACTTCATTGTAACCCGGCACACTTCTCGCCAGGGCACAGAAACTCCTATCACAGTGACACCGACACGTCCCTCACAGAATGTCGGCCCGCTGTCAGACAGGGAATCAATCATCACCACGATGCTGACACAGACCCCATTGTATCAACAACAAAACCTTCACCAGGTCATTGATATATCCCTCAACTTGAGACAGACACTCTCCTCAGGTTTGCGCAGACGTCTCACACTGTGCCACCAGCACATCGTTCACTGTGACACCATTCACCGTGACAATCACACAACACTCTCTGTGACCCGTTCGGTAGCATGACGCTGACTCACGTGTCACTGTAAACGATACACATCCTTCACCATCTGTCCCAGTATCACAGATTCGTCAGTCTATGATCACCTCTGACCGAAACTGTACTGAGACGGGAAGGAAAGACAGATCTGTCAACGAAATCAAGGCTCAGATCTGTAATCTATTCAGCAGCAAAAAAGGTGAGGCATCATCCCCCTCTTTAACCCGCTCCTCATCACAGGGTAGGCATAGAGAGAGGAAGCTCACTCTGTGCTTGACATCGGGAGCGTGTGAAGAGGTGGTATGGAGGGAGATTCACTCTGTGTTTGACAGGCTGAGTGTGTGATGGTGAAGCCTGGTGGAAGTTTAACTCTATCACGAAACCCAGGAGAGTGTGATGCGGCGCTGTGGAGGTGGATTCATTGTGACAGATGACGGGAATTTGAGACGTAACATCACAGCTTCACTCTATGTCTGAATCAGGGAATCTCTGATGGGACTGGATGGATCCAGCTTCACTCTGTATCTGACAGTGGGACAGCACCCAGAGAGCTTCACCACATGCCTGATCCCTGAAGTCTGTTATGGTACCATGTAGAATGATTTTCACTTTGTAAAATCTAGGAGGATGTGACGGAATTCTGCAGAGAAGGCTTCACTCTGTATCTGACCCCGGGAGTGTCTGATGGGACGGTGTGGCTTCAGTCTATCTCTGACTTCCGGGAGTGAGTGAGGGGACGGTGCAGTGGGAGCTTCGTTCAGTGTCTGAATCAGTGAGTGTCTGATGGGATTGTGTGGATGGAGCCTCACTCTGTGTCTGAATCCGGGAATGTATGATGGGACCGTGGAGAGGCAGTTAATCTCTGTGTCTGAATCCAGGAATGTGTGATGGGATAGCGCAGAGGGCCACTCACTCTTTCTGACACCGGATTGGGTGATTGGATGTTGTGGAGGGAGTCTGACCCCGTGAGTGTGCCCGGCATGGTATGGGCTGCTCAGAGAGAGCTTCAATCTGTGACTCACCAGGGGGTGTCTGACACTTTCCTCGGTGATGTGATGAGAAGACGTAGAGGGAGAATTACTCTCCCTCTGACATTTGTCGTGTGTGCTGAGGGAGTTTCTTTCCGTGTCTGACCGCTGGGGTGTTTGATGGGGTCGCGGAGAGAGTGATTGACAGTGCGTCTGACCAAGGCTGTGTGTGATTGGACTTTGTGGAGGGATCTATATTCTGTTCTCTGACCCAGGGAGTATGTCAGGGGCGCTGTGGAGGGAGCTTCACGCGGTGTCTGACCCTGGGAGTGTGTGATGAGACAGTGTGGAAGGAAAAACACCCAGTATCTGACCCCGGAAAAGCGTGACGGCACGGTGTGCAGTGATCGTCACTCCAGGTCTGACCGCTGGAATGTGGGATGAGGCCATGGGGAGAAAGATTCACTCTGTGTCTCATCCAGGCAATGTGTGACGAGGCTTTGTAGGGGGAGCGAAACCGGGTTTCCATACCTCTATAACTCTAGGAATGAATGCCCACATTGCATTCACGTTTTCAAAATCAACTCAACCTGGATGTTCATCTGTTTGATATTTGCACAAGGACACCAAAGTCCCTTTGCATTTCTGAATTTGAATTCCCTGCGAACCTGAATAATAGTCTGCCTGTTTATTTCTGCTACCAAAATACATGATCATACACTTTCTGTCATTGTATTTCATTAAACGTTTCTTTGCCCATTCCCCGAAACTATCTAAGTCTCTTTGCAGGCTCTCTGCCTCCTCAACACTACCCGCTCTTGTATCATCGGCAGGTTTAGGCACTAATCAATCAATACCGTTGTCCAAATCAATGAATCCGTCGTAAAAATCAGCGGTCCCAACACCGACGGGTGTAAACTCCACGGGTAACCGGGAGCCAGCCAGAAATTAATTCATTTATGCCCATTTTTTTTTTTTTTTTTTTGCTAACCTGCCAATGCCCGAGCCATGCTAATAACCTCCCTGTAATTCCAGAGAACATAGAACATAGAATAGTACAGCACAGTGCAGGCCCTTCGGCCCACAATGTTGTGCCGACCCTCAAACCCTGCCTCCCATATAAGCCCCCACCTTAGGTTCCTCCATATACCTGTCTAGTAGTCTCTTAAACTTCACTAGTGTATCTGCCTCCACCACTGACTCAGGCAGTGCATTCCACCACCAACCACTCTCTGAGTACAAAAAACTTCCTCTAATATCCCCCTTGAACTTCCCAGCCCTCACCTTAAAGCCATGTCCTCTTGTATTGAGCAGTGGTGCCCTGGGGAAGAGGCGCTGGCTATCCACTCTAACTATTCCTCTTATTATCTTGTACAGATCCATCATGTCTCCTCTCATCCTCCTTCTCTCCAACGAGTAAAGCCCTTGCTTCCTTAATCTCTGAGTCTCTTATTTTCATGGTCTCTTATTTTTTATAGGCAGCCTCATGAGCGGCATCTTGTCAAAGGCCTTCTGAAAATCCAAGTGCACCATGTGTACTGCATCTCCTTTATGTACCGTCCTTGTAATTTCCTCAAAGAATTGCACTAGGTTTGTTAGGCAGGATATTCCTTTGAGGACAACACGCTGGCGTTGGCCTCTCTTCTCCTGTGCCTCCAGGTACTCTGCAGTCCCACTCCGATCAACCGATTCCACCAACTTCCAAATCAAAGTTGCCAGGCTCACAGATCTAAAGTTTCCTTTTTTTCTGCCTGCCACTCTTCTTAAAGAGCGGAATAACGTCTGCAATTTTCCAGTCAGCCGGTACAATGCCAGAATCTATCGATTCTTGAAAGATAATCGGCAATGCGTCCGCAACCTCTCCAGCTACTTCCATCACAACCCGAGGGTGCACTCCATCAGGTCCAGGAGATTTTTGCACCCTCAGACCATTAAGCTTCCTGAGCATCTTCTCTGCCGTAATTGTCACTGCACAAACTTCACTTCTCTTGACACTCTTGAATGTGCAGTATACTGCAGACCCATTGCACTGTGAAAACTGATGCAAAATACGCATTCAGTTCCAATGCTCCTTCTCATTAAAATATTTCCAGCATTATTCTCTATTGGGCCCATATCTACCCTCGGCTCCCTTTTACCGTTGATATACTCAAAAAAAAAAAAAACTGTTAGTATCTTCTTTGATATTGGTCACAAGCTGCTTTTCATAATTCATCTTTTCCTTCCTTATGACCTTCTTAGTTTCCTTCTGCAAGATTTAAAAAAACTCGGAAGTCCTCCATGTTCCCACTAGCTTTGGCGTCCTTCTGTGCCCTCTCTTTTGCTTTTACTTCGGCTCTGACTTCACTTGTCAGCCATGGTAGTGTCTTTCTTCTATACGATAATGTCTTCTTATTTGGAATATATCTGTCTTGCATTTCACTCAGTTTTCGCAGAAATCCCAGCCACTGCTGCTCATCTGTCCTTGTTGCTTGTGCCCTCACCGCAACACCGACATGACCCTCACTGTGACACGGAAACAAGCATCACCGTGATACTGACACAAACTCACACCTCACGGTGGCAGCGCGCTCTGGACTGTGACACCGATAGGCCCCTCATTCCTGATACTAACAGGCCCCTTACCGTGGCACATACACGATCAGTACCGTGACATACAAACCCACCACTGGGACACGAAACCATCACATCCTCATTGTAACATAGCACTCGTCACCGTGACGCCTGCACGCTCCTCAGTATGAACTCCACACTACCACACCATGACACTGACATACCTCTTTCCGCGACCCGCCCAGTAAAGTACTGCTGTCTTACACGTCACTGTAAATGCTGAAAATCCTTGGCCATCTCTCCCAGTATCACAGATTCTTCAGTCTCCTATCATCTCCGACATAAAATACCAGCTACTTTGGGAACAGTACAGGGAGATGAAGAGAACACAGTTGCAATATCAACAGCAGGACTATGAGTTGAACTGGACTCTTGAATCAAAGGCTGAAATTTGCCAATTTCTGACGAGTAGCAGAGGTAAAACGACATCGCCCTTGCCCGCTCCTCATCACAGAGGGAGAGAGAGAGAGAGAGAGAGAGAGAGAGAGAGAGAGAGAGAGAGAGAGAGAGAGAGAGAGAGAGAGAGAGAGAGAGAGGGAGAGGGAGAGCGAGATAGAGATGTGATGGGTCGCTGTAGAATGAGCTACACCTTGCGTCTCAGCTGGGTGTGTGCGATGAAACGGTGTGGTGGGATTTTGACGATGTGTCTGGTCCATGGTGTATGCGAAGCGAGAGTGTGGAGGGAGCGTCATTGTGTGTCTCACCCCGGGCGTATGTCTGCCATGGGAAGGTGCGGAGGGAGATTCATTGTTCCGTATTCCTGATTTCCAGATCAACCGTGTTCCAAGCACTGGATCAGAAATAAAGACCGGTGTTATTATGTCTCCACGGTTGACACATCTTCCTTCAGAGCGATGCAAGAATGCTCAAACAGTGATTCAAGGCTTCTCGAAATCAATTCAAGGGATGAAGCGGTATGTGTCACGCCACGAGAAGATCCCGCAGTAACACAGGAATCAACACACACCACCGAGGTCAGATACAGAGTGTAAACTCACAATACACTCCCAGCACACATTCCTGGAGTCAGACCAGAGTGAATCTCCCTCCTCACTGTCCCTTCAAACATTCCCGGGATTAGACACAGAGTGAATCTCCCTGCACACCGTCCCATCACACACTCCCAGGCTTAGACACAGAGTGAATCTCCCTCCACACCGTCCCATCACACAATCCCGGGGTCAGACACAGAGTGAAGCTCCCTCCACACCGTCCCATCACACACTCCCGGGGTCAGACACAGAGTGAAGATCCCTCCACACATACTCCCGCTACCAGACGCACTATTAAGTCCCCTTCACAGTATGCCATCACGCTCTGCCGGGATCAGACGCAGAGTGAAGCTCCCTCCATACCGTCCCATCACAGACTCCAGGGGCCATACACAGAGTGAAGCTCCCTCCACACCGGCCCATCACACACTCCCGGTATCAGGCACACTATTAAGTCCTTTCACAGTATGCCCTCACACACTCCAGGGGCCATACATAGATTGAAGCTCCCTCCTCACCACCCTATCACACACTCCTGGTATCAGACTCAGAGTAAAGCACTCTCGACTCCATCCCATCACACACTCCCGCGGTCAGAAACCGAATGAAGCTCTCTCCGCACCGTCCCATCACAATTCCGGTTGTAAATAAACTGAAAGAAGCTCCGTCAACAGTTTTCTATTTTTGGCGTAAATCAAATAATTTTAATTTCTCAGAACTTTGTCTCCCGCAAACTTGTGGACGGAGACCGTTCATATTGGATTGGAAAATGCGAGAACTGGTGAGATTTGGACTGATCTGTGGGGTGAGAGTTGGGCATCGACATAGCCCTGACGGGAGAAAATGGGATTAGTTTACGATTAGACTACACTAGGTTTTCGGGAGAGTGTGGTACAAAGGGAACTTTTTCGGGCCTGCGTGTTTGTCGGGGAAAGACAGGGCAGTGGAATTATTTCCGATACTGTCAGGAGGCCGTGGGGAGAGATCAGTACACGGAGATTATGTTGTTTCTGACGCATGTCGGGGTGGAGAGCGCGGTGAAGTGGGATTATTTTGGAGATAGTCGCTGGGTTGTGAGGAGAGGGAGCAACAGCGGGAATAGTTTGGTGAATGATATAGATCTGAGGGGCAAGAGTACGACAACTGGATTAGTTTGGAGACCGATACAGAGCGGTGGGCACAGAGTGTGTTGATGGGATTAGCTTGTGAACGGACGCACGGATGCGGAGAGAGGGTGCCAGCGGTATAAGTCTGGAGATGGACCAGAGGCGATGGTGAGAGCGCGGTGCAGTGAGATATGTTCGCAGACAGACACAAATCTCTGAGTCTAGGGAGGGGCAACGGGATTAATCTGGGACGACATAGGGTTGAGGGAAGAGTGTTGACCAGTGGTATTCATTTCGGGACAGCCAAAAGTCTGTGGTGAAACGGTGGGACAGTGGTGTTTGTTCCAGGACTGAAACAGATCTGAGGGGAGAGGGTGGCCCTGTTCGATTTGTAGGGGACTGACAGAGGACTGTGGTTTGGAGGCAGTTCTGTCAGTTCCTTTGCGAATACATGGGGCTGTGGGGTGATATTGGGTCAGTACGATTATTGGGGGGATGACACAGGATTGTCGGGAGACATTGGGATCGTGGTATCTGTCTGGGTACTGTCACGGGGCTGTGGAGAGAGAGTGGGTGAGTGGGATGAGTTTGCGGACTGACACACGCTGTTAAGAGAGAGCGATGTTATGGGATTAGCTTGTGGACGGTCTCGGCTCGGGTTCTCTGCTGGAGCTGTTTTGTCTCTGTTTAAATTGTTTAATCCTCTTGGACAGGAATGTGGCCTTGGCTATCTTGTACAAGGTGTCTTCTGTAACATCGGACTGCAAAGACTGCTATTCGTACCCAGGGAGTTACCCTTGCAATCGTGATCGGCGTTTCATCTGCGAGAAGTCAGCACCTTTGCTCCCGGAGATTCCTGAAAGGATCCACAATCTCTGTCAACAGCCAATGGAGACGACATGAATCAAATGACTAACCCCAGTTTTTCCTCCTTCTCTCTCCTTCTCTCTCACTCCTGGATCCTTTCAATTTTCCTCCCAACGCTCTCTGCCCCTCCTTCCTACTCCATCTCCTCCCCTTGTCGCAACCATATTCTCCCCACCACACACCGACAAACCTCTCTCTCTATGTATCACCTTCTTTCTCGCCATTTCCTCCTTCCCGCTTTTTTCCGCTCCATCTAACTTTCTCTCTACCCCTTCACCTCCTCTTATTTCTTCGCCCTTTCTCCGCTCGCTCTTCCTCTGTTCGCTCTGTCCACAACTTTCAAGTCTATGCCCAGTTCTGACGCCTCTCTACCCCTCTCTCTCACTTCCCTCCCCGTTCTCTCTGAACCATCCGTCTCCCTTATCTCTCTCTCTCTCGTTCTCCTTTCCACCCACTCTCAGCTCAATCCTGTGCTGTCCGGTTCTCGATAACCCAACCCTGGGTAAAAGTCTATGCCTATTCCCTCTGTCTGTGGCCGTCTTGTGTTTATGGAACTCTGTAAATTTACAAATACGCTCCAGGGATTAAAGTTCCAACCTTCCCTCACTCTCTCCATAACTCAGTCCCTCCAGTTCTGGCAATATCCCCGCAGAACTTCCTGTACACGCTATCCAGTTCAATGGCATTTCCCATAAAGCACAGCGGCCTTGCAGACCTGTTGTCGCACTGCAACGTCATCTCCCGACTCCTGTAGTCAGTGCCCTGACTGGTGAAGACCAGCCTGCCGGGTGTCCTCTCCACACGTATCAGATATTTTCCACCCGAATCGCTATTTGTTTTATTATCTGATACTTATGCAGCCTGGAATGTGTTCTTTAGCAACATCGGTACAGCGCAAAGATGTAAAATTACTGTGAATTACAAAAAAAAGACAATAAAAACATTAAAAAGTCGATGTTGGTGCGGAAGAGTTCAAAAATGTGTTGTTGCAGGTTTAGAAGTTGTTTTCGAATCGTTGAGTGTTCAGGCTTCTGTACCTCTTCCCCGATGGTAGTTTTGAGCAGGGACCTTGTCCCGGGGTGAGGGGCTTTACTGATGGAGCCGCCTTCTCGAGGTATCGCATCTTGAACATGTCCTCGATGCTGGGAAAGGTGACGCCTTTGATACCGATTGATCTACATCCCTCTGCAGCCTCCTGTGACTCTGTCCGCTGCAGCCTTCTCTCCAGGCGGCGATGCTACAAGTCAGCATGCTCCCGACAGTTCATCTGTAGAGATTTCCTAGTCTTCAGAGAATGGACAAATCTTCTCAGAACCCTGACTTCGCCATACCTGTCTGTAACTAGAGAGCTATGGGTGGTGGTGAACAGGTGTAGAGTATATCTGGAATGCACTCAGACTCAGACTTGAAAAAAACAAGCCGGCAGTAAGGAAATCCGAAGACTATATCACAGTCTGTATTACTAGAAATGAATCCCCTACAGCACGACCCCTTTAACTACTGACAGGCAATAATTGGCAGTGAGGGCCCTCAGGGGAAAGTGACAGCTAACCACACTCCCGGAAATGGAGATACCGAATCCTGGATGCCGCCGATAAAAAAAAAAAGAAGTATATATATACTTTCTTCGTGTTTGCATGCCCAGTGTCGATCCTGCGAGATGCTGACACACAGCAACACATGAACGTAAAATGCGATCATAGGACGGAGAGGCAGAATTGAGCTACCTGGCCCATTGGGTCTGCTCCGCCATTTCATCATGGTCCACAGAACCATAGAAACTACAGCACAGAAACAGGCCCTTTGGTCCTTCTTGGCTGTGCCAAACCATTTTCTGCCTAGTCCCACTGACCTGCACACGGACCATATCCCTCCATACACCTCCCATCCAAGTATCTGTCCAATTTATTCTTAAATGTTAAAAAGGAACCCACATTTACCACCTCGTCTGGCAGCTCATTCCATACTCCCACCACTCTCTGTGTGAAGAAGCCCCCCTCTAATGTTCCCTTTAAACTTTACCCCCCTCACCCTTAACCCATGTCCTCTGTTTTTGTTCTCCCCTTGCCTCAGTGGAAAAAGCCTGCCTGTATACACTCTGTCTATACCCATCATAATCTTATATACCTCTATCAAATCTCCCCTCATTCTTCTACGCTCCAAAGAATAAAGTCCTAACCTATTCAACCTTTCTCTGTAACTGAGTTTCTCAAGTTCTGGCAACATCCTTGTAAACCTTCTCTGCACTCTTTCAACCTTATTTATATCCTTCCTGTAATTTGGAGACCAAAACTGAACACAATACTCCAGATTCGGCCTCAAATTCGGCTCTTATACTCAATACTTGGATTATTAAAGGCCAATGTACCAAAAGCTCTCTTTACGACCCTATCTACCTGTGACGACACTTTTAGGGAATTTTGTATCTGTATTCCCAGATCCCTCTGTTCCACTGCACTCCTCAGTGCCTTACCATTAACCCTGTATGTTCTACCTTGGTTTGTCCTTCCAACGTGCAATACCTCACACTTGTCAGTATTAAAGTCCGTCTGCTATTTTTCAGCCCATTTTTCCAGCTGGTCCAAGTCCCTCTGCAGGCTCTGAAAACCTTCCTCACTGTCTACTACACCTCCAATCTTTGTATCATCAGCAAACTTGCTGATCCAATTTACCACTTTATCATCCAGATCATTGATATAGATGACAAATAACAATGGACCTAGCACTGATCCCTGTGGCACACCACCAGTCACAGGCCTCCACTCAGAGAAGCAATTCTCTACCACCACTATCTGGTTTCTTCCATCGAGCCAATGTCTAATCCAATTTACCACCTCTCCATGTATACCTAGCGACTGAATTTTCCTAACTAACCTCCCATGCGGGACCTTGTCAAAGGCCTTACTGAAGTCCATGTAGACAACATCCACTGCCTTCCCTTCATCCACTTTCCTGGTAACCTCCTCGAAAAACTCCAATAGTTTGGTCAAACATGACCTACCACGCACAAAACCATGTTGACTCTCCCTAATAAGTCCCTGTGTATCCAAATGCTTGTAGATTCTGTCTCTTAGTACTCCCTCCAATAATTTACCTACTACTGACGTTAAACTCACCGGCCTATAATTTCCCGGATTACTTTTCGATCCTTTTTTAAACAACGGAACAACATGAGCCACTCTCCAATCCTCCGGCACTTCACCCGTAGACAGCGACATTTTAAATATTTCTGCTAGGGCCCCCGCAATATTAACACTAGTCTCCTTCAACGTCCGAGGGAACACTCTGTCAGGTCCCGGGGATTTATCCACTTTTATTTTCCTGAAGACAGCAAGAACCTCCTCCTTTTCAATCTGTACAGTTTCCATGGTCTCACGACTTGATTCCCTCAATTCCATAGATTTCATGCCAGCTTCCTTAGTAAATACAGACGCAAAAAAAAACTATTTCAGATCTCCCCAATTTCCTTCGGTTCAGCACAAAGCCGACCACTCTGATCTTCAAAAGGACCAATTTTATCCCTTACAATCCTTTTGCTCTTAATATACTTGTGAAAGCTCTCTGGATTATCCTTCACTTTGACTGCCAAGGCACCCTCATGTCTTCTTTTAGCCCTCCTGATTTCTTTCTTAAGTATTTTCTTGCACTGCTTATACTCCTCAAGCACCTGATTTACCCCCTGTTTCCTATACATTTCATACAACTCCCTCTTCTTCTTTATCAACTCCCTATTCTTCTTCATCTGAGTTGCAATATCCCTTGAGAACCAAGGTTCCTTATTACTATTCATTTTGCCTTTAATCCTGACAGGAACATACAAACTCTGCACTCTCAAAATTTCCCCTTTGAAGGCTTCCCACCTACCAATCACATCTTTGCCAAAGAACAACCTGTCCGAATCCACGCTTTTTAGAACCTTCTCATTTCTTCAAATTTGGCCTTCTTCCAGTTCAGAACCTCAACCCTAGGACCAGATCTATTTCCCTCTCAGCCCCGATATCCCGCTGTCTCCCTTTATCCCTTTATGACCGAACTAATCAGGAATCTCTCAACCTCGGCCATAAATTGCATGCCTTAACCTTCGCAGCCGGTTGCGGCAACAAATACCATCGATACACCCCATTCAGGCAAAATGAATTGCTCCGAATCTCGGTTATAAAATAACGGCCCTCTATTCCATGTTAACCGACTGGCCTTAGACTCTCCCACCATAGGGAAACTTCCCACTACATCTACTTTATCGAAACCCCCATCCCCACCGCCCCATTATTCTTCTGAGATACAGCCATCAAACTTTCCTGATTTGCTAAGCGTTTCAATCCCGGAATAATTACCATGAACTTCCTTTCAACACTTCCTAGTGCAAACACATCTGACCGGATTAGATACAGGACCCAGAGACGCTCACTGGGTCCAGTGAGGCCTCGCCAGTGCTTTATAAACCATTAACTTTACATCCGTGATTTTATATTCTAATTCGCTTAACATGAATGCTAACATTGCATTTGGCTACCTGCGACTGAGGAAATTACAGTTCCCATGCCAAGCAATGATGTAGACAGTCAGGATGCTCTCAATTCTACCGGGGTAGAAAGTTTTTAGGTTTCGGGAGCTCATACCAAACTTTGTCAAACTCTGAGGTGAAAGAGGCGCCGTTGTGACTTTTTCTCCACAGAGCCGGTAGGTATAGACCACATAAGATCCTCGGTGATTTTTACGCCGAAGATCGAAAGGTTGTTCACCCTCTCAACAGCAGATCTAATGATGTCAACAGAGCTCAGCCTGACTCCATTCCTCTTGTGGTCCACAAACAGCTTCTTTGTTTTGGCGACATTGAGGGAACTACACCCGCCCCTTCTCCGTCATCCCCTGTCGTCCCCGATGCCCATTCCCCGATACCCACCTCATTCTCTGCAGCCCCCACGGCTCCGTTACTACCCACTGCCACCCAAACGCCTCCCTCTCTGTGTTCACAGGGAACATGGAAGAGGAAGAGGAACTGTTGGGAGAATGGGTAAAGCTGCTGTCGGTGTTCAACTTCTTCCCGTCCACCTGATATCGATCTTTCGGGCTCAGTCTCTTTGCATTTCTATGTGAACCGGCGGGTCGTGTGGTTCCCCACGGTTTCCTCCCTGTGAGTGCAACCTCAGCACCACTTCACTGCACTCCTTCTCGCCATGGTCCTTCTGCATTACCTCCACTCACACACAGATACTATCTCTGATGGGACAATGTGGAGGGAGCTTCACTCTCTGTCTGACCTCAGGAGTGTGTGATGGGACGATATGGAGGGAGCTTCATTCTTTGTCTGACCACAGGAGTGTGTGATGGGACGGTGTGGAGGGAGATTCACTCCGTGTCTGACCCCGGGAATGTGTGATGGGACCATGCGGAGGGAGATTCACTCTATGTTTGATCCCGGGTGTGTGTGATGGGACGGTGTGGAGGGAGATTCACTCTGTGTCTGACCCCGGGAGTGTGTGCTGGGACGGTGTGGCTGGAGCTTTACTTTGTATCTGTCCGTGAGAATATATGACCCTCCGGACCGTGTGATGGGACGCTGAGTTAGGAGATGCACTGTATCTAATCCCGGGAGTGTGTGATTGGACCTTGTTCAGGGAGGCTGTCTCTGTCTCTGACCCCGGGTGGTGATATCGGACTGTCACATTTCCGGCAGGTCAATATCCTGTAGGAGCGGTAGAGAATGGGAAGGGGGGAATAGGAGTGCAGAGAGTTTAGGGGAGAGAGGAAAATTGGAGATATTCAGAGACGGCTTAGTGAGGAGTAGAGTGAGATGGAAAGGCAGACGGATAGAGAAGTTAGAGATTCAGAAAGCAGCAAAACTGGACCTTCTGTGGGGATAGTGACGAAGTTTGTGAGGGGAGACATTGAGGGATGCAGAGGGAGAAGGGGATAGACAAAATGTGACAGCGGCAGTTTGAGAGTGGGGACACAGAAATGGAGAGGTAGAGTGTGGAAGAGGTTGATAGGAGGGTGAAGGAAGGGGCGAGAGGAAAATAGTATGGAAGGGAGTGCGAAGGAGGGAATAGGGAATGGGAGAGATGGAGAGGGCGAGAGTGGGAGAAGATATCTGGAGAGAGTAGAGAGAGGGGAGGGGTGAAAAGTGAGAAGAGCGCTGGGGGTCGTTAGGTCGTAAGGAGAGAAAGGCTGTGACAGAGCTGGCGTTGATGGCGAGCGGGCGAGTAATGCGATAGAGAGTATTTCAGGAACGTAGAGCGATATGTCTATGGAATTTGTCAGTCTTATAGGTCATTGTTTAACAAGTAGTAGTAAATCACGGAAATTGGAAGTGTCCGTGTTGTCCAGAAGACGTTTCGCCACTCACCCTCCGGATGAGGTTTATTCAGTTCTGATCCATGCTGGGTAGTTTTCCGCCTGATAAACTCTGTGAGTAGTTTGAAGGTACAGAAATCAGGTGAAGGTCGGGAAGAGTCGTAGAGGCGTTGAGAGGGTCATTAGTCTTATCTTTGCATGAACGGAGGTGTGACCTACTGTGGGGACGCCGGGGTTGGGATCTGAGGACTGCATTGCAAGTACCTGATAAGTGGTGTCGTGCCCCACCCCCTCTGTTCAGGGGTGGGTTTCACAGTCTGACAAAGATGGCAATTTTTAACCCCTCTTTCAAAGCACCTGTCCTCTCTGTTCATGATGTGCACATTGCTGTCTTCAAAGGAGTGTCCCTTGTCCTTTAGGTGAAGATATACAGCCGAATATCGACCTGAGGGGTGAGTGCTCCAACTGTGGGCCATCCGCTTGTGAAGTGTTTGTTTTGTCTCACCGATATACTGAACTGTGACGTTCCCATTGCATTCGATAGCATATAAGCATTGCTCAGCTTATATCTGGGCTTATGATCCTTGGAGTGAACGGGTTTCTGTCTGAATGACTGTGTAGGTTTAAAGAACACAAGGATTTGATATTTTTTGAAAACTTTTCCTAGTATCTCTGAAACTCCAGCTACGTCTGGGAAGTCTGTGTTTTCCGTCTCCTCTGCTCCTTATTGCTGTCTGCTGGGCTGACGTCACTGCTGATCATTTATGTTGCTGTCTTGACGAAGGTCCAGTCAGGCTGACCGCACGCTTTCTAGACTTATTTCAAATATCTGTGTTCCCTGCCTTTAGCTGTAATATTGGTGGGCTTATTCTCGGCGCGGTAATATTCGTGTTCTGACAATGCAAAATTGTGTTCTAGTGGGTGGTAAGAGTCAAACCTTAGAGAGGATCTGTCTGTGTTGGTTTCCTGCAAAACCCAATATCCAGCTCAAACACGAGGAATAGTAAGAGATTTGAAAGTAGGAGGCTGGGGGGGCGGGGTGTGTCCAAAATGATATGAGAAGACAGGAGGGCGAGGAATGGAGCCAAGAGCTGGAGAGTTGATTGGCAAAAGGGATATGTAAGTTTTGAAGGGGGCACCTGGATTTGAACCAGGGACCTCTTGATCTGCAGTCAAATGCTCTACCACTGAGCTATACCCCCACATCTAAACCTCTTACCAGCTATTCTTTCAGTTAGTCTTGACGAAAGGTCTCGGCCCGAAACGTCGACTGTACCTCTTCCTAGAGATGCTGCCTGGAGTACTGCGTTTACCAGCAAATTTGATGTGTGTTGCCAGACAGAGAGAGAAATCTATGCTCTGTGGCTGATCTCCGGAATGTGCAATGGGTAGGTGCGATTGGAGCAACACCCACAGTGTGACACTGTTGTATGTGATGGGACTGTAGCGGAGAGCGACACCCAGTGTGCTAAACTGACAGTGTGTGATGTTAACGTGTGGAGGAAGAGTCAGTAAGTGTCTGTACCCGGGTGTGCGAGATGCGGTGCTCCGGAGATAGATTCGTTCAGCGTCTGACGGCAGTGCCTCATTCGGCGATGGACATTGTGTGTTTGTGAAGGACGGTGCGGAGGACCCCAGTCACTGTCTGATCCCAGGTATGTGTGACGTAACAGTGTGACTGGAGATTCGGTGTGTTTCTGACCCCGAGAGTCAGTGATGGGACGGAGTGGAGGGAATTTCACTCTGTGTCTGACCACTGGCGACTGTGATGGGACGGTGCGGAGTGAACAACAGTCTGTGTCTGACCACGGGTATGTGTGATGGGACGGTTTTTAAGGGAATGTCAATCTGTATCTATCCACGGGGATGTGTGCAGGGACTGGTGTGGAGGGAGTTTCATTCTTTATTTGACACCAGGTGAGTGTGACAGGACGGTGTGAAAGGATGCCTTTTTCCCAGTAAAATTAATGGAGGGAGATTCACTGTTCCCTGCTCACGATATTCAGATCCAGCGTGTTCCCAGGAGGGGATCAGAAATGAAGACCGGTGTTATTGCATACACACATTTGAAATATCTTACGATGGAACCAAACAACATTGTACAAACTCTCAATCAAAGTTTCTGCAATAAATTAAAATGAGGAAGAGGTAGGTGCTAGAAGATATATCAACATTAGAGTGCAGATTCCTCTACACCGTCCTATTAGATATTCCGGGGTCAGACATAGAGTAAAGTTCCGTCCACACTGCTCCATCACACACTCCCAGGTTCAGACGCAGAGTGAAGCTCCCTCCACACCGTCACACTATACACTACAGGGTCAGACATGGAGTGAATCTCCCTTCACACCTTCCCATCACACCATCCCGGGGTCAGCCACACAGAGTGAATCTCCCTCCACTCCGTCCCACCACACACTCCCGGGGTCAAAACAAAGTGAATCTCCCTCCACACCGTCCCATCACACACTCCCGGTGTCAGACACATATTGAAGCTCCTTCCACACCGTCCTATCAGCATCTCCGGGGGTTAGAGAGCGAGAGATTTTCCTTAAATAGAGCTCGAATTCAATAATTAATGATAGCAATTTAATTTGACAGAATTCTGCTAACAAAGCTGTCGACGACCAAGACAGTTCATACTGGATTGGATAATGCAAAGCCAGGTGAAATTTGGGCTCATGTAGGATTTTGAGGAGCGAATGGGTCGTGGTTTTTATTTGGGGACTGATACAAGCTGCGAGAATTGAGTAGACAGTGGAATAATTTTGTGTAATGTTACGGGGGTCCGGGTGAGACTGGGGAGAGCAAATATTTTGGGAACAGACACGCGGCTTTGAGATACAGAGTAGATCAGTGGGAATATTTTGGGGAAGCAGACCGGCGTGTGGGGACAGTGAAGCAGTCAGGTTAGTTTGGAGACTGATACGGTTCCGTGGCGAGAAAGTCGGAGTGTGGGAATATCTTGGGGACTGGTACGGGGCCGTGGGGAGAGGCCGGTGCTCATGCGTTCAAAATATAATGGACGAGGGGAAGAAGATGTTCCTGAATCATTGAGTTTTTATATTCCTCTGCCTCTCCCCCGATGGTAGCAAAGAGCAAGGAGTTTGTCCCGGATGGTGAGCGGCCTCAGTAAATGATGCCGCCTTCTCGAAGCATCGCATCTTGAGAATGTCCTCGATGCTGGAGAGCGTTCTGCCCGTGATGGAGCTGGTTCGGTCTACATCCCTCTGCAGCCTCTTGCGACCCCGTGCGTTGTAGCCTCCACACCAGGCGGCGATGCGACAAGCCAGAATTCTCCCGACGGTCATCTGGCGAACTTTGCGAGTTTTCAGTGAAGGACCTGGAGAACCCTTCTGCAATGAGAGAGCTTTGGGTGGTGGTGAATGCTAGAGCAGCGTAATGTCTGCAATATGCTCAGACACAGACTCGAAATGAACAAGACGACAGTATCGATAACCAAAAACAAAATCACCAGCAGTAGTACCAGCAATGCATTCTCTACGGTTGAGCACTGAGTGCTCAGCACGGGGCCTTTAACGATAGACGTTCAATGAAGTAATGTTGAATGGCAATAATTGTCAGTCTGAGTCTGAAAGTGAAAGCGGCAGCTAACTACATTCCGGGGAATAGGCGTCCCGACACTTGGATAACTTCCGCTGTTCAATCGGGAACATGACACCTTCTTCGTGTTTGCATGAATGTGTTTGGCCCAGAATAGATCCACTGAGATGTTGACACCCACCAACACAGCAACTTACATAAGTCCATAAGATATGGGGGCAGTGATAGGCCCTCCAGGCTGCTGCGCCATTGCATCATCTCTGATCCATTTCCCTCTCAGCCATGATCTCCTGCCTTTTCAACAAATTCCTTCATGCCCTGACTAATCAAGAATCTGTCAAACTCTGACACTTAAAGGCGATCTCCGTCACCGTGACTCATTCCTTTCCCGACACACTTCCCTTCTCCTTTATCCCCTACTTTCCTTGCACCCCTCCCTATCTCTGTTACCTGCTCAATCCATTAACATTATCCCTATCTCCGTCGCCACCCCATTCGTCTCCCTTTCTGTGTTGATGGGCAATTGTGGGGACTGTGAGTGAGAGATGGCGTCTGGTGTTACACCTCCCCCCTTCCACCGGATATCTATCACCAGGTTCTGAGCCTCGCCAAGCTCTGCACGCACAGGGCGGTCATGCGGTGGAACAACACTTACATCAGTGACTGCAGTCTCATCACCCTTTACCTGGCCTCCTCTCTCCTCCCCTTCCTTCCTCTTCTCGCAGCACACCATCCCGTCACACACACACACCATCTCCGAGAAACACACACAACTCGAGAGTACTGGAACGCCGAAGTGCTGGGTATTGGTGAGTGGAGAGATCGGGAGAGGGACGGAGCTGCGCGGTGTGAATCTCCCTCCACACCGTCCTATCACACACTCCCGGGGTCAGACACAGAGTGAATCTCCCTCCACACCGTCCTATCACACACTCCCGGGGTCAGACACAGAGTGAATCTCCCTCCACACCGTCCTATCACACACTCCCGGGGTCAGACACAGAGTGAATCTCCCTCCACACCGTCCCATCACACACTTCCGGGGTCAGACACAGAGTGAATCTCCCTCCACACCGTCCCATCACACACTCCCGGGGTCAGACACAGAGTGAATCTCCCTCCGCACCGTCCCATCACACACTCCCGGGGTCAGACACAGAGTGAATCTCCCTCCACACCGTCCCATCACACACTTCCGGGGTCAGACACAGAGTGAATCTCCCTCCACACCGTCCCATCACACACTCCCGGGGTCAGACACAGAGTGAATCTCCCTCCGCACCGTCCCATCACACACTCCCGGGGTCAGGTACAGAGTGAATCTCCCTCCACACTGTCCCACCACGCACGGTCAGTATAGCACCCTGGGTGTCGCTCTCCCCTACAGTCCCATCACATACAACAGTGTCACACTGTGGGTGTTGCTCCAATCGCACCATCCCATTGCACATTCCGGAGATCAGCCACAGAGCATAGTTTCCTCTCTCTGTCTGGCAACACACATCAAAGTTGCTGGTGAACGCAGTAGTCCAGGCAGCATCTCTAGGAAGAGGTACAGTCCACGTTTCGGGCCGAGACCTTTCGTCAGGAATAACTGAATGAATAGCTGGTAAGAGATTTACATGTTGGTGTATAGCTCAGTGGTTGAGCATTTGACTGCAGATCAAGATGTCCCTGGTTCAAATCCAGGTGTCCACTTCAAAACTTACATATCCCTTTTGCCAATCAACTCTCCAGCTCTTGGCTGCATCCCTCGCCCTCCTGTCTTCTCCTATCATTTTGGATACTCTCCCCCCCCACTCCCCTACTTTCAAATCTCTTACTATTCCTCGTGTTTGAGCTGGATATTGGGTTTTGCAGGAAACCAACACAGACAGATCCCTCTCTAAGGTATGACTCTTATCACCCATTAGAACACAATTTTGCGTTATCAGAACACGAATATCACCGCTCGAAGAATAAGCCAACCAATATTACAGTTAAAAGCAGGGAGCACAGATTTTTGAAATACGTCTTGAAAGCGTGCGGTCAACCTGACTGGACCTTCGTCAAGACAGCAACATAAATGATCAGCAGTGACGTCAGCCCAGCAGACAGCAATAAGGAGCAGAGGAGACGGAAAACACAGACTTCCCAGACGTAGCTGGAGTTTCAGCGATACCAGGAAAGGTTTTCAGCAAATATCAAATCCTTGTGTTCTTTAAACCTACACAGTCATTCAGACAGAAACCCGTTCACTCCAAGGATCATAAACCCAGATATAAACTGAGCAATGCTTATATGCTATCGATTGCAAGGGAACGTCACAGTTCTGTGTATCGGCGAGACAAAACAAACACTTCACAAGCGGATGGCCCACAGTAGGAGCACTCACCCCTCAGGTCGATATTCGGCGGTATATCTACACCTAAAGGACAATGGACACTCCTTTGAAGACAGCAATGTGCACATCATGAACAGAGAGGACAGGTGCTTTGAAAGAGGGGTTAAAAATTGCCATCTTTGTCAGACCGTAAAACCCACCCCTGAACAGAGGGGGTGGGGCACGACACCACTTATCAGCTACTTGCAATGCAGTCCTCAGATCCCAACCCCGGCGTCCCCACAGTAGGTCACACCGCCGTTCATGCAAAGATAAGACTAATGACCCTCTCATCACCTCTACGACTCTTCCCGACCTTCACCTGGTTTCTGTACCTTCAAACAACTCACAGAGTTTATCAGCCGGAAAACTACCCAGCATGGATCAGAACTGAATAAACCTCATCCGGAGGGTGAGTGGCGAAACGTCTTCTGGACAACACGGACACGTCCAATTTCCGTGATATACTACTACTTGTTAAACAATGAACTATAAGACTGACAAATTTCATAGACATATCGCTCTACGTTCCTGAAATCCTCTCTATCCCATTTCTCGCCCGCTCGCCATCAACGCCAGCTCTATCACAGCCTTTCTCTCCTTACGACCTAACGGCCCCCAGCGCTCTTCTCTCTCTTCACCCCTCCCCTCTCTCTACTCTCTCCAGATATCTTCTCCCACTCTCGCCCTCTCCATCTCTCCCATTCCCTATTTCCTCCTTCGCCCTCCCTTCCATACTATTTTCCTCTCGCCCCTTCCTTCATCCTCCCTATCAACCTCCTCCACACTCTACCTCTCCATTTATGTGCCCCACTCTCAAACTGCCGCTGTCACATTTTGTCTATCCCCTTCTCCCTCTGCATCCCCCAATGTCTCCCCTCACAAACTTCGTCACTATCCCCACAGAAGGTCCAGTTTTGCTCCTTTCTGAATCTCTAACTTCTTTATCCGTCTGCCTTTCCATTTCACTCGACTCCTCACTGAGCCGTCTCTGAATTTCTCCCATTTTCCTTTCTCCCCAAAACTCTCTGCACTCCTTTTCCCCCCTTCCCATTCTCTACCGCTCCTACAGGATATTGACCTGCCGGAAATGTGACAGTTCGATACCACCACCCGGGGTCAGAGACAGAGACGCCCTCCCTGAACAAGGCCCCATCACACACTCCCGGGATCAGACACAGATTGTATCTCCTACCTCAGCATCCCATCAAACGGTCCGGAGGGTCACATATTCTCACGGACAGATACAAAGTAAAACTCCAGCCACACCGTCCCATCACACACTCCCGGGGTCAGAAACACAATGAAGCTCCCGCCATACCGTCTCATCACACACTTTCGTGGTCAGACACCGAGTGAATTTCCCTCCACGCTGTCCAATCCCACACCCTTGAGGTCAGAAACAGTATGAAGCTTCCGGCACACCGTCCTATCACACAGTCTGGGGTCAGACACAGACTGAAACTCCCTCGACACCATCCCATCACACACTCTCGGGGTCAGACACCGAGTGAATCTCCCTCCACACCGTCCCATCACACACACCCGATATCAAACATAGAGTGAATCTTCCTCCGCATGGTCCCATCAAACACTCCCGGGGTCAGACACGGAGTGAATCTCCCTCCACACCGTCCCATCACACACTCCTGTGGTCAGACATAGAGTGAAGCTCCCTCCACAACATCCCATCAGAGATAGTATCTGTGTGTGAGTGGATGTAATGCAGAAGGACCATGGCGAGATGGAGTGCAGTGAGGTCGTACTAAGTTTGCACTCACAGGGAGGAAACCGTGTGGAACCACACGACCCGCCTGTTCACATGGAAATGCAGAGAGACTGAGCCCGAGAGATCGATATCCGGTGGACGGGAAGAAGTTGAACACCAGACAGCAACTCTACCCATTCTCCCCACATTTCCCTGTGAACACAGAGACGGAGGCGTTTGGGTGGCAGTGGGTAGTAACGGAGACGTGAGAGCTGCAGGGAATGAGGTGCGTATTGGGGAATGGGCATCGGGGACGACAGGGGATGATGGAGAAGGGGCGGGTGTAGTTCCCTCAATGTCGCCAAAACAAAGAAGCTGTTTGTGGACATAGAACACAGAACATAGAATAGTACAGCACAAAACAGGCCCTTCGGCCCACAATGTTGTGGCGGCCCTCAAGCCCTGCCTCCCATATAAGCCCCCACCTTAAATTCCTCCATATACCTGTCTAGTTGTCTCTTAAACTTCACCAGTGTATCTGCCTCCACCACTGACTCAGGCAGTGCATTCCACGCACCAACCACTCTCTGAGTAAAAAACCTTCCTCTAATATCCCCCTTGAACTTCGCACCCCTTACCTTAAAGC
Source organism: Mobula birostris (assembly GCF_030028105.1). NCBI lineage: Eukaryota > Metazoa > Chordata > Chondrichthyes > Myliobatiformes > Myliobatidae > Mobula > Mobula birostris. The sequence goes on from NC_092382.1 coordinate 104,196,928, forward strand.
CGTGTCCTCTTGTATTGAGCAGTGGTGCCCTGGGGAAGAGGCGCTGGCTATCCACTCTATCTATTCCTCTTATTATCTTGTACACCTCTATCATGTCTCCTCTCATCCTCTTTCTCGCCAAAGAGTAAAGCCCTAGCTCCCTTAATTTCTGATCATAATGCATACTTTCTAAACCAGGCAGCCTTCCGTCTGTGGTGGGAAAGCTGTTGGAAAAGATTCTTAAAGATAGGATCTATAAGCATTTAGAGAATCATTGTCTGATCAGGGACAGTCAGCATGGCTTTGTGAAGGGCAGATCGTGTCTAACAAGCCTGATAGAGTTCTTTGAGGAGGTGACCAGGCATACTGATGAGGGTAGTGCAGTCGATGTGATCTATATGGATTTTTGTAAGGCATTTGACAAGGTTCCACACGGTAGGCTTATTCAGAAAGTCAGAAGGCATGGGATCCAGGGAAGTTTGGCCAGGTGGATTCAGAATTGGCTTGCCTGCAGAAGGCAGAGGGTGGTGGTGGAGGGAGTACATTTAGATTGGAGGATTGTGACTAATGGTGTCCCACAAGGATCTGTTCTGGGACCTCTACTTTTCGTGATTTTTATCAATGACCTGGATGTGGGGGCAGAAGGGTGGGTTGGCAATTTTGGACACGACACAAAACTTGGTGGTTTGTAGATAGTGTAGACGATTGTCAAAGATTGCAGAGAGACAGCGATAGGATGCAGAAGTGGGCTGAAAAGTGGCAGATGGAATTCAAACGGGAGAAGAGTGAGGTGGTACACTTTGGAAGGGCAAACTCCAAGGCAGAGTACAGAGTAAATAGCAAAAGCAAAGGTGCTGACCACTAGAGGAATGGAGTCAAGCTGAGCTCAATTGACGTCATTACATCTGCTGTTGAGAGGGTGAGCAACCTTTAGATCTTCGGCATAAAAATCACCGAGGATCTTATGTGGTCTATACCTACCGGCTCTGTGATGAAAAAGTCACAACGGCCCCTCTTTCACCTCAGAGTTTGACGAAGTTTGGTATGAGCTCCCCAAACCTTAAAACTTTCTACCCCGGTAGAATTGAGAGCATCCTGACTGTCTACATATTTGCCTCGCATGGGAATTGTAATTTCCTCAATCGCAGGTAGCTAAATGCAATGTTAGCATTCATGTTAAGTGCACTAGAATATAAAATCACGGATGTAAAGTTAATGGTTTATAAAGCACTGGCGAGGCCTCCCGGAGGACTGTGAACGTCTCTGGGTCCTGTATCTAATCTGGCCAGATGTGCCTGCACTGGGAAGTGTTGAAAGGAAGTTCATGGGAATTATTCCGGGATTGTAACGCTTATCAAATCAGGAAAGTTTGATGGCTGTATCTCAGAAGAACATGGGGCGGTGGGGATGGGGGTTTCGATAAAATAGACGTGGAGAGCAGTTTGCGTGTGGTGGCAGAGTCTATGGCCAGTGTGTTAACATGGAATAGAGGGCCATCATTTTATAACCGAGATTCGGAGCAATTTATTTTACCTGAATGGGGTGTATCGATGGAATTTGTTGCCACAATCGGCTGTGAATGTTAAGGCATGAAATTTATGGCAGAGATTGAGAGATTCCTTATTAGTCAGGTCATAAAGGGATACATGGAGACAGCAGGATATTGGGGCTGAGAGAGAAATAGATCGACCATGATGAAATGGCGGAGCAGACCCAATGGGCCAAGTAGCTTAATTCAGCCTCTCCATCCTATGATCGCATTTCACGTTCCTGTCTTGCTGTGTGTCAGCATCTCGGAGGATCTACAGTGGGCATGCAAACACGAAGAAAACATTTTTTTTTTTATTTGCGGCATCCAGGATTCGGAATCTCCAGTTCCGGGAGTGTGGTTAGCTGTCACTTTCCCCTAAAGGCTCTTACTGCCAATTATTGCCTGTCAGTAGTTAAAGGGGCCGTGCTGTAGGGGATCCATTTCTGGTTCTACAGATTGTGATTTAATCTTCGGATTTCCTTACTGCCGGTTTGTTTATTTCAAGTCTGAGTCTGAGTGCATTCCAGACATACTCTACGCCTGTTCACCACCAGCCATAGCTCTCTCGTTTCAGAAAGTGTTGCAAATTCAGGAGTCTGAGAAGATTTGCCCTTTCATTGAAGACTAGGACATGTCTACAGATGAACGTTGGGAGCATGCTGACTTGTAGCATCGCCGCCTGGAGTGGAGGTTGCAAGGGGCAGGGTCACAGGAGGCTGCAGAGGGATGTAGATCACCCGGCGTCAAAGGCCCCACCTTCCCCAGCATCGAGGAGATCTTCATCAGTGAGGCCCCTCACCCCGGGACAAGGTCCCTGCTCAAAACTACCATCGGGAAAGAGATACAGAAGCCTGAACACTCAGCGATTCAGAAACACCTTCTTCCCTTCCACTACCACATTATTGAACTCCTGTGCACCAACATCGACATTTTAAAGTTTTTATTATCTTTGTTTTTTTGTAATTCACATTAATTTTACATCTTTTCGCTGTACCGATGCTGCGAAAGAACGCATTCCAGGCTGCATAAGTATCAGATAATAAAACAAATAGCGATTCCGTTGGAAGACATCCGATACGTGTGGAGAGGACACCCGGCAGGCTGGTCTTCACCAGTCAGGGCACTGACTACAGGAGTCGGGAGATGACGTTGCAGTGCGACAACACGTCGGCAAGGCCGCTGTGCTTTATGGGAAATGCCATTGAACTGGATAGCGTGTACAGGAAGTTCTGCGGGGATATTGCCAGACCTCGAGGGACTGAGTTGTGGAGAGAGTGAGGGGAGTCTGGGACTTTATTCCCTGGAGCGTATTTGTAAATTTACAGAGTTCGATAAACAAAAGAGAGGCACAGACACAGGGAATAGGCATAGTCCTTTACCCAGGGTTGGGTTATCGAGGACCGGACAGCACAGGCTTGAGCTGAGAGTGGGTGGAAAGGAGAACGAGAGAGAGTGATAAGGGAGACGGATGGTTCACAGAGAACGGGGAGGGAAGTCAGAGAGAGGGGTAGAGAGGCAACAGAACGGGGGATAGAGTTGAAAGTTGTGGACAGAGCGAGCAGAGGAAGAGCGGGCTGAGAAAGGGCGAAGACATAAGAGGAGGTGAAGGGGTAGAGAGAAAGTTAGATGGAGCGGAAAGAAAATGGGAAGGAGGAAATGGCGAGAAAGAAGGTGATACACAGAGAGAGAGGTTTGTCGGTGTGTGGTGGGGAGAATATTGTTACGACAAGAGGAGGGGATGGAGTAGGAGGGAGAGGCAGAGAGGGTTTGGAGGAAAATTTGAAAGTATCCAGGAGTGAGAGTGAAGGAGAGAGAAGGAGGAGAAACTGGGGTTAGTCATTTGATTCATGTCGTCTCCACTGGCTGTTGACAGAGATCGTGGAACATTTCAGGAATCTCCGGGAGCAAAGGTGCCGCCTTCTCGCAGATGAAACGCCGATCATGTTTGCAAGGGTCTTTCCCTGCGTACGATTCGCAGTCTTTGCAGTTGGACGTTCCAGAGGACTGCTTGTACAGGAGACCCCAGGCAACATTCCTGTCCAAGAGGGTTAAACAATTTAAACAGAGACAAAGCAGCTCCAGCAGAGAACCGGAGCCGAGACCGTCCACAAGCTAATCCCATAACATCGCTCTCTCCTAACAGCCTGAGTCAGTCCGCAGACTTATCTCACTTACCTACTCTCTCTCCACAGCCCCGTGACAGTACCTAGACAGATACCACGATCCCAATGTCTCCTGACAATCTTGTGTCAGTCCCCAAACTAATTGTTCTGACCCAATGATACCCTACAGCCACGTGTCTCCCCAAACGAATCCCACAGAACCGCTTCCTCACCACAGTCGTCTGTCAGTCCCCATACCAATCGAACAGGCCCACCCTCTCTTTTCAGATCTGTTTCAGTCCCCGAACAAACCCCACTGTCTCACTGTCCCACTGTCTCCCCACAGACTTCTGGCTGTCCCGAAACGAATTCCTCTGGTCGACACTCTTCCTTCGGCCCTGTGTCAGTCCCAGATTAATCGTGTTGCCCCTCCCTCGACCCAAAGCTTCCTGTCAGTCTTCGAACATATCCCACTACACCGGGCTCTCACCGTCGCCTCTGGTCCGCCTGCAGACTTATACCACAGGCACCCTCTCTCGCCCTCCGTCCGTCAGTTCGCAAACTAATCCTATTAACTCACTCTGTGTCCACCGCCCTGTATCGGTCTCCAAACTACTCCAGCTGTCCTACTCTCGCCCCTCAGATCTTTGTCATTCATCAAACAAATCCCGCTGTTGCTCCTTCTCCTCACAGTCCGGCGACTATCTCCAAAATAATTCCACTTCACCGCGCTCTCCTCACCGACATGCGTCAGTACCGATAAAATCCCTGTGTGTTCAACACTCTGCACTGCCCCCTGGCGGTTTCCGAAAAATTCCCACTGGACTGTCTTTCCCCGACAGACACATGTCGGCCTCAAAATGCTTCCATTGTAGCACACTCTCCCGACAACCACGTACAGTCTCATCACAAACTAATCCCATTCTCTCCCGTCACGACTAAGTCAACGCGAACTCTCACCCCACAGATCAGTCCATATCTCACCCGCCTTCGCATTTTCCAATCCAGTATGCGCGGTTTCGGGACACAAGTTTGTCGGATACAAATCTCTGGGAAATTAAATTTATTTGATTAATGCCAAGAATCGAAAGGTATCTACAAAGCTTCTCTCTGCTGATTACAACACGAATCTGTGATGGGACGGTGTGGAGGGAGCTTCACTCTGTGTCTGACCCCGGGAGTGTGTGATGGGCGGTGTGGAGGGAGATTCACTCTGTGTCTGACCCCGAGAGTTAGTGATGGGACGGTGTGGAGGGAGATTCACTCTATATCTGAACCCGGGACTGTGTGATAGAACGGTGTCGAGGTAGCTTCACTCTGTGTCTGACCACGGGAGTGTGTACTGGGACTGTGCAGAGGCAGATTCAGTCCGTGACTGACCCCGGAAGTGTATGATGCGACGGTGTGGAGGGATCTTAACTCTGTGTCTGACACAGGAGGTGTGTGATTGGACGGTTTGAGAGAGATTCGCTCTGTGTCTGACCCCGGGAGTGTGGGATGAGACGGTGTGAAGGGAGATTCACTCTGTGTCTGACCTCGGAAGTGTGTGATGGGACTGCGTGGAGTGATCTTAACTCTGTGTCTGACACAGGACGTGTGTGGTTGTACGGTTTGAGAGAGATTTGCTCTGTGTCTGACTCCGGGAGTGTGTTCTGGGACGGTGTGGAGGTAACTTCGCACTGTGTCTGACCCCGGGAGTGTGATATGGGACGGTGGGGAGGCAGCTTCACTCTGTGCCTGACTCCGGGAGTGTGTGCAAGGAGTGTATTGTGGGTGTACACGCTCTGTCTGACCCCGGGGTTTTTTGATGATTCCTGTGTTACTGTGGGATATTCTCGTGGTTTGACACATACCGCTTCATCCCTTGAAATGATTTCCAGAAGCCTTGAATCACGGTTTGAGCATTCCCGCACCGCTGAGTAGAAAGATGTCCCAAAGGTGGACACATAATAACACCGGTCTTTGTTTGAGATCCAGTCCTTGGAACACGTTTGCTCTGGAAATCAGGAACAAAGACGAGTGAGAAACTGCGCGAATCTCCCTTCGCAAATTCCCATCACACACACCGGGGGTGACACACAGAGGGAATTTCCTTCCACGCGGTCTCATCACGTACACCTGAGATCAGGCACAGAGAGAATCTCCCCCCGCACAATCTCATCACACTTTACCAGGGTCAGACACACTGTGACGTCCATCTACACCATCCATCACACACTACCTGGGTCAGAAACAGAGTGAATTTCGTACCACACTCTCTAATCGCACACACCCGGGGAGAGACACAGAATGAAATTCGCTCCACAACATCCTATCACAGATTTATAGGGTCAGGCATGGAGTGAAGTTCCCTCAGCATCGTCCATCTCCGATCAGTCACAGATTGATCTACCTCTGCCCCCTCCACTGATACACTCATAGAGTCAGACACAAAGTGAAGCTTGCTCCACACCGTCCCATCACAGACTCGGGGTGTCAGACGCAAAGTGATGCTCCCTCCACACCGTGCCATCACAGACTCGCGGTGTCAGACGCAGAATGATGCTCCCTCCACACCGTCCCATCACAGACTCGCGGTGTCAGACACAGAATGATGCTCCCTCCACACCGTCCCATCACAGACCCCAGGGATCAAACACGGAGTGAAGCTCACTCCTCAGCACCTCATCACACAGCCTCTGCGTCAGACCCAGAGTGAAGTTCCCTCCGCCCTCTGCCATCACACAGCAATGGGGTCAGACACAGAGAGATGATCACTCAGATGTGTGAAATCAGACACATTCACCGGAAGGCACAGTGTCCTACCTAGTCACTCACGGATTCAGACAATGACTGACATTCTTGTCCCTCCACACGCTCCCGGGGTCAGAAACATAGTGAAGCTCCCACCACACCCTCCTTTCCCAGCGCACACTCCCGTGGTCAGACGTGGAGGGATGCTTCACCTCTGCTGCTCGTCAGAAATTGGCAAATTTCATCCTTCGTCCATTTGAAAGTTCTGAGCTTCGTTTCGAAGATGGAGAGGCTGTTGTTGAGAAAATATAGATTCTGGAAACAGTCATTGTTAGAGAGTTTCAGTTGATGGATCTGTTGTTGACAGTGGGTCTGTGTCCTGTTCATCTCCTGATCCTGTTCCCAAGGTAGCTGGCATTTTTTGTCGGAGATGATCTGAGACTGACGGATCTGTGATACTGAGAGATCTGGTGAAGGACGTTCAGCGTTTACAGTGAGGTGTGAGACAGCAGTACGGTATGGGCGGGTCGCGGTAAGAGATGTGTCAGTGTCACCGTGCGGTGCTGCGCGTTTCATGCTGAGGAGCGTGTAGGTGTCACGGGGACGAGTGTTGCAGTGAGGATGCGATTGTTTTCGTGTCCCAGTGGGAGGCGTGCTGTGTCACGGTACAGATGGTGTGTGTGCCACGTTGAGGGGTTTCTCAGTGTCAGCAATGAAGGGCCTGTCAGTGTCACAGTCAGGAGCGTTGATGCCACCGTGAGGTATGAGTTTGCGTCATTATCGCGGTGATGGTTGTTTCCGTGTCACAGTGAGGGACATGTCGGTGTTGCGCTGAGCAACACTAGTAGCAAAGACAGCAGAGCAGCAGTCACTGGAGTTCCTGCGAAACAATGGGGGAACTGCGAGGGACATCTATTCCACAGAAGAAGACATTATCGAATGGTAGAAGGACCCGACCATGGCTGACAAGTGGAGTCAGAGCCAAAGTATAAACAAAAGAGAGGACGCACGAAGAAGCTAAACCTAGTGGGAATATAGCGGACTGGGAAGCTTTTACAAACGCGGAGACGGAAACTAAGAAGGTCAGTAGGAAGATCGATTACGAAAGGGAGCCAAGGTTTAAAAAGATAATATTTTCGACGGTTCTTGTTTCAGTCCAAGCAAGCAGCTGAGAAGAAGGGAGTGAAGAAATCGGGTAGAAAACGTCGTGTTTTTTTTTAAGACTGCTCGGGGAGAAGGGTCTGCACTGCGCAGGCGCGTGACGTAGCGCGCGAAGGTTTAAAAGCAGACCTCTATGTACAGCGACCATCGTCGGAGTGGACTGAGTCAGAGTGAGACGGCTTTGGCTCAACAGGCTTCAGCGAGAACAGGCAGAGGCCAGGGTAGGCTCCGGTAAGTTTTTTGTTGAGATTGTTTAGTGCAGTGAGAATGCCAGGCAGGATGTTGGAATGCTCCTCTTGCGGGATGTGGGAAGTCAGGGAGCCCTCTGGTGTCCCTGACAACGACACCTGCAAGAAGTGCATCCAGTTGCATCTCCTAACAAACCGCGTTAGGGAACTGGAGCAGGAGCTGGATGACCTCCGGATCATTCGGGAGAATGAGGAGATTATAGATCGTAGCTACAGGGAGGTAGTTACGCCAAAGGAGCAGAGGACAGGAAATTGGGTTACTGTCAGGTGAGGGAAGAGGAAAGGGCAGGCAGAGCAGGGTTCCCCTGTGGCCATTCCCCTCAACACAAGTATACCGCATTGGATACTGATGACTTACCTGGGACAAGCTGCAGTAGCCGGATCTCTAGCACTGGGTCTGTCTCTGCAGTGCAGAAGGGAGTGTGGAAAAAGAGGAGAGCGGTAGTGATAGGGGATTCGATAGTTACAGCTGCAGACAGGAGGTTCTGTGTTCGTGACAGAGAAAACAGGATGGTTGGTTGCCTCCCGGGTGCCAGGGTCAAGGATGTCTCTGATCGCCTGCATGACATTCTGAAGTGGAAGCGTGGCCAGCCAGATGTCGTAGTGCACATCGGTACCAATGACATAGCAAGGAAGAGTGAGTATAGAGAGCTCGGTAGGAAGTTGAAAAGAAGGACCTCAAGGGTGGTAATCTCAGAATTGCTACCTGTGCCAGGTGCCAGTGAGGGTAGGAATAGGATGCTCTGGAGGATGAACAAGTGGATGAGGAACTAGTGCAGGGGGCAGGGTTTCAGACTTCAGGATCATTGGGAACTCTTCTGGGGCAGGTGGGACCTGTACAAGAGAGACGGGTTACACTTGAACTACAGGCGGAAAAATATTCTTTCAGGGAGGTTTGTTTTTGCTACTGGGGAGGCTTTAAACTAGATTTGCAGGGGGATGGGAACCACAGTGCCAGAGCTCACAGTGTGGCTGTGGTGAAAATAAATGATGTTGAAAGTTTAAGCAAATCCGCTGATAGAAAAGTTGTGAGTGTTGGTAAAAATCTTCTGAGGTGTATATATTTCAATGCTAGGAGTATTGCGGGGAAGGCGGATGAGTCGAGGGCGTGGATTGACACGTGGAATTATGACGTTATAGCAATTAGTTAAACATGGCTACAGGAGGGGCAGGACTGGCAGCTTAATATTCCAGGGTTCCGATGTTTCAGATGTGATCCAGCCAGAGGAATGAAAGGTGGGGGAGTAGCATTGCTTGCTACGGAAAATATTACAGCAGTGCTCAGGCAGGACAGATGAGAGGGCTTGTCCACTGAGTCCTTTTGGGTGGAGCTGAGAAACAGGAAAGGTATGACCACATTAGTGGGATTGTATTACAGACCACCCAATAGTCAACGAGACATGGAAGAGCAAATCTGCAGAGCGATAGCAGTCAACTGCAGGAAACATAAAGTTGTGGTGGTAGGGGATTTTAATTTTCCATACATTGATTGGGACTCCCATACTGTTAGGGGTCTAGATGGTTTAGAGTTTGTAAAATGTGTTCAGGAAAGTTTTCTAAATCAATATATTGAGGGACCAACAAGAGGGGATGCAATATTGGATCTCCTGTTATGAAACGAGTTAGGACAAGTGACGGAAGTCTGTGTAGGGGAGCACTTTGGTTCCAGTGATCATAACACCATTAGTTTCAATTTGATCATGGACAAGGATAGAGCTGGTCCTAGGGTTGAGATTCTGAACTGCAAGAAGGCCAAATTTGAAGAAGTGAGAAAGGATCTAAAAAGCGTGGATTGGGACAGGTTGTTCTCTGGCAAATATGTGATTGGTAAGTGGGAAGCATTCAAAGGGGAAATGTCGAGAGTGCAGAGTTTGTATGTTCCTGTCAGGATTAAAGGCAAATTGAATAGGAATAAGGAACCATGGTTCTCAAAGGATATTGCAACTCTGATAAAGAAGAAGAGGGAGTTGTATGAAATGTATAGAAAACAGGGAGTAAATCAGGTGCTTGAGGAGAAGAAGAAGTGCAAGAAAACACTTAAGAAAGAAATCAGGAGGGCTAAAAGAAGACACGAGGTTGCCTTGGCAGTCAAAGTGAAGGATAATCCAAAGAGCTATTACAGGTATATTAAGACAAAAGGATTGTAAGGGATAAAATTGGTCCTTTTGAAGATCGGAGTGGTCGGCTATGTGCGGAACCAAAGGAAATGGGGCAGATCTTAAATAGTGTTTTTGCGTCTGTATTTACTAAGGAAACTGGCATGAAGTCTATGGAATTGAGGGAATCAAGTCGTGAGATCATGGAAACTGTACAGATTGAAAAGGAGGAGTTGCTTGCTGTCTTGAGGAAAATTAAAGTGGATAAATCCCCGGGGCCTGACAGAGTGTTCCCTCGGTCCTTAAAGGAGACTAGTGTTGAAATTGCGGGTGCCCTGGCAGAAATATTTAAAATGTCGCTGTCTACGGGTGAGGTGCCAGAGGATTGGAGAGTGACTCATATTGTTCCGTTGTTTAAAAAAGGATCGAGAAGTAATCCGGAAAATTATAGGCCGGTGATTTTAACGTTGGTAGTAGATAAGTTATTGGAGGGAGTACTAAGAGATAGAATCTACAAGCATTTGGATAGACAGGGACTTATTAGGGAGACTCAACATGGTTTTGTGCGTGATAGGTCATGTTTGACCAATCTATTGGAATTTTTCTAGGAGGTTACCAGGAAAGTGGATGAAGGGAAGGCAGTGGATATTGTCTACATGGACTTCAGTAAGGCCTTTGACTAAGTCCCGCATGGGAGGTTAGTTAGGAAAATTCAGTCGCTAGGTATACATGGAGAGGTGGTAAATTGGATTAGACATTGGCTCAATGGAAGAAGCCAAAGAGTGGTGGTAGAGAATTGCTTCTCTGAGTGGAGGCCTGTCACTAGTGGTGTGCCACAGGGATCAGTGCTGGGTCCATTGTTATTGTCATCTATATCAATGATAGAAACATAGAAACATAGAAAATAGGTGCAGGAGTAGGCCATTCGGCTCTTCGAGCCTGCACCGCTATTTATTATGATCATGGCTGATCATCCAACTCAGAACACCGCCCCAGCCTTCCCTCCATACCCCCTGACCCCCGTAGCCACAAGGGCCATATCTAACTCCATCTTAAATATAGCCAATGAACTGGCCTCAACTGTTTCCTGTGGCAGAGAATTCCACAGATTCACCACTCTCTTTGTGAAGAAGTTTTTCCTAATCTCGGTCCTAAAAGGCTTCCCCTCTATCCTCAAACTGTGACCCCTATTTCTGGACTTCCCCAACATCGGGAACAATCTTCCTGCATCTAGCCTGTCCAATCCCTTTAGGATCTTATACGTTTCAATCAGATCCCCCCTCAATTTTCTAAATTCCAACGAGTACAAGCCCAGTTCATCCAGTCTTTCTTCATATGAAAGTCCTGCCATCCCAGGAATCAATCTGGTGAACCTTCTCTGTACTCCCTCTATGGCAAGGATGTCTTTCCTCAGATTAGGGGACCAGAACTGCACACAATACTCCAGGTGTGGTCTCATCAAGGCCTTGTACAACTGCAGTAGTACCTCCCTGCTCCTGTACTCAAATCCTCTCGCTATAAATGCCAGCATACCATTCGCCTTTTTCACCGCCTGCTGTACCTGCATGCCCACTTTCAATGACTGGTGTATAATGACACTCAGGTATCGTTGCACCTCCCCTTTCCCTAATCGGCCACAATTCAGATAATAATCTGTTTTCCTATTTTTGCCACCAAAGTGGACAACTTCACATTTATCCACATTAAATTGCATCTGCCATGAATTTGCCCACTCACCCAACCTATCCAAGTCACCCTGCATCCTCTTAGCATCCTCCTCACAGCTGACACTGCCACCCAGCTTCGTGTCATCCGCAAACTTGGAGATGCTGCATTTAATTCCCTCATCCAAGTCATTAATATATATTGTAAACAACTGGGGTCCCAGCACTGAGCCTTGCGGTACCCCACTAGTCACCGCCTGCCATTCTGAAAAGGTCCCGTTTATTCCCACTCTTTACTTCCTGTCTGCTAACCAACTCTCCACCCACACCAATACCTTACCCCCAATACCGTGTGCTTTAAGTTTGCACACTAATCTCCTGTGTGGGACCTTGTCAAAAGCCTTCTGAAAATCCAAATATACCACATCCACTGGTTCTCCCCTATCCTCTCTACTAGTTACATCCTCAAAAAAATCTATGAGATTCGTCAGTCATGATTTTCCTTTCACAAATCCATGCTGACTTTGTCCGATGATTTCACCACTTTCCAAATGTGCTGTTATCACATCCTTGATAACTGACTCCAGCAGCTTCCCCACCACCGACATTAGGCTAACCGGTCTATAATTCCCCGGTTTCTCTCTCCCTCCTTTTTTAAAAAGTGGAGTTACATTAGCCACCCTCCAATCCTCAGGAACTAATCCAGAATCTAACGAGTTTTGAAAAATTATCAGTAATGCATCCACTGTTTCTTGGGCTACTTCCTTAAGCACCCTGGGATGCAGACCATCTGGCCCTGGGGATTTATCTGCCTTCAATCCCTTCAATTTACCTAACACCACTTCCCTACTAACATGTATTTCGCTCAGTTCCTCCATCTCACTGGACCCTCTGTCCCCTACTATTTCTGGAAGATTATTTATGTCCTCCTTAGTGAAGACAGAACCAAAGTAATTATTCAATTGGTCTGCCATGTCCTTGCTCCCCGTAATCAATTCACCTGTTTCTGTCTGCAGGGGACCTACATTTGTCTTTACCAGTCTTTTCCTTTTTACATATCTATAAAAGCTTTTACAGTCCGTTTTTATGTTGCCTGCCAGTTTTCTCTCATAATCTTTTTCCCCCTTCCTAATTAAGCACTTTGTCCTCCTCTGCTGAACTCTGAATTTCTCCCAGTCCTCAGGTGAGCCACTTTCTCTGGCTAATTTGTATGCTGCTTCTTTGGAATTGATACTATCCCTAATTTCTCTTGTCAGCGACGGGTGCACTACCTTCCTTGATTTATTCTTTTGCCAAACAGGGATGAACATTTGTTGCAGTTCATCCATGCAACCTTTAAATGCTTGCCACTGCATATCCACCGTCAATCCTTTAAGTGTCAGTTGCCAGTCTATCTTAGCTAATTCACGTCTCATACCTTCAAAGTTACCCCTCTTTAAGTTCAGAACCTTTGTTTCTGAATTAACTATGTCACTCTCCATCTTAATGAAGAATTCCACCATATTATGGTCACTCTTACCCAAGGGGCCTCTCGCGACAAGATTGCTAATTAACCCTTCCTCATTGCTCAAAACCCAGTCCAGAATAGCCTGCTCTCTAGTCGGTTCCTCGACATGTTGGTTCAAAAAACCATCCCGCATACATTCCAAGAAATCCTCTTCCTCAGCACCTTTACCAATTTGGTTCACCCAATCCACATGTAGATTGAAGTCACCCATTATAACTGGTAATCTGGATGATAATGTGGTAAATTGGATCAGCAAATTTGCTGATGATACAAAGATCGGAGGTGTAGTAAACAGTGAGGAACGTGTTCAGAGCCTGCAGTGGGACTTGGACCAGCTGGAAAATTGGTCTGAAAAATGGCAGATGGGTATTAATACAGACAAGTGTGAGGTATGGCACGTTGGAAGGACAAACCAAGGTAGAACATACAGGGTTAATGGTAAGGCACTGAGGAGTGCAGTAGAACAGAGGGATCTGGGAATACAGATGCAAAATTACCTAAAAGTGGCGTTACAAGTAGATAAGGTCGTAAAGAGAGCTTTTGGTACATTGGCTTTTATTAATCGAAGTATCGAGTTTAAGAGCTGGAATGTTATGATGAGGTTGTATAAGGTATTAGTGAGGCCGAATCTGGAGTATTGTGTTCAGTTTTGGTCACCAAATTACAGGAAGGATATTAATAAGGTTGAAAGAGTGCAGAGAAGGTTTACAAGGATGTTGCCAGTACTTGAGAATCTCAGTTACAGAGAAACGTTGAATAGGTTAGGACTTTATTCCCTGGAGCATAGAAGAATGAGGGGAGATTTGATAGAGGCATATAAAATTATGATGGGTATAGATAGAATGAATGCAAGCAGGCTTTTTCCACTGAGGCAAGTGGAGAAAAAAAAAAAAAACAGAGAACATGGGTTAAGGGTGAGTGGGGAAAGTTTAAAGGGAACATTGGGGTGGGGGGCTTTTTCACACAGAGAGTGCTGGGAGTATGGAATGAGCTGCCAGATGAGGTGGTAAATGCGGGTTCTTTTTTAACATTTAGGAATAAAATGGCCAGATACATGGATGGGAGGTGCATGGACAGATATAGTCCGTGTGCAGGTCAGTGAGACTAGGCAGAAAATGGTTCGGACAGCTAAGAAGGGTCAAAAGGCGTGTTTCTGTGCTGTAGTTTCTATGGTTTCTATGGTTAACTACCTTGGTTTTCTCTTCACTAAGGAGTACATAAATAATCTTCCGGAAACAGTAGGGGATAGAGGGTCTCGTGAGATGGAGGAACTGAAGGACATACATGTTAGAAGGGGAATGGTGTTAGGTAAATTGAAGAGATTAAAGACAGATAAATCCCCAGGGCCAGATGGTCTGCATTCTAGAGAGCTTAAGGCAGTAGCCCAAGAGATAGTGGATGCATTAGTGATATTTTTTCAAAACTCTTTAGGTTCTAGACTGGTTCCTGAGGATTGGAGGGCGGCTAATGTAACCCCGCTTTTTGAAAAAAAGAGAGAGAGAGAAACCGGGGAATTATAGACCGGTTAGCCTGACATCGGTGGTGGGGAAAATGCTAGAGTCAGTGATCAAAAATGTGATAAAGCACATTTGGAAAGCGGTGAAATGATCGGACAAAGGCAGCATGGATTTCTGAAAGGAAAATCATGTCTGGCGAAACTCATAGAATTTTTTGAGGATGTAACTAGTAGAGTGGGTAGGGAAGAACCAGTGGATGTGGTTTACTTGGATTTTCAAAAGGTTTTTGACAAGGTCCCACACAGGAGATTAGTGTGCAAACTTAAAGCATATGGTATTGGGGGTATGGTATTGATGTGGGTGGAGAATTGGTTGGCAGACAGGAATGAAAGAGTGGGAATAAATGGGACCTTTACAGAATGGCAGGCTGTGACTAGTGGGGTACCGCAAGGTTCAGTGCTGGGACCTATTAATGAATTAGACGAGGAAATTAAATGCAGCATCTCCAAGATTGCGGATGACAGAAGCTGGGCGGCAGTATTAGTTGTAAGGAGGATGCTAAGAGGATGCAGGGTAAACTGGATAGGTTGGGTGAGTGGTCAAATTCATGGCAGATGCAATTCAATGTGGATAAATGTGATGCTATCCACTTAGGTGGCAAAAACAGAAAAACAGATCATTAACTGAATGGTGGCCGATTAGGAAAAGGGGAGGTGCAACGAGACCTGGGTGTCATTATAAGTGGTTGGGGACCGGTGCTTAATCTGAGGATTGACATTCTTGACATAGAGGATGTACAAAGAAGGTTCACCAGATTGATTCCTGGGATGGCAGGAGTTTCACATGTTGAAGGACTGGATCGGCTACGCTTCACCTCGTTGGAATTTAGAAGATTGAGGGGAGATCTCATTGAAACGTAATAATCCTAAAGGGATTGACAGGTTAGATGCAGGAAGATTGTTCCCGATGTTGGGGAAGTCCAGAACGAGGGGCAACAGTTTGAGGATAAAGGGAAAGCCTTTTAGGACCGAGATGAGGAAAAACGTCTTCACACAGAGAGTGGTGAATCTGTGGAATTCCCTGACACAGGAAACAGTTGAGGCCAGTTCATTGGCTATATTTAAGAGGAAGTTAGATATGACCCTTCTGGCTAAAGTGATCAGGGTGTCTGGAGAGAGGCAAGTACAGGGTTCTGAGTTGGACGATCAGCCATGACCACACTGAATGGCGGTGCAGGTTCGATGGGCCGAATGGCCTACTCCTGCACCTATTTTCTATGTTTCCATGTTTCACTCCTTTCATCCTCTTTTTCTTCACATAATTGAAGAATGTCTTGGGGTTTTCCTTTACCCTACTCGCCAAGGCCTTCTTATGCACCCTTCTTGCTCTTCTCAGCCCCTTCTTAAGCTCCTTTCTTTCTTCCCTATATTCCTCAATAGACCCATCTGATCCTTCCTTCCGGAACCACGTGTATGCTGCCTTCTTCCACCTGACTAGATTTTCCACCTCACTTGTCACCCATAGTTCCTTCACCCTACCATTTTTTATCTTTCTCGCTGGGACAAATTTATCCCTAACAGCCTGCAAGGGATCTCTAAACATCGACCACATGTCCATAGTACATTTCCGTCTACTCTTCCCCATTCCACTCTCCCGTGATAAGACAGGAAATGAAACAGTTTCAGCCCTATCTCACCGTGATCAGACAAAGTCCGATGCCCTTCTTCCCCCTCATATCACACAACACAGGGGTCAGAAACGCAAGAAGCTCCCTCCACACCATCCTGTCACACACTCCCCGGTGAAAAACAGAGAGCCGTCTTCTCCACACCCTCTCACCATAAAATCGAGCGGTCAGGCATAGAGTTAAGCGACTATTACAGTGTCCATTTGCACACTCCTGGGATCAGGCACCGTGTAGCTGCTTCAGCACCGTCTGATTACTGACACCCGGAGAAAGACATTGAGTGAAGCTTTTTCTCACTCTCCCATACCACACGAACAGGATCAGAAACAATCCCATCACAGACACTCGGAGTCACTTATACAGTGAAGGTCCCCGCACGCCATTCAGTCACAAACTTCCTGATGGGTCAGACACAAAGTTGCGTTCCATCCACAATGACCCGTCACACACTCCCGGGAACAGACGAAGAATGACGCACTTGTCTCACGGGCCCATCATACTCCCCCGGTGTCAGACACAGAGTGATACTCCTTCCACACTGTCCCGGGTTCAGCCTCAGACTGAAGCTTTCTCTCCACCACACCATCACACACTCCTTGTGTCAGACATGGAGTGAAGCTCCCTGCACACTGTCACATCACACAGTCTTGCGGGCAAACACAGAGTCAACCTCCGCCCACACTGCCCCATTACTCCCGCCCGTGATTGGACAGGCAATGAAACGCTGTCGGCACCATCCCACCGCATACTCCTGTGGTCAGACACAGTATGATGCTCCTTCTACCCCGTCACATCACACAACACAGGGTCGGGAAACTGGAGATGCTCCCTCCGCACCGTTCTATCACTCACCCCTGGTAACAGACACAGAGCGGAACACCATCCAGGCACGCTTCACAGTTCCCGATGTCAGACAGACAAATGGCCCCCCTCCCAAACGCACTCACCCACTCCCCACCTCGGCTATTTCTTCCCTCATCACTGTGTCACAAACAGAATCCAATCATACACACACGGGATGAGACACAGATTGAAGCCCCCTGCACACGGTCAGATCACACACTAAAATAGTCAGGCGCAGAGGGAATCTCTCTCTCCGCGGTCCCATCACACACTACAGGCGTCAGACGTGGAGTGAAGCTCCCGTCTAGATTGGCCCATCATACACTCCCGGAGTCAGACACCGAGTTTAGCTCCCTCTACAAAGCCTCATCACGTACTGCCTGGGTCAGACACAGAGTGAATCTCTCTCTCCATGGGCTCATCACACCTTCCAGCGGTCAGACGTGGAGTGAAGTTTCCTGTACACCGTCCAATGACACTCTTCCCGTGTGAGATTCTGGCTGTTACTCCTTCCACACCGTCTCATCACACACTCTCGGGGTCAGACACAGAGTGAAGCTCCCTCCACACCGCCCCTCATGCACTCACTGGGTCAGAGAACAGAATTTAGATCCCTCCACAAAGTCCAATCTCACAAAGCCTGGTTGAGACACTCTGTCTATCACTCTCTCCACGACACCATCACACACTCCAGCGTCAGACACGGAAATAAGCTCCCTTCGCACAGACGACAAATGCCAGACGGAGAATGATTCTCCCTCTACGTCTCCTCGACACACCACGGAGCAAACTCTCGGACACAGAGGGAAGCTGACTCCTCACCGTCCCATCACAGACTCCAGAGAATAACACAGTGCGAATCTCCCTCCTTACGTCTCATCACACACTCCCTGGTGAATCTCAGAGTGAAGCTATCTCCGAACCCTCCCATGACCGCCCGTGTTCACACACGAAGCGAAGTTCCGCCCTCACCCTCCCATGGCACACTCACACAATCCATCCCGCCCCCCAGATGCACCCACTCATACCGTCTCATCACACACTCCCGGGGTCAGACACGGAGTGAAACTCCCTTCATACCGCCCCATCACACACTCCCGGGTCAGGCACAGAGTGAAGCACCCTCCTCACCGTCTCATCACACACTTCCGGGGTCAGACACAAAGCGAAACTCCTTCCATACCGCCCCTCACCCACCCTCTGGGTCAGAGAACAGAATTTAGATGCCTCCACAAAATCCCATTACTCACTGTCTTGGTCAGATTCAGGGTGAATTTCTCTATCCACCGCCCCATCACACACTCCCGGAGACAGACACAGAGTGAATCTCCCTCCACACGGTCCAATCACAGACGCCCGAGTCTAACACAGTGTGAATCTCGCTCCACACCGTCCCATCACACACTCCGTGGCGAGTCAAAGAATGAATCTCTTTCTGACCGGACCCATCACATCCTCGTGTGTCCACATACAAAGCAAAGCTCCGCCCACAGAATATGGTGTCACATAGAAAGAACGTCACTGTGCACTGTCCCATTGCACACACAGGGATTCAGACCCATACGCTCTCTATCGATCCCATTACACACTCCGGGAGTCAGACACACAGTGAAGCTCACTCTAAACCGTCCCATCACACACTTCCGGATTCAGACACAGACCTATGCTCTCTCTCCAGGATCCTATCTTGCCCTGCCGGATTCAGACTCACAGTGATGCCCTCTCTGCACCGGCCCGTCACACACTCCAAGATTCAGAGTGAAATACTCTCTCCACGTCCCGTAAAACATTTCACGGAACAGGCATTGGGTGAAGCTGTCTGGGCTCTGTCCAATCACACAATCCGTCTGTCAGACACAGAGTGAAGGTGGATCTATACCGTCACATCAGAGATTCCCGGAGTCAGACACAGAGGGAAGCTGTAATGTTACATCTCACAATCCTGTGGTGAGACACAGAGTGAATCTACCTCAACAAAGTCCCGTCACACCCTCCTGGGTTCAGTGATAAATTGAAACTTCCTCCACACAGCACCATCACACACTTACCAGGTCAAACACAGAGTGAACCTGCCTCCATACCATCTCTTCAACCACTCCCGATGTCAAGCACAGAGTGACGCTTCCTCTCTCTGTGCCGGCCTTGTGATGAGGAGCGGGTTAAAGAGGGGGATAATGCCTCACCTTTTCTGCTGGTCAACAATTCACAGATTTGAGCCTTCGTTTCGTTGACAGTTCTGAACTTCGTTTCTATCTCAGTGAACTGGTGACGGAGATCAGCGTGCATCCGTTTAAGAACGGACAGATCAGACTTGAGCGCAGGAAGATTCTTGAGACAGGTTCTCTGGGAGGGATCCAGGAGGGAAGGTGGGTAGTTTCGGTCAGGGCTGATCATAGACTGACGAATCTGTGATACTGAGAGAGATGGTGAAGGATGTTTATTGTTTACAGTGACAGGTGAGTCAGCGTCACGCAACCGAACGGGTCACAGAGAATGTTGTCTCAGTGTCACGCTGAAGGGTGTCACAGTGAAGGATGTGCTGGTGGCACAGTGCGCGGCGTCGGCGCAAGATTGAGGAGCGTGTCTGGATATATCAGTGAACTGGCGAAGGTTTTGTTGTTGTTACAATGGGGTCTGTGTCAGTATCGTGGTGGTGATTGATTCCCTGTCTCAGTGCGAGGCGTGTCAGAGCTGCTGTGAGGGATTGTCGTTGTCACTGTGATAGGTGTTTCAATGCCCTGGCGAGAGGTGTGCCGGGTCACAATGAAGCCCATCTCGACGTCACGGCGAGGAAAATGACAGAGTGACGGAAACCTTAGAGTGAGGGTCTGGTGGTGTCACGGTGAGTGGGAGTGTAATGTGTGGGAGCTTCTCGCTTTGAGAGGAGTGTGTCTTTGTCACCATGAGAGGTATGTCATGGCCACGGTGTGTGTGAGCGTGTCACGCAGAGGTGTGTGTGAGCGTGTCACGCAGAGGTGTGTGTCGGTGTCACGGAGAGGACTGTGTCTGTGTCATTGTGAATTTAAGTGTCGGTATCACGGTGAGGGGTTCGCCTGTGTCAGGGTGAGGTGTGGGTAATTGATTTAATGAGCGGTTATCGCTGTTACGTTGAGGGGCGATAATGTCTCGGTGAGGGGTGTTACAGTGACGTGTGAGTCCTTGTCATGGGGAGGAGCTGGACGGGTCAACGTTTAGGAGCCTGTAGGTACCACAGTGAGTGGTGTCTCAGAGTCACGGTGAAGTGCGTGTCGGTGTCACTGTGAGGTCTGCTTCGGAGTCGCCTTAAGCCAGGTTCTCTGAGATAGATCCTGGTGGGAAATCTCAGATATCTTGGATTCAAAGTTTGAGGCTAACGAATGGACTGGGAGACGCCATTAGGGTTGGTCCTGTTCATCTCCTGATATTCTTCCCCAAGGAGTTTGTAGTTTCGGTCGGATGTGATCTGAAATGGTGTTTACACTGTGTGAGAGCCACGCTACTGAACGAGTCACGGAGAGTGGTGTGTCAGTGACACGGTGAGGGTGTCAAAGTGAGGGATGTGCTGTTGGCACAGTGAGGGGCGTCAGAGCCACCGTGAGCTACGTGTCTGCGACACGCTGAGGGGTAGATCAGGTTATCAGCGAGATTTTTTTTTTTTGGTGTCACGAAGGGGGCTGCGTCAGTATCGCGGTGCTAGTTGATTCCCTGTTACAGCGAGTCGGTGTTTCAGTGAGAGAAGTGTCGCTGTCAATGTGATAGTTGTTTCTGGGTCCATGTGAGAGGTGTACCGGGTCACATCGCGGTGTATCTCTATGTTACTGTGAGAGATGTGTCGGGGTCACAGAGCTAGGTTTGACGGTGTTGCAGTCAGAGACTCGTCGGTGTCATAGTCTGCGGTGAATTGGTGTTACAGTCGGGAAAATGTCGATGTCACGCTGAGGGGAGTGCCTGTGTCACGGGGAAGGACCTGTTCTTGTCACTGTGGGTGTGTCGGTGTCACAGTAACTTTAGTGTTCACGGTGAGGACTGAGTGGGTGACGCTCGGAGGGTCTTGTCGGTGTCACGGCGAGGGATGTGTCGTTGTGACGGCGAGTGTTATGTTGGCGTTTGGGTGGAGCAGCTGTTACTGAAGTGATAAGAGATGAGACGGTTTCAATGTGATGGACGTGTCTGTGTCACAGTGAGGGATGAGTCCACGTCACAGTGCGTGACGTGTCGGTGCAACGGCGAGGGACGTGTCAGTGTTACTGTGAATCGTTGTTACATTATGTTCTGGGTTAGCATCAGGCTGAGGATATATCGGTGTAATGTTGAGGGATGTGTTGCGGGGGGTCGTGTCGGTGTTACGGTGAGGGGTGAGTCGTGGTCATGCTGAGAGACCCGTCAGCACCACAGTGACGGGTGTGTTGATATCACCATAAAGTGCGTTTCTGGGAAATGTTGGGAACGTGTCGCTGTTACAGTAGCATTTTGTTACAGTGACGGTTTGATCGTTTCGTCCGGTGCTCAACTCACCCTGAATCCTCCAGCAGATACCCGTGATAACGAGGGTCGCTGTCAAGAAACAGATTAGCCATATACTTGAATCTATTCTGTGTCTCCTTGTGGGTCGTTCACTGCGCATGTCGTCTGTGGAAAAAATTGTCCCTTGTCTTTGTCAATCCATAGTCACATTCCCTGATCTACCCCAGCCATGCTCCTCCCAACCTGTGAGTTCAAATCACCCTCTTTCGCGCATACAGAGCAGTGAGCGTAAATCACAGAACACAACAGACTCTTCGGCCCAAAATATATGCTGGACGTATTATACTTTATACCTAAATCGTTTTTACCTACTCAATGTTCATTTCGCCCAAATTGCCCCACATCCACGTGCCCGTCAAAGAGACAATTAAACGCCTCTACCGATTTGCCTTCACCACCACCCCTGGCAGCTCATTCCATTCACCCACGGTCTCTGTGTAACGAAAACTTGCCCCTCATATTGCCTATAAAGATATCCCCTCTCCCCTTCCACTGCTTGGTATTAGACATTTCTCTCCGGGGTGGAAGTGGACCGGTTGCCAGGTCTATCTCTGTCTCTCGTAACGATGTGAAACTGTATCAACTCTCCCCTGAGCCTAAGATATATATGAAATAATACATGAAATTGGGGTGTATGGGGTGTCAGGGAGGGGTAGCACCTCTGGTGAGGGAACATGTCGCGTCCTTTTCAGGGCGGTTAGTCCACCTTTGGTCCCCACCTGGCACTCAGCTCTCACCTGTGGCTCCCCGTAGCTGTTTGCATGCGACAGCAGCCACAACCCGGGCAACGGTTTCGACAAGCCGGCTAAACCAGGTGAAGGTAGCCGACGGGTCTCAAACCCTCGGTGAGATAGTGAGTTGTCTATCCCAGCATGTGAAGACAGACTCCGGTGGATTGAGCGGACGAGACCAATGGAAGGTCCAACGGTCAAGAAGGCGGTCTCTGCAAGCGTCGTGGAACATGTAGAGCAGGACAAGACACAGAAGACGTCTTGGTCATCCACTGCGCCTAGTCCCATCTCCAGCCGTCTAGACTCGGTCTTGCCACTGGATCCAGATGGGAATTGGGAAGAGAGAGTGAGGCTGACGCCGCGCAACTCTCCCTCACTTAAATCCAATCATGCGCTAGTCTCAACACCATCATAATGGTGTCGAGGTCTTCATCGACGTCAATGATGGACGAACAAAAAGAAATACATGA
This sequence comes from Mobula birostris, assembly GCF_030028105.1. Classification (NCBI taxonomy): domain Eukaryota; kingdom Metazoa; phylum Chordata; class Chondrichthyes; order Myliobatiformes; family Myliobatidae; genus Mobula; species Mobula birostris. The sequence goes on from NC_092382.1 coordinate 104,219,640, forward strand.
AATACATACATATTGTATAAATTTATTTTACTGATATCATATATCCGCTTGCTACCTTTCCATCTTCTGCATATCATGTGTGTTTTGTGCCGTTGCGTGGCCGTTGGTTTTGTGTTTGGCATCTGCGTCCTGGAGTAACACAGACTCGTTTGACTTTATTGATGGGTATTCATGTATATTTGAATTGCAATGAACTTTTATTGAATTAAAGCCGTCTTTTCGCACCTTCTTTGGAATAGAACCCAATGATACAAACTCTCGAATCCCCTTTCACTACAGCTCGCCTCCTTTCCCCCCACCCTACTTCCCGTCTGAGAGTGTGTGGAGTGGGGGATGAGTGGAAAAGGGAGGACAGCGAGAGAGGATGAACAGGGATATTGATTGAGAGTGACAGCAGACAGCGAGAGGATGAGTGGAAGCAAAGAGTGCGCAAACAGAAAGGGAAAGCGGGCTCGGATAGAAGAAGAGCGGGAGAGGGGTGGTGTGATAGAGGGCAGAGTGTGGAAAATTTGGGCAGTGAGACAGAGAAAGCGAATGAAGGGAAGAGTGGGGAGAAGGAGAGATAGGAGGGAAAGAGAGTGGAGTGAAGGGGTTGAAAGATGGAAGGAGGCAAGAGGAAGAAAGGGGAAAACGAGAGAGAAGAGGAAATGAAAGAGAGAAGGTGTGAGCGAAAGTGGAAAGACAGGATGAAAGAGAGGGAGGGGAGAGAACGGGGTGGAAGAGGGTGGGACGAGGTAGTAGTAGAAAGAGGGGAGCAAGAAGAGGGGAAGATAGAAGCGGAGAGGGAGAGAGGGAGTAGATAATGAGGTAAGAAAAAGTAGATTGAGGTTTACATTTTGCAAAGCGCCCATTTTACACTGTCCAATATCCTCATCAGTCCTCCTTCTGTGTTTCCTACTCTCCGCCCATCCCCACAGTGCTCCTTTCTCAATGCCCCCTGCTCAACACCCCTCCCACGGTACTACCTCCACGCCGCCCTGCCTATGATAATTTCTCTTCACTGACACCTCCCACGGCACTCTCTCTTCGCCCTATTCCATAGCTCTCCCCCTATGCCGTCCCTCCCCGGCGCTGCCTCCACGCCACTTCCCAGAGTGCAGACTCCTCGCAAACCCTCCAACAGCGCTCCCTCCTCATCGCCTCTCCCATCGGTTCAGCTGAGGATAGAACAGTGAGAGTCCGGTCACACACCCGGGATCAAACACAGAATAGCGTTCTGCCCCCGTTGTTCTGCCCCACTCACGATTGGGAGGAGACTGCGGGCCCGTTTTTGCGAACTCCACTTTCACGGAAGCCTTGCCCTTGTCCATCTTGTTCAGGACTCCCTGCGTCTCTGAGCTGACGAAGGGGAAGGAGCCGTTGCCAGAGGAAGCCCGTGTTGAGGAGGCGGTCAGACCAACTCCAGCAAACACCAGATGGACAGCTGATAAAGAGGAACCCAGAGCAGGGAGAGGAAGTACGGGGAGCACAGAGAATGAGGATGTTGGAGAGGGAGGCCGAGTGTTATTAGATTGGAGGGGAGGGGGGAGTGTTGAAAGTGTGGAGCAAGGGGATGGGAGAGAGGGGACCGATTGGGAATCTGCAGAGAGAGAGACAAGTGGGCGGCAGTGTACAGATGCTACAGGAGCAGAGAGGAGGGAGACTGTGGGGAGAGAGATGGGAAAGAAGGGAAAGTAAACGTGAAGAAGATGGTAAACGGGAGGAGGACGGAGTGAGGTACAGAGATAGAGGGTGAGGAGATTTGGAGAGAGATTGGGAGAGAGGGAGAAAAGATGGCGGTGAACTGGAGAACGAGAGGGAGAGAGAGAAACGGAATGAGAGGGAGCGGGGAGGAGCAGAGGGAGGGGAAAATGAAGCACTACAGAGAGGGCAGAGAGATGCGTGGGGAGGGTTGAAGGAGAGGAATGTAGACGAAGGACGTTGAGAGGAAGAAAAATAAGGAGAGAAAGAGAAAAGGAATAGAACGAAGGGAGAAGATATTGAGGGCAGCAGGGAATGAAGGAGAGATCTGTGTCACTCATATAGAGCCTGTATTTTCCTGGAGATCTGTATCCACCGTTGGTTCCTGGTTTACGCGTCCGACGTACCCACTGATCCTGCTGATTGCTTTTTGTACCTTTCCAAAATCGGCCACACAATCTGCTCCTATGTATCTCTGCTACTCTCAGGGGGTGTATTGAATATCCCCAATAGAGTAAAACTTCTCACTTCCTGTTCCTGACTTCCACCCAGACTGACACAAAAGAGGATCATGTTACATTACCCACTCTTTTTCTAGCTGTAATAGTATCCCTGACCAGTAATGTAACACTCCTTCCCTCCCTCCCCCCATCTCTATCCCTTTAAAGCACTGAAATCCAGGAATATTGCCAATCCATTCCTGCCCTGGTGACAGACAAGTCTCTGTAATGACCATTACATCATAATTCCATGTATGTATCCAAGTTCTCAGTTCATCACCTTCGTTCCTGATGCTTCTTGCATTGAGGTACACACACTTCAGCCCTTCTGCCTTACTACCTTTACACACTTTATTCTGCTTCTCTTTTCTCAAAACCTCTCTATATGCTTGATCTGGCTTTACTCCATGCAATTCTTTCACTGCTCTATCGATGCGGGTCTCATCCCCGTTGCAAATGAGTTTGGACCATCCGAAGCCATGCTGGCAAACCTCCCTGCAAGGATATTGCTCTGCCTCGGGTTCAGGTGCAACCCATCCGATCTGTACAGGACCCACCTTCCCCAGAAGAGATCCCAATGATCTAAAAATCTAAAACCCTGCTCCCTCCACCAACTCCTCAGCCACGCATTCAACTGCCATCTCCTCCAATGCTGACCATCACTGGCAGCAAACCTGAGAAAGCCACCCTTGAGGTCCTGTTCTTCAGACTTCTGCCTAATTCCCGAAACTCACACTTCAGGACCTCATCCCTTTTCCTGCCTATGTCGTTGTTACCAACGTGTATCAAGACTTCTGGCTGCTTTCCCTCGCGTACCAGGATGTCGTGCAGCCGGTCAGAGACATCCCGGACTCTGGCACCTGGGGGGCAACAAACCATGTGAGTGTCCTTCTCACGTCCACAAAATCTCCTGACTACAGAGTCTCCAATGACGACAGCTCTCCTCTTCTCCGTCCCACCCTTCTTCACCACGAGGGTCAGACTCATTTCCGGAGGCCCTGCCACCGTGGCTCTCACCTGGTCGGTCGTCCCCACCAACAGTATCCAGGATGGTAAATTTATTATTCAAGGGCAATGGCTACAGGGGTGCTCTGCACTACCTGTCTGCTCACCTTCGCTTTCCCCCCTCTGACTGTCAACCAACGACCTGCTTCCGACAGCCTAGGTGTGACTACCTCCCTGTAGCTCTCATCTATGACTGCCTCATTCTCCCTTATGAGTGGGAGGTCATTCAGCTGCTGCTCCAGATTCCTTACATGATCTTCCAGATCGCCCAGGCGTATGCACTTCTGGCAGATGTGACTCTGCGGGAGAGGAGAGTTCCCCCAAAACCGCCACATCTCACATGAGAGGCACATCACCGTCTCAAGAGAGATTGTAAAGACTAACTGCGAACAAGCTTGTCCTCCGCCTCTTCTCGTCGAAGCCTCTCGAGTCAAAGACTCAAAGCTACACTCCTTCACTGGCCCACTCACTCACTGGCCGCTTTCCACAAGAACATTCAGAATAACACGTGGCGAAGGAGTTAGGGTCGGAACAAGTTCTTCAAATGACCGTATCCTGGCCTCTCTTCCAATCATCTCAGGATCTCAGGAGGTTTCATTTCATTTCAATTCAATTCAGTTAAATAATTCCATCATACATTATGAAGCCAAGCTGCAAAACACAATACTAACAGTCACACATGGCACAAAGCATACATAGCATGTATACGATAGAAAGATAGCAAACACATGCGTCATATCTGCAACGGACATTCACGCAATATGTAATCACAGGCACACACACACACACACACACACACAATCAATCACAGACACACACACACACGCACACACACACACATACACACACACACACACACACACACACGTACGCACACGCACGCACGAATATATGAAAACAAAGCAACATAGAAAACATAGAAAACCTGCATCATAAAGTTGTGCCAACATGTCCCTACCTGAGTAGTTACTAGGCGTGCCTATAGCCCTCTATGTTTCGAAGCTCCATGTATCCTTTCAAAAATGTTTTAACAGTCCCTATCGCATCTACCTCCACCACCGTTGCCGCTGCCCATTCCACACTCTCACCACTCTCAGAGTAAAAAATCCTACACCGGACATCTCCTCTGTACCTACTCCTTCGCACCTTAAAGCTGCGTCCTCTTGTGGCAACCATTTCAGCCCAGGAAAAAAGCCTCTGACTATCCATAAGATCAATGACTCTCATCACCTTGTACACCTCTATTAGATCAACTCTCATCCTCCGTCGCTCCAAGGAGAAAAGACCGAGGTCACTCAAACTATTGTCATAAGGTATGTTCCCCAATCTGGCAACATCTTTGTAAATCTCCTGTGCACACTCTTCATGTCTTCCAAATCCTCCCTGTAGTGAGGCGACCAGAACTGAGCACAGTACTCCAAGTGGGGTGAGACCAGGGTCCAATATAGCTGCAACATTACCTCTCGGCTTCTAAATTCAGTTCCACTGTTGATGAAGGCCAATACCCCGTACGTCTTCTTAACCACAGAGTCAACCTGTGTAGCTGCTCTGAGCGTCCCATGCACTCGGTTTCCAAGATCCCTCAAGATCCTCCGTACTGCCAAGAGTCTTGCTATTAATACTATATTCTGCCATCATATTTGACTTACCAAAAGGAACCACTTCATACTTATCTGAGTTGAACTCTATCTGCCAATTGTCAGACCAGTTTTGCATCCTATCAATGTCCCGCTGTAGCCTCTGACAGCCTTCCACAATATCTACAACGCCTCCAAACTACTTGAGGCTCTGAGAACTTTTGAATGCCTCCATAATCTACAATCGATCGCAACAGAGCTTGACTTCTGCCGTGTGAACACTAGGGGGCAGCACAGACTGCTGCCTGGAGGCCGCGCCACTCCGCCCCCACGTTGTGCAGCTCCTTGATTTCTTCCGCCGGCGAGCAGCTCTCTCTGTTTACACCGGAACTAGAGCGGAACTAATATCCCAGCGGGAAATTTTCCCATTAGAAGGAGGATGAGAGGAGACATGATAGAGGTGTACAAGATAATAAGAGGAATAGATAGAGTGGACAGCCAGCGCCTCTTCCCCAGGGCACCACTGCTCAATACAAGAGGACATGGCTTTAAGGTAAGGGCTGGGAATTCAAGGGGGATATTAGAGGAAGGTTCTTTACTCAGAGAGTGGTTGGTGCGTGGAATGCACTTCCTGAGTCAGTGATGGAGGCAGACACATTAGTGTAGTGTAAGAGACTGCTAGACAGGTACATGGAGGAATCTAAGGTGGGGGCTTATATGGGAGGCAGGGTTTGAGGGTCGGCACAGCATTGTGGGCCGAAGGGCCTGTACTGTGCTGTACTATTCTATTATATGTTCTATGTTCTAAAGTGGGAGTGGCCGTGTTTAAACGAGAGCTTCAGGGCCTGAAAACCAGAATGCGTTAACAGATACTAGAGTGGTTGTTGGGGCAGATATTGTTAAGACCTCAGACAAAGTCAGAGAGCAAAGGGTTGAGCCTGCTGGGTCTCATGTTCTGAGCTTCGTACATTTCAATGCAGGAAACATTGTACGAAAGGCAGATGAGCTCAGTGCAGGGGCCAACGACCGCAGGCATGATATTTTAGCCATTGGTGAGAGTTGTTTTGAAGAAGGCCAGGTCCGTTAGCCCGACATTCCTGCTTGCCACTTTTTTTTTTCTGTCTTGCTAATGCGGAAATATTTTAGGGTTAGGGGCTGCTTTACAAGTCGTTGGAAATATGACGGGGTGCTCAGTCCGGATAGACTGGACAACTCATCTAGGTGAAGCTGTGAAGGTAGAACTAAGGATGAAGAAACGTATGAACTCGTTAACGGGGCTACATTATCGACCACCGAGCATTCCCGGAGGTTCAGGGAAAGAAATCTGTAGGGATATCGCAGACAGTTGCAAGAAATATGAGGTCGTGACAGTGGTTGGTTTTCACTTTCTGGGTATTGACTGTGACTCCCATACAGTGAAAGAAGTAGTGCGATAGTTTGTCAAATGTTTTCATGAAAGTAACCTTCATAATAGGTAGAAAGACCCAACGAGAGGAAGAAGAACAGGAAGGGTTAGAAACTGCCTGAGGCTTTCTCAACACCGTCACATCACACACACAGTGAAGTTAACACCGCACTGCGCCAGGGTCAGACACCGGGTCTGACTCCAGGAGTCAGACACGGTGATCTTCATTCTACAGCGTCGCATCGCACAGTTCTAGGCCAGAGACTGAGTGATGCTAACTCCATAATGTGCCACTGTATACTCTCGGCTCAAGAACAGAGTGAACCTTCCTCCACATCGTCCCGTCACCCAGACCCCAGGTCACACGCAGAATCAAGCCCCCTCTCCACTTTTCGGCGTTCAGACACAGATTGAATCTCCCTCCGCCCGGTCGAATCACACAATCCCGTGGTCAGACCCAGAGCGAAGCGCCCTCCACAGCGTTCGATCCGAGAGTTTCTGGGTCAGACGCAAAGTGAAGCTCCCTCCATGTCGTCCCATGACTCAGACCACGGGTCAGACGCAGAGTGAGGGTCTTCCACACTGTCGTATCGCACACCCTCGGCGTCAGAAGTAGAGTGAAGATCCCTGCACACCTTCCCATCATCCGCTCCCGCGGTCAGACACAAAGAAAAGTTCCCTCCCCTCCGTTCCATCACACACTCCTGGGGTCAGACACAGAATGAAGCTCCCTCCACACCGTCCCGTCACACACTCCCGGGGTCAGACACAGAGAAATGCTCCCTCTGTACTGTTGCATCACACCACTACCCCCTCCATGGTCAGACGTAGACGGAAGCTCCTTCCACACTCTCCCATCAGACGCCTCGTAGATAAACATATATTTAAACTCCCTCCTTCCGTCTATATGCCCTTCTCACCTCGGGAAGGAGACGGTGTGTCTGTCTTTGCGAACTTCACATTCATGTAAGTCTTGCTGCCGTCCATCCTGTCGAGGATTATCTGCCTCTCTGAGCTTAAAAGTGGAAGGGCCCGTTGTCAGAGTAAACCCGTGTTGACATGGGAGTCAGCCCGACACCAAAAAAAAAAAAAAAAAAAAAAAAATATATAAATCAGCAGATGAACAGCTGATGAAGAAAGGAACGAAGAGCAGGGGCTGCGTGTAACTGTGTGCTCAGAGATAGAAACATCGAAAACATACAGCACAAGACAGGCCCTCGGCCCTCAAAGGTGTGCCGAAAATGACCTTACCTTTGAAATCACTCGGCTGACCTATCGTCCTCTAATTTTCTAAGCTCCATGTACCTATCCAAAGGTCTCTTAATAGACCACGTCGGATGCGCCTCCACCTCCGTTGCCGGCAACCCATTCTAAGCACTCGTCACTCTCTGAGCGAAAAACTTACCCCTGCCATCTCCTCTGTACCTACTACCCAACACCATAAATCTATGTCCTCTGGTGGGAACTAGTTTCCCCTGGGAAAACTGCCATTGACTATCCACATGATCACTGCCTCTCATTATCTTATATAACTCTATCAGGTCACCTCTCATCCTCCCTCTCTCCAAGGAGAAAAGGCCGATTTCACTCATCCTGTTTTAATAAGGCATGCTCCTCAAACCAGGAAACATCCTTGTGTATCTCCTCTGCACCCTTTCTATGGTTTCCACACCCTTGCTGTAGTGAGATGACCCAAACTGAGCAAAGTCCTCCAAGTGCGGTCTGACAAGGGTCTTATATAGCTGCAACATTACCTCTCGGCTCCTAAATTCAATTCCACGATTAACGAAGGCCAATAAAACGTATGTCTTCTAAACCACAGAGTTAACCTGCGCCGTTCTTTCGAGTTTCCAGTGGACTCAGTCTCGAAGATCCCCCTGATCCTCTACCCTGCAAAGAGTCTGACCATTAATACTATAACGAGCAAATGAGCCCCATCTTTTCTCAAAATGAAACAAAGGTTCAAAGGTTCGACTTCTAATATTCTCCAAACTAAAACATAGCATCACTTGAGAGAAACATTGTGACAAAGTGGGAGCTGATGTATCCTTCCACTTCAACAAAATGGCCCTCCTGTCTATCAATGTAACAAATGCAATAATATGTTGGTCAGACACAGAAATACCATAAATATTTTGAGGAAAGATTCCAAAAAGCACAGATAATTTGTTAGGTTGTAGATTAATTTTAGTGCTTTAGAAATCGTTGAAAAAAACGACTTCCAGAACTGTTCCAAAAATAGAGCAAGACCAAAACATATCCGCCATTTAGCTATCTCAGTTTCACATCTATCACAATGACTATCAACATTAGAAAATATTTTAGAAAGTCTCTCCTTCGTCAAATGATAGCGATGTGCAATTTTAAATTGAGTTTCTTTTACCAATCCTGCTTAATCTTATATAATGGACGTTTATCCCACTGTAATAATAAGTTATAAATTCTTCCAATAAAAGCCTTGATCGAAGGATTCATATTCATAATGGTATCTAACAGCTCAGCCTCCAATATTTAAGGAAAATTACTTAAATATTTTTTTTGTAAAAATGTCAAACTGGAAGATATTGCAGAGACTGTGAGTATGAAAGAGAATATTTATCAATTAATTGTTCAAAAGACATCAATCTATCGTCTTTAAAAAATCCCCAAAAAGAATTAATACCTTTATTTTTCCAAACTGAAAAAAAATGGGTCAGTCAAAGAAGGCATAAAAAAGTAATTTCGATAAATTAAATTACAAAGATTAAATTTTTTGAGATTTAAAAAAAAATGCGGAACTGGAGCCAAATTTGTAAAGAATAATTATTCACGAGATATAGGTTTTAATTTAACAACTTTAGCTAATTGCATAGGTAAAGCAGCTCCCAATAACGAGGTTATATAAAACTGCTTTACAGCAGTCTTATCAACCCAAGCCACTTACAACATAGAACACAGAACCTTGAATAGTACAGCACAGTACAGGGCCTTTGGTCCACGTTGTTCTGCCGACCCTTAAACACTGCCTCCCATATAAACCCCAATTTAAATTCTTCTATATACCTGTCTAGTTTTCCCTTAAATTTCACGAGTGTATCTGCCGCCACCACTGACTGAGACAGTGCATTCCACTCACCAACCACTCTCTGAGTAAAAAAAAAACTTTCCTCTAATATCCCCCTTGAATTTCCCACCCCTTATCTTAAAGCCATGTCCTCCTGTATTGGACCGTGGTGCTCTGGGGAAGAGACCCTGGATATTCACTCTATTTATTCCTCTTAATATCTTCTATACCTCTATCATGTCTCGCCTCATCCTCCTTCTCTCTTAAGAGTAAAGCCCTAGCTCCCTTAATCTCTGATCATAATGCATACTCTCGTAATCAAGCAGCATCCTGGTAAATCTCCTCTGTACCCTTTTCAATGCTTCCACATCTTTCCTATAGTGAGGTGACCAGAACTGGACACAGTACTCCAAGTGTGGCCTAACCAGAGTTTTATAGAGCTGCATCATTACCTCGCGACTCTTAAACTCTATCCCTCCACTTATGAAATCTAACACACCATAATCTTTCTTAACCACCCTATCTACCTGTGAGGCATCTTTCAGGGAAATGTGGACATGTCCTCTCAGATTCCTCTGCTCCTTCACACTTACAAGTATCCAGCGGACTGTTGGCTGGTGTATAATGCAGCCCCATGAACATGGTCATACAAATCTTATGCCTAATTTCCACTCACAAAGTCTCACGTACACCAGTTCTCTTATCTGTTCTGACTGTGCACTGCGGTGAAATTTTATCTCCTCAGTAATGTCACACCTCCTCCATCATCCTTCCGCTTTCTCACGACTAAAAATAGGGAACTCAGAAATATCGTGCTGCCCTACTTACTCCTCTAACAGCCAGTTTTCAATAATGGCAGCAATATCATAATACAAAGTGTTGGTTCATGCCCTGAGCTCACCTGCCTTTCTTTAAATGTTCCTGCATGGAACTATACACAGCTCAGGACCGCAGTCGCAGCATTCTCAACCTTTTGATTCCTGACTTTGTCTGAGGCCTTTCCAACATCTGTCTCCACAACGACTCGCTATCTGCTCTGAAGCCCTGAATCACATCCCCCTTCAGCTCCAGTTTAACAATTCTGCACCAAACTCTCATGCACAGTCCTGAAAAATCTTCCCACTCAAATAGGAGAACCCCCTCTAGTTTAGGTGTGACCCGTCCTCCGCCTCTTCTCTACAGATCCCACCTTCCTTGGAAAAGACACACTCATCCCAAATTCTGAAGCCCCCTCAGCTTAAGCAACTCTTGACCACTTGCTAAAGTGCATGGTTTTCCTGTGTCTGACCTCAGTCGGTGGGGTAATGGTCCTGTCCTTTAATTTCATGGCTAAATCCCTGACCTCACTTTGCAGAACCACCTGCCTGTACATACCGAAGACATTGGTACCTATATGGACCAGGATCTCCGGCTGCTCACTTAATCACTTTAGAACCATCGAGAAGGAAAAATGTGCTGAGAGAACAGGAAGGAAGGGGAGGAGCGTGGGGGCCACTGAAAGGGAGTTCAGATCGCAGCCTTTGCAGCAAAACGTGTGAGTTACCATTTTACAATCCTATCACGCACCCCTGGAATCATACACTCAGTGAAGCTCCCTCTGCTAAGATCCACCACACACTACCGGGGACAGATTAACTGTGAAGCTACCTCTACACGGTCTTCATTAGAAAACTCAAGGTGAGACAGGGAGTGAAGCTCCCTCCGCACCGTCCCATCATACACTCCCTGGGACAGATTACAGAGTGCAGCTCGCTCTACACCGTCCATTCACACACTCCTGGGGTCAGGTACAGAGAGAAATTCCCTCTACACTGTCCCATCACACATTTCCGTGATCAGACACAGTGTTATTCCCTCTACATCGTCGCATCACACAGATCTTGGCCCGAGACTGAGTGATGCTAACTCAATAATGTGCCACCGTATACTCTCGGGCTCAGGGACACATTGAACCTCCCTCCACATCGTCCCTTCACCCATTCCCCAGGTTAAACGCAGAATCATGTCCCCTCTGCACTTTTCTGCGCTCAGACACAGAGTGACGCTCCCTCCGCCTGAACGAATCACACACTCCCGTGTTAAGACCCAGAGAAAAGCGCCCTCCACACCGTCCCATTCATGTGTTTCGGGGACAGACGCAAAGAAAGGCTTGGTCAATGTCGTCCCATCACTACACCCAGCGTCAGACGCAGAGTGAGATTTCTTCCACCCTGTCGCATCGCACACCCTCGGCATCAGAAACAGAGTGAGGCTCCCTCCACAATGTCCCATCACACACTCCCGGGGTCAGACACAGAGAAAAGCTCCCTCTGTATTGTGTCATCACACACCCTCGGGGTCAGACACAGAGAAATTCTCCCTCTTTACTGATGCATCACATCACTCCCTCCTCCATGGCCAGACGTAGAGGGATGCTCCTTCCACACTCTCCTATTACAAGCCCTCGTGGACAAACTTATCTCGTTCCGTCTTTCTGCTCCTCTCCACTCGGAAAAGAGACGGTGTTTCCGTCTTAGCTAAATTCACATTCATTTAAGTCTCGCTGCCGTCCATCCTATTGAGGATTATCTGCCTCTCTGAGCTACAAAGGGGAAGGGTCCGTTGTCAGAGTAAGTCCGTGTTGACATGGGAGTCAGACCGACACCAAAAATCAGCAGATTAACAGCTGATGAAGAGAGAAACGAAGAGCAGGCTGTGGGTGTAATTCTGGGCTCAGAGATAGAAACAATGAAAACCTACAGCAGAAGACAGGTCCGCGGCCCTCAAAGGTGTGCCGAGCATGTCACTACCTTTGAAATAACAAGGGTGACCCTTTTCTAAGCTCCATGTACCTATCCAAATGCCCGCCTCCACTACCGATATCGGCAGCCCATTCCAAGCATTCCTCACTCACTGAGTAAAATCTTATCCCTGACATCTTCTCTGCAGCTACTCCCTAGCACCTTACACTTGCGTCCACTTGTGGCAAGCATTTCAGCCTTGGGGGAAAAAAAATGACTATCCACACGATCACTGCAACTCAGCATCGTATACACCGCTATCAGGACACCTCTCATCCTCCGACGTTCCAGGGATAAAATGCCTAGTTCACTCAAACTGTTTTCATAAGGCATGCTCCCCAATCCAGGCAACATCCTTGTAAATCTTCCTCTCCACCCTTTCTATGATTTCCATATCCTTCCTGCAGTGAGGCGAACCAAACAGAGCACATTACTCCACGTGGGGTCTGAACTGGGTCGTATATCGCTGCAATATTACCTCGCGGCACCTAAATTCAATTCTACGATTAATGAAGATCAATAAACCATATATCTTCTTAACGACAGAGTCACCTGCGTAGATGTTTTGAGTGTCATATGGACCCGGTCTCCAAGATCCCTCTGATCCTCCACACTTCCAAGTATTACCATTAATACTATATTCTACCATCATATTTGATGGACCAAATTGAACCACTTATCTGTATAACCATATAACAATTACAGCTGGGAAACAGGCCATCTCGGCTCTCCTAGCCCTGGCCGAAGACTTACTCTCACCTAGTCCCACCGTCCTGCACCCAGTCCATAACCCTCCATTTTATTGCCTCTCCATACAGCTATATAATTTAACTTTAAATGACAACTTCGTACCTCCCTCAACCACTTCAGCTGGAAACTAGTTGCACCCAGCTACCACTCTCTGAGTAAAGATGTCCCCTCTTATATTACCGCTAAACTATTGCCCTTTAACTCTCAACTCATGTCGTCTTGCTTGAATCTCCCCACCTCCAAATGGAACTGAGCCTGTCCATGTCAACTCTATCTATCCCCCTCATTATTTTAAATACCTCTATCAAATCTCCCCTCAACCTTCTGCTGTCCAAAGAATAAAAACCAAACTCGTTCAACCTTTCTCTGCAACTTATGTGCTGAAACCATGAAACCGAGATGAAACCCAAGTAATATTCGAATAAATCTTCCCTGTACTCTCTCTATTTTGCTGATATCCTTCCTACTATTCTGTGACCAGAACTGTATACAATACTCCAAATTTTCCCTTACCAATTCCTTGTAAAATTTGAACATTACATCCCAACTCCAATATTCAATGCTCGGATTTATAAAGGCCAACATCCCAAAAGTTTTCTTCACTGCACAATCCACAAGAGATTCCACTTCAGGGAACTATGCACCATTAATCCTAGATCCCTCTGTTCTACTGCATTCTTCAACGCCCTACCATTTACCATGCATGTCCTATTTTGATTAGTCCTACCAAAATATAGCACCTCACATTTATCAGCATTAAACTGCATCTGCCAGCTTTCAGCCCATCTTCTAACTGGGCTAAATTTCTCTCCAAGCTTTGCAATCCTACTTCATTATCCACAAGGCCACCTATCTTAGCATTATCTGCATACCTACTACTCCAATTTACCACTCCATCATGCAGATCATTAATGTAGATGACAAAAAACATTGGTCCCAGTGCAGATGCCTGAGGCGCACCGCTAGTCACAGGCTGCCAATCTGATAAACTGTTATCCACCACTGCTCTCTGGCGTCTCCCATCCAGCCACTTACAAAATAGCACATAGAACATAGACCATAAAATAGTACAGCACAGTGCCGGCCCTTCGGCCCACAATGTTATGCCGACACCTAAACCCTCCCATATAACCGCCAGCTTAAGTTGCTCCATATACCTTTCCGGTAGTCACTTAAATTTTACTAGTTTATCTGCCCCCACCGCTGACCCAGGCAGTTCATTCCACGCACCACCCACTCTCTGGGTAAAACAGTTTCCTCTAATAGCCCCCTTGAACTTCCCACCACTTACCTGAAAGCCATGTCCCCTTGTATTGAGCAGTTGTGCACTGGGTAAGAGACGCTGTCTATCTACTCCAGCTTCCTCTTAATATCTTGAATAACTCTATCATGTCTCCACTTATTCTCCTTCTCTCCTGAGAGTAAAGCCCTAGCTCCCTTAATCTCTGATCATAATGCATACTCTGTAAACCAGGCAGCACCCTGGTAAATCTCCTCTGTATCCTTTCCAATGAGGCGACCAGAACTGGACACAGTACGCCAAATGTGGCCTAACCAGAGTTTTATAGAGCTGCATCATTACGATGCGACTCTTAAACTCCATCCGTCGACTTATGAGCTCTAAAACCCCATAAACTTTCTTAAACACACTCTCTACCTGTGCGATAACATTCAATGATCTGTGGACATGTACCCCCAGAACCCTCTGCTCCTCCAAGCTTCAAAGTGTCCTGCCATTCACTTTGTACTCTGCCTTGGAGTTTTTCCTTCCAGAGTGTACTACCACACACTTCTTCTGTTTAAAATCCATCTGCCACTTCTCAGCCAACTTCTGCATCCTATCAATGTCTCTCTGCAATCCTCGACAATCCTCTACACTATCCATAACACTGCCAACTTCCCTGTCGTCTGCAAGCTTACCAAACCAACCTTCTACCCACACATCCAGGTTGTTAATAAAAATCACAAAAAATAAGGTCCGGGAACCGACCCTTGTGGGACATCACAAGTCACAACCCTCCAATCCGAATGTACCTCCTCCACGACGACCCTCTGCGGTCTGCAGACAAGCCATTCTGAATCCACCGAGCCAAACGTCCCTGGTCCAAAGCCTTTTGACTTTCTGAATAAGCCTACTGGGTCGAATACCTCACTATTGTGGCCATTAAAGAGACTTGGAAGCTCAACATCAGCGATGGTTACTTAGAGTACAGTGATTTAGAAGTTTCAGAAATGACAGGGAGGGTGGTAAGAGAGATCGGGGCGTGGCACTTCTGATCCGAGATGGCGCCACGGCTACATGAGGAGAGGCTGTACTGATCTGGTATTGGGAAATGCACCTGGTCAGGTGTCAGATCCCTCAGAGGATGAGGTTAAGACCAAGAACAGGACCAATCAAGTGTGGCAATGGAAAAGGGTGTATGGAGCCGGAGGATTTAGCAGAGGTACCTAATGAGTACTTTGCTTTAGTATTCTGTACGGAAAAAAGGACATTGGCGATTGCAGGGATGACTTACAGCGGACCGAAAAGCTTGGGGATATGGATATATAGATAGAGGATGTCCTGGAGCTTCAGGAAAGGACTTGGAGAGGCATAATATGGTTAGGAATAGTCAGCACGGCTTTGTCAAAGGCAGGTCGTGCCAACGAGCCTTACTGAATATTTTTTAAGAATGTGACTAAACACATAGATGAATGTAGAGTAGTGGATGTAGTGATAGATAGATAGAGAGATAGATAGGTAGATAGATAGATACACTTTATGAATCCCGAGGGAAATTTAGTTTGGTTTAGTGTATATGGATTTCAGCAAAACATTTGATAATCTATCCAATGCAAGGCTTATTGAGAAAGTAAAGAGGCATGGCAGACATTGTTTTGTGGATCTAGAATTGGCTTGCCAGGCGAAGGCACAGAGTGGTTGTGTATGGGTCATCTTCTGCATGGAGGCAGATGACCAGTGGCGAGCCTCAAGGATCTGTTCCAGGACCCCTACTCTTCGTGATTTTTATAAATGACATGGATGAGGAAGTGGAGGGATAGGATAGTAAATTCGCTGATGACCCAAAGGTTGGGGGTGTTGTGGATGGGTTGGAGGACTGACCTGTCGCATTTCGCAGATGGAAATAGAGAATTGTTCTCTCTCGTTAGAACTTCTACGTACTGAATTTTTTTGACAATCTTTCCCAGTGGTCCTTTTGCAGTATGCGACTCAGTCTATACGGGGAAAGTTTATAATAACCCGATCTCAAAATCTTTTGTTTCATACAGAAGTCTGCGATCTCCCTTCAGGTTTTTTCCCCCTAAACCAGCGGACTGTTGGCTGGTGTATAATGCAGTCCCATGAACATGGTCATACAAATTTTATGCCTAATTTCCACTCACAAAAAAGTCTCACGTACACCAGTTCTCTTATCTGTTCTGACTGTGCACTGCGGTGAAATTTTATCTGCCAGGTAACGTCACCCCTCCTCCATCATCCTTCCGCTTTCTCATGACTAAAATAGGGAACTCAGAAATATCGTGCTGTCCTACTTTCTGCTCTGACAGCCAGTTTTCAATAATGGCGACAATATCATAATTCAAAGTGTTGATTCATGCCCTGAGCTCACCTGCCTTTCTTTAAATTTTCCTTAATGGAACTATACACAGCTCAGGACACCAGTCGCATCATTCTCAGCCCTTTGATTCCTGCCTTTGTCTGAGGCCTTTCCAACATCTGTCTCCACAACGACTCGCTATCTGCTCTGAAGCCCTGAACCACATCCCCCTTCAGCTCCAGTTCAACAACTCTGCACCAAATTAGCATGCACAGTCCTGACAAATATTCCTGCTCAGATAGTTGTACCTCCTCCAGTTTAGGTGTGACCCGTCCTCCGCCTCTTCTCTACAGATCCCATCTTCCTTGGAAAAGACACACTGATCCGAAATTCTGAAACCCCCTCAGCTTAAGCAACTCTTGACCACTCGCTAAACTGTATGGTTTTCCTGTGTCTGACCTCAGTCGGTGGGGTAATGGTCCTGTCCTTTAAAATAATGGCTAAATCCCTGACCTCACTTTGCAGAACCACCTGCCTGTACATTCCGAAGACATTGGTACCTATATGGACCAGGATCTCCAGCTGCTCACTTACTCGCTTTAGAACCATCGAGAAGGAATGATGTGCTGAGAGAAGAGGAAGGAAGGGGAGGAGCGTGGGGGGCACTGAAAGGGTGTTCAGATCGCAGCTTTTGCAGCAAAACGTGTGAGTTACCATTTTACAATCCTATTACGCACCCCTGGAATCATACATTGAGTGAAGCTCCCTACGCAAAGATCCACCACACACTACCTGGAATCATACACAGAGTGAATCTCCCTCCACACCGTCCCATCATACACTCCCTGGGACAGTTTACAGAGTGCAGCTCGCTCTACACCGGCCATTCACACACTCCAGGGTTCAGAAACAGAGTGCAGCTCCCTCCATAACGTCCCATCACACACTCCCGGGGTCAGACATAGAGTGAAGCTCCCTCCACACCGTCCCATCACACAATCCCTGGGTCAGAGACAGAGTGAAGCTCCCTCAACACCGTCCTATCACACACCCTCGGGGTCAGAAGCAGAGAAAAGCTCCCTCCGCACTCTCTCATCACACACTCTCTGGGTCAGATACAGATAAAATCTCACTCTTTACTGTTGCATCACACCACTCCCTCCTCTATGGCCAGACGTAGAGGGAAGCTCCTTCCACACTCTCCTATTACACGCCTTCGTGGACAAACTTAGATTTAAACTCTCTCGTTCCTTCTTTCTACTCCTCTCCACTAGGAAAAGAGACGGTGTGTCCGTTTTAGCTAAATTCATATTCATGTAAGTCTCGCTGCCGTCCATCCTGTTGAGGATTATATGCCTCTCTGAGCTCCAAAGGGGAAGGGTCCTTTGTCTGAGGAAGTCCATGTTGACATGGCAGTCAGACCGACACCAAAAAACAGCAGATGAACAGGCTGATGAAGAGAGAAACCAAGAGCTGGGGGTGGGTGTAATTCTGGGCTCATTGATAGAAACATAGAAAACCTAGAGCACAGAAGAGGCCCTCGGCCCTCAAAGGTGTGCCGAACATGTCACTACCTTTGAAATAACATGGGTGACCCATATCCTTTATTTTTCTCAGCTCCATGTACCTATCCAATAGTCTCTTATAAGACCCTATCGTGTCCGCCTCCACTACCGTTGCCGGCAGCCCATTCCAAGCACTCGTCACTCTCTGAGTAAAAAAAAAAAAAAAACAATCCCTGACATCTCCTGTGTAGCTACTCCCCAGCACCTTAACCCTGTGTCCTCTTGTGGTAAACATTTCAGCCCTGGGAAAAAGCCATTGACCATCCACACGATCACTGCAACTCAGCTTCTTATACACTTCTATCAGAACACCTCTCATCCTCCGACGCTCCAGGGAGAAAAGGCCGAGTTCACTCAACCTGTTTTCATGAGGCATGCTCCTCAATCCAGGCAACATCCTTGTAAATCTCCTCTGCACCCTTCCGATTGTTTCCACATCATACCTGCAGTGAGGCGACCCAAACAGAGCACATTACTCCACTTGGGGTCTGAACTGGGTCCTATATCGCTGCAATATTACCCTTTGGCACCAAAGTTTAATTCTATGTTTAATGAAGGTCAATAAACCATATATCTACTTAATGACAGTGTCAACCTGTGTAGATGTTTTGAGTGTCATATGGACACGGTCTCCAAGATCCCTCTGATATTCCACACTGCCGTGTATTACCATTAATGGTATTACATGGTGGAGGATTACAAGCACCTGGGGATACGAATTGATAATAAACTGGACTGGTCTAAGAACACTGAGGAGGCCTACAAGAAGGGTCAGAGCCGTCTCAATTTCCTGAGAAGTCTTTGGTCCTTTATCATCTACTGGACGATGCTGAGGATGTTCTACGAGTCTGTGGTGGCCAGTGCTGTAATGTTTGCTGCTGTGTGCTGGGGCAGCAGGATAAGGGTAGCAGACACCAACAGAATCAACAAACTCATCCGTATGGCCAGTGATGATGTTATCATCCTCTTGTTTGAATCTCCCCACCACCAAATGGAACAATACTCATCCATGTCAACTCTATCTATCCCCTTCATAAGTTTAAATACCTCTATCAAGTCCCCCCTCAAACTTCCTGTTCGCCAAAGAAAAAAAGACCGAACTCCTTCAACCTTTCCCTGGAACTTAGGTGCTGAAACCATGAAACCGAGATGAAACCCATGTTATCTTCGAGTAAATCTTCCCTGTACTCTCTCTATTTTGTTGGTATTTTTCCTATTATTCTGTGTCCAGAACTGTATACAATACTCCAAATTTGCCCTTACCAAAGCCTTGTAAAATTTCAACATTACATACCAACTCCAATACTCAATGCTCGGATTTATAAAGGCCAGCATCCCAAAAGCTTTCTTCACCACACAATCCACAAGAGATTCCACTTCAGGGAACTATGCAGCAGTATTCTTAGATCCCTCAGTTCAACTGCATTCTTCAATGCCCTACCATTTACCATGTATGTCCTATCTTGATTAGTCCTACCAAAATATAGCACCTCACATTTATCAGCATTAAACTCCATCTGCCATCTTTCAGCCCACTCTTCTAACTGGCCTAAATCTCTCTGCAAGCTCTGAAAACCTGCGTCCTTATACACAACTGCACCTATCTTAGCTTCATCTGCATGCTTACTAACCCAATTTACCTCTCCATCATCCAGATCACTAATGCATATGACAAACAACATTGGTCCTAATGCAGATCCCTGAGGCGAATCACTAGTCACAGGCTTCCAATCTGATAAACTGTTATCTACCAGTACACTCTGGCGTCTCGCATCCAGCCACTTACAAAACAGAACATAGAACATAGAACATAAAATAGTACAGCACAGTGCCGGCCCTTCGGCCCACAATGTTATGCCGACACTTCAACCCTGCCTCCCATATAACCCGCCAACCTAAATTCCTCCATATACCTTTCTAGTAGTCCCTTAAATTTCACTGGTGTATCTGCCTCTTGAACTGACCCAGGCAGTGCATTCCACTCCCCAACCACTCTCTGGGTAAAACACTTTCCTCTAATAGCCCCCTTCAACTTCCCACCCCTTACCTGAAAGCTATGTCCCCTTGTATTCAGCAGTTGTGCACTGGGTAAGAGACACTGTCCATGCACAGTCCTGGCAAATCCTTCCGCTCAGATATGAGCACCCCTCGAATTTAGGAGTAAACCGTCCTCCGTCTCTTCTGTACAAATCTCACCTTGCTAGGAAAATACACACTATTAGAACATAGAACACAGAATAGTACAGCACAGTACAGGCTCTTCCGCCCACTATGTTAACCCTCAAACACTGCCTCCCATATAAGCCCCCACCTTAAAGTTCTCCATATGCCTGTCTAGTAGTCTCTTAAACTTCACTAGTGTATCTGCCTCCACCACTGACTCAGGCAGTGCATTCCACGCACCAACCACTCTCTGAGTAAAAAAACTTCCTCTAATATCCCACTAGAACTTCCACCGCTTACCTTAAAGCCATGTCCTCTTGTATTGAGCAGTGGTGCCCTGGGGAAGAGGCGCTGGCTATCCACTCTATCTATTCCTCTTATTATCTTGTACACCTCTATCATGTCTACTCTCATCCTCCGTCTCTCCAAAGAGTAAAGCCCTAGCTCCCTTAATTTCTGATCATAATGCATACTCTCTGAAGCAGGCAGCATCCTGGTACATCTCCTCTGTACCCTTTCCAATGCTTCTCCATCCTTCCTATAGTGAGGTGACCAGAACTGGACACAGTACTCCAAGTGTGGTCCAACCAGAGTTTTATAGAGCCGCATCATTACATCGCGACTCTTAAACTCTATCCCTCGACTTATGAAAGCTAACAGCCCATAAACTTTCTTAACTACCCTATCCACTTCTGAGGCAACTTTCAGGGATCTATGGACATGTACCCCCAGATCCCTCTTCCCCTCCGCACTACCAAGTATCCTGTCATTTAGTTTGTACTCTGCCTTGGAGTTTTTCCTTCCAAAGTGTACCACCTCACACTTCTCCTATTTAAAATCCATCTGCCACTTCTCAGCCAACTTTTGCTTCCTATCAATGACTCTCTGCAATCTTCGACAATCCTCTACACTATCCACAACATCACCAATCTTTGTGACTTCTGCAAACATGCCAACCCACCCTTCTTCCCACACATCCAGGTTGTTAATAAAATTCACGAAAAGTAGAGGGCCAAGAACCGATCCTTTTCAGACACCACTGGTCACAACCCTCCAATCCTTATGTACTCCCTCCACCACGACCCTCCGCGTTCTGCAGGTAAGGCATTTCTGAATCCAAAGCCTTCTGACTTTCTGAACAAGCCACCCGCGTGAAACCTTGTCAAATGCCTTAGTAGTTTTGACCATTTCAGAGACTTGGAAGCTCAACGTCAGGAATGATTACTTCGAGGGCAGGGATTTAGAGGTTTCAGAAATCACAGGGAGGGAGGCAGAACAGCTGGGGGCGTGGCACTGCTGATCAGAGATATCCCCACCGCTAAAGGAGGAGAGGGTGTACTTGATCTGATGTTGGGAAATGCACCTTGTCAGGTGTCTGGTCTCTCAGTGGGTGAGGTTCAGACCAATAATAGGTTAAGAAAAAGATTAGGACCAATCAAGTGTGACAATGGAAATGTGTATATGGATCCAGAGTAGATATCAGAGGTACTTAATGAATACTTTGTTCAGTATTCTCTATGGAAAAGAACACTGGCGATTGTAGAAACGACATACAGTGGAAGGAAAAGCTTGGGCATATGGTTACATAGAAAGAGGATGTCCTGGAGCTTTAGGAAATGATTTAGAAAGGCAGAATATGATTAGGAATAGTCAGCACGTTATGTCAAAGGCAGGTCGTGCCTTACGAGCCTGATTGAATTTTTCGAGGATGATGTGACTAAACATATTGATGAAGGTATACACAGTTCAGGACACCAGTCTAAATGCTCAAGCTTTTGATTCCTGCCTCTGTCTGAAGTCTTTACATCATCCGTATCCACGCCGAATCGTTATCTGCTCTGAAGCCGTGAATACATTCACCTTGCAACTCCTGTTTTACAATTCTCCACCAACCTCTCATGCACAGTCCTGGCAAATCCATCCGCTCAGATATGAGTACCCCTCGAGTTTAGGTGTAAACCGTCCTCCATTTCTTCTGTTCACACCTCACCTTCTTTGGAAAATACACACTATTAGAACATAGAACACAGAATAGTACAGCACAGTACAGGCCCTTCCGCCCACAATGTTGACCCTCAAACACTGCCTCCCATATAAGGCTCCATCTTAAATTCCTCCATATACCTGTCTAGTAGTCTCTTAAACTTCACTGGTGTATCTGCCTCCACCACTGACTCAGGCAGTGCATTCCACGCACCAACCACTCTCTGAGTAAAAAAAAAACCTTCCTCGAATATCCGACTAGAACTTCTACCGCTTACCTTAAAGCCATGTCCTCTTGTATTGAACAGTGGTGCCCTGGGGAAGAGGGGCTGGCTATCGACTCTATCTATTCCTCTTAATATCTTGCATACCTCTATCATGTATCTGCTCATCCTCCGTCTCTCCAAAGAGTAAAGCCCTAGCTCCCTTAATTTCTGATCATAATGCATACTCTCTGAAGCAGGCAGCATCCTGGTACATCTCCTCTGTACCCTTTCCAATGCTTCTCCATCCTTCCTATAGTGAGGTGACCAGAACTGGACACAGTACTCCAAGTGTGGTCTAACCAGAGTGTTATGGAGCTGCATCATTACATCGGGACTCGTAAACTCTATCCCTCGACTTATGAAAGTTAAAAGCCTATAAACTTTCTTAACTACCCTATCCACTTCTGAGGCAACTTTCAGGGATCTATGGACATGTACCCCCAGATCCCTCTGCTCCTCCGCACTACCAAGTATCCTGCATTTTACTTTGTACTCTGCCTTGGAGTTTGTCCTTCCAAAGTGTACCACCTCACACTTCTCCGGGTTGAACTCCATCTGCCACTTCTCAGCCAACTTTTGCTTCCTATCAATGTCTCTCTGCAATCTTCGACAATCCTCTACACTATCCACAACATCACCAATCTTTGTGACTTCTGCAAACATGCCAACCCACCCTTCTTCCCACACATCCAGGTTGTTAATAAAAATCACGAAAAGTAGAGGTCCAAGAACCGATCCTTTTCAGACACCACTGGTCACAACCCTCCAATCCTTATGTACTCCCTCCACCACGACCCTCCGCGTTCTGCAGGTAAGGCATTTCTGAATCCAAAGCCTTCTGATTTTCTGAATAAGCCACCCGTGTGAAACCTTGTCAAATGCCTTAGTAGTTTTGACCATTTCAGAGACTTGGAAGCTCAACGTCAGGAATAATTACTTAGAGTGCAGGGATTTAGAGGTTTCAGAAATCACAGGGAGGGAGGCAAAGCAGGTGGGTACGTGGCACTGCTGATCAGAGATATCCCCACCGCTAAAGGAGGAGAGGCTGTACTTGATCTGGTGTTGGGAAATGCACCTTGCCAGGTGTCTGGTCTCTCAGTGGATGAGGGTCAGACCAATAATAGGTTAAGACAAAGAATAGGACCAATCAAGTGTGACAATGGAAATGTGTATATGGATCCAGAGTAGATAGCAGAGGCACTTAATGAATACTTTGTTCAGTATTCTCTATGGAAAAGAACATTGGCGATTGTAGGAATGACATACAGCGGAAGGAAAAGCTTGGGCATATGGTCATAAAGAAAGAGGATGTCCTGGAGCTTTAGGAAATGATTTAGAGCGGCAAAATATGATTAGGAATAGTCAGCACGTTATGTCAAAGGCAGGTCGTGGCTTACGAACCTGATTGAATTTTTCGAGGATGATGTGACTAAACATATTGATGAAGGTATAAACAGTTCAGGACACCAGTCGCAATGCTCAAGCTTTTGATTCCTGCCTCTGTCTGAAGTCTTTACATCATCGGTATCCACGCCGACTCGTTAACTGCTCTGAAGCCGTGAATACATTCCCCTTGCAACTCCAATTTTACAATTTTCAACCAACCTCTCATGCACAGTCCTGGCAAATCCTTCTGATCAGATATGAGCACCCCTCGAATTTTCGTGTAACCCGTCCTCCGTCTCTTCTTTACAAATCTTACCTTCCTTGGAAAATACACACTATTAGAAATAGAACATAGAATAGTACAGCACATTACAGGCCCTTCCGCCCACTATGTTGACCCTCAATCACTGCCTCCCATATAAGGCCCAGCTTGAATTCCTCCATATGCCTCACCAGTAGTCTCTTGAACTTCACTGGTGTATCTGTCTCCACTACTGACCCAGGCAGTGCATTCCACGCACCAAACGCTCTGTGAGTAAAGAACTTTCCTCTAATATCCCCCTTGAACTTCCCACCCCTTACCTTAAAGCCATGTCCTCTTGTATTGAGCAGTGGTGCCCAGGGGAAGATGCGCTGGTTATCCACTCTATCTATTCCTTTTATTATCTTGTACACCTCTATCATGTCTCCTCTCATCCTCCATCTCTCCAAAGAGTAAAGCCCTAGCTCACTTAATCTCTGATCATAATGCATACTCTCTAAACCAGGCAGCATCCTGGTAAATCTCCTCTGTACCCTTTCTAATGCTTCCACATCCTTCCTATACTGAGGTGACCAGAACGGGACACAGTACTCCAAGTATGGTCTAACCAGAGTTTTATAGAACTGCATCATTACATCGCGACTCTTATACTCTATCCCTCGACTTTTGAAAGCTAACACCCCATAAGCTTTCTTAACTACCCTATCCACACGTGAGTCAACTTTCAAGGATCTGTGGACATGCACCCCGAGATCCCTCTGCTCCTCCACACTACCTAGTATCCTGCCATTTACTTTGTACTGTGCCTTGGAGTTTGTCCTTCCAATGTGTACTACCTCACACTTTTCCGGGTTGAAATCCATCTGCCACTTCTCAGCCCACTTCTGCATCCTATCAATGTCTCTCTGCAATCTTTGACAATCCTCTACACTATCTACAACACCACCAACCTTTGTGTCGTCTGCAAACTTGCCAACCCACCCCTCTACCCCACGTACAGGTCGTTAATAAAAAATAATGAAAAGTAGTTTCCAGGAACAGATCCTTGTGGGACACCACTAGTTATAATCCTCCAATCTGAATGTACTCCTTCCTCCACCACACTCTGCCTGCTGCAGGCAAGCCAATTCTGAATCCACCGGGCCAGACTTCCCTGTATCCCATGCCTTCTAACTTTCTGAAAAGCCTACCATGTGGAACCTTGTCAAATACCTTAGTAAAATCCATATAGATCACATCCACTGCACTACCGTCATCTATATGCCTGATCACTTCCTTAAAAAACTCTATCAGGCTTGTTAGACACGATCTACCCTTCACAAAGCCATGCTGACTGTTCCTGATCAGGCCATGATTCTCTAAATGCCTATAGATCCTATCTCTAAGAACTTTTCCAACCACTTTCCCACCACAGACGTAAGGCTCACTGGTCTATAGTTACCCAGACTATCCCTGCTACCTTTTTTGAACAAGGGAACAACATTCGCCTCCCTCTAATCCTCCAGTACCATTCCTGTGGACAACGAGGACATAAAGATCCTAGGCAGAGGCTCAGCAATCTCTTCTCTCGCCTCGTGGAGCAGCCTGGGGAATATTCCGTCAGGCCCCGGGGACTTATCCGTCCTAATGTATTTTAACAACTCCAACACCTCCTCTCCCTTAATATCAACATGCTCCAGAACATCAAACTCACTCATATTGTCCTCACATTCATCATGTTCCTTCTCATTGGTGACTACCGAAGAGAAGTATTCACTGAGGACCTCGCTCACTTCCACAGCCTCCAGGCACATCTTCCCACCTTTATCTCTAATCGGTCCTACCTTCACTCCTGTCATCCTTTTTTTCTTCATATCGCGAGTCTTAAACTCTATCCCTCGACTTATGAAAGCTAACACCCCATAAGCTTTCTTAACTACCCTATCCACCTGTGAGGCAACTTTCTGGGATCTGTGGACATGTACCACGAGATCCCTCTGCTCCTCCACACTACCAAGTATCCTGCCATTTACTTTGTACTCTGCCTTGGAGTTTGTCCTTCCAAAGTGTATCACCTCACACTTCTCCGGGTTGAACTCCATCTGCCATTTCTCAGCCCACTTCTGCATCCTATCAATGTTTCTCTGCAATCATTGACAATCCTCTACAATCTCTTCAACACCACCAAACTTTGTGTCGTCTGCAAACTTGCCAACCCACCCCTCTACCCCACGTACAGGTCGTTAATAAAAAATAATGAAAAGTAGTTTCCAGGATCAGATCCTTGTGGTACACAGCTAGTCACAATCTCCCAATCTGAATGTACTCGACCACGACCCTCTGCCTTCTGCAGGCAAGCCAATTCTGAATACACCTGGCCAAACTTCCCTGGATACCATGCCTTCTGACATTCTGAATAAGCCTACCGTGTGGAACCTTGTCAAATGCCTTACCTAAATTCATATAGATCATATCTACTGGACTTCCTTCATCAATATGCCTGATCACCTCCTCAAAGATCTCTATCAGGCTTCTTAGACACGATCTGCCCTTCACAAAGCCATGCTGACTGTCCTTGATCAGACCATAATTCTCTAAATCCCCTTAGACCCTATCTCTAAGAATTTTTCCAACAGCTTTCCCACCAGAGATGTAAGGCTCACTGGTCTATAATTACCCGGACTATTCCTACTAACTTTTTTCAACAAGGGGACAACATTTGCCTCCCTCCAATACTCCGGTACCATTCCCGTGGACAACGAGGACATAAAGATCCTAGCCAGAGGATTAACAATCTCTTCCCTCGCCTCGTGAAGCAGCCTGGGGAAGATTCCGTCAGGCCCTGGGAAGTTATCCGTCCTAATGTATTTTAACAACTCCAACACCTCCTCTCCCTTAATATCAACATGCTCCAGAACATCAACCTCACTCATATTCGCCTCACCATCATCAAGTTTCCTCTCATTGGTGAATAACGATGGCAAAGGTCACTGTCCCCCAGATGCTCACCCACTGAGAGATCTGTGAACTGACCCGGTTCATTAACTAGTACTAGCTCTAGTATGGCATCCCCCCTCCTCGGCCTGTCCACATACTGTGACAAGAATCCGTCCTGGGCACACTTAACAAACTGATCCCACATTCTGAAGCCCTCCCACCTAAAGCAACTCTTGACCACTTGCTAAAGTGTATGGTCTTCCTGGCTCTGACTTCAGTGGGTGGGGTAATTGTCCTGTCCTTAATATAATGGCTAAATCCCTGAACTCACTTTGCAGAACCACTTGCCTGCACATACCAATGTCATTCGTACCTATATGGACCAGGATCTCCGGTTGCTCACTCACTTTAGAATCATACAGAAGAAACATTGTGCCGAGAGAAGAGGAAGGAAGGGGAGGAGCGTGGGGGCCACAGAAAGGGTTTTCAGATCGCAGCCTTTGGAGCAGAAAGTGTAAGTTGTATTTTTTTTTTGCTCCCTAACTCATATTACAGCCTGTTTAAGCGCCGAAATCCTCTGACCTATGGCTATGAATCAGAGACAGAGGAAGGCTCCCTCAATACAATCCTATCAGACGCTCCGGTGACAGCTCAGAGTGAAGTTCCGACCACACCGTCCCACTACCAACTCCCGGGTTCAGAGAGAGAGTGAAGCTCCCTCCACACTGCCCCATTACGCACTCCCGGGGTCAGACACAGAATAAAGCTCCCTCCACACTGTCGCACCACACTCTTCTGGGATCAGATACAGAGTGATGCTCCCTCCACACAGAACTAAACACACTCCCTTGGTCAGACAACCATGGAACCCCTATAATATTATCCCATCACACTGCCGGTGTCAGACATGTGAACTACCTCCCGTACCATCGCAGTACACTGTACTGGAGTCAGAAAAAAGTGCGCAGCTCCCTCCATCTCCCCGTCTCCCCACTCACCAATACCCAGCACTTCGGCGTTCCAGTACTCTCGAGTTGTGTGTGTTTCTCAGAGATGGTGTGTGTGTGTGACCGGATGGTGTGCTGCGAGAAGAGGAAGGAAGGGGAGGAGAGAGGAGGCCAGGGAAAGGGTGGTGAAACTGCAGTCACTGATGTAAGTGTTGTTCCACCACGTGACCGCCCTGTGCGTGCAGAGCTTGGCGAGGCTCAGAACCTGGTGATAGATATCCGGTGGAAGGGGGGAGGTGTAACACCAGAGGCCATCTCTCACTCACAGCCCCCACAATTGCCTGTGACATTGAAAGGAAGGTGAATGGGGTGGTGGCGGAGAGGGGGATCATTTTATGGGATTGAGCAGGTAACGGAGATGGGGAAGGGCGCAAGGAAAGTAGGGGATAAGGGAGAAGTGAACTGTGTCGGGGTGGGAATGAATCACGGTGCCGGGTGCAGCCTGTAAGGGAGGGAGGGCTGACGGAAAGGGCATGGGTTTTGTGTAAGGTGCGTGTGACAGAGACAGGCAGTAATATAGGAGAAGGAGAGGTTGACGAAAACGGGTTGGGGTTTATGGGATGGAGCAGGTCACGCGGACAGGGAGCGGAGTAGCGAAGGTGGAGGATGGAGGAGACGGTGACGTATGGAGGGGAGGGAGTGTGTCACGGAGACGGGTTAGCTTGTAAGAGGTGGGGGGGTGACGGAGACAGGAGTAGCGCAGTGAAGGGAATGTGTGACGGGGATGAGGAGTAGTGTAGGAGAGGGAGTGTTTGACGGATATGGACAGGGGTTCTGTTGAAGGAGGGTGTTATTCACACGGCAAGGACGTTTATGTGTCGCAGTGCAGGGTCTGTCGGTGTGTCGTTAAGACGAGAGGGGCCTGTTCGCGTCACTGCGAGGGTTTTGTCGGTGACACCAAAAAGACTACAAGGGGTACTTCAGTGTCCCTTTGAAGACGATGTCGATGTGCGTCTTGTTCACAGACTATGCCGTCTGTGAACTGGCCGTCCCCTGTTTGCCGATAAATCGTCAAATTCCTTGTTCTACCCAACCCTCTGCTCTTCCCACCCGATGAGCTTAAATCAGTCTCTGCTCTTTCTACAGAGCAGAAGACGTAAATCACACAACAGAACAGACACTTCGGCCCGAAGGTTGTGATATACCATTTATACTGAATTCCATCTCACTCCATTCAACGTCCAACCACATGGTTGTTAAAGAGCCACTTAGACGTTTCCTTGAGTATCCCTCCACCACCAGCGCTGGTGGCACGTTACCATCAGCAGCCAATTTCTTGCAAAAAAAATGTTATGTAAATCCAGACGTCACCTCTCCCCCTTTCTTCCCAGAATTCCATATGGAAGCAGACAGGGAGGGGTGAAGAGGAGGGAAAGCGATGACAGAAACGTTGAGGGCTGTTGGAGAAGCACTGATTTTGGGACACGGAGAGAAGGGTTGGGGAACGAGGTGATAGCGGACATGAGTGTAGGGGACGGAGTTTTGAGAGTCGGGATGTGTAGAAGAGGCAGATAGTGACGGAAACGGGGAGGGGTGAGATGAGTGTCTTGTTAACTCTTGGGTATGCAGCCGGGACTCCTCCTTGGAACGCAAGGCCGGGACCATTTCTAGTACGCAGGGACGGGATGCTTTCGGAGGGCAAGGACCCTCTCTGGAAAGCAGGGCCGGGATGCTTTCTAGGACGCAAGGCCCGGATGACTGCCGAGGTAAACTGCCGAGGTTTCGGATGGGTCAATCCAGCACAGGACGATGAATCTCCAGCATTTTCTGGGAGAGGTACTCCGAGGCTGTGCGAGGACCTACTGGGCTAGGCGAGGAACTCCCGGGGCTGGGCTAGGCACATGGAGAGGACGAGAACACGAAGCCTTGACTTGGACAGGATTGGAACACGGCACCTGGAACTTGGAACACAGGAACACAGAACACTGAGCCGGGATCCCTCCTTGGGAAATGGACTTAGGGCCGGGGCTTTACACAGAGTCAGAACCCCTCCTTGGGAACCAGACCTAGGGCAGGAACTCATCATGGACACGGACACTAAAGAAGGGGACACAAAAAGTTAGTTCCAAACTCCACGATTGGTGGTTCCTTATCTTGGCGTGACAAGGCTCCGGTTTCACTCTGGCGGTTGTACGTGACGGGGATTCAGGCGAGCGATCACAAGGAAGCGGAAGCGAACAGTCCAGCAGGCAATCCTTGGTTTGAGAGGTATTCATGCGCCAGCCCAAAACGAGAAGTAGGTGCCTCAATTAAGGCACCCGATGAAAACATGGAATAGCAGGAAAACCGGAATAAGGCTCGCTGAACCGGACCATGACAAGTTCTGGGAGCTCAGATAGATAATTACAAGGAAAGCATAGAAAGCATAGAAAAACTACAGAACAGAAACAGTCCTTTTGGCCCTTCTTGGCAGTGCCGAACCCTTTTCTGCGTCCCACTGACCTGCACATGGACCAAATCTCCCCATTCACCTGCCATCCATGTATCTGCCCACTTTATTCCCGGATTTACCATCTCATCTGGCAGCTCATTCCATACTCCCACCACTGTCTGTGTGAAGAAGCACGCCCCCACCCGCAATGTTCCCTTTAAACTTTCTCCCCTTCACCCTTAACCCATGTCGTCTGCTTTTTTTTTTTCCCCTCACCTCAGTGGAAAAAACCTGCTTGCATTCTCTCTATCTATACCCATCATAATTTTATATACTCTATCAAATCTCCCCTCTTTCTTCTACGCTCCAGGGAATAAAGTCCTAACCTATTCAGCCTTTCTCTGTAACTGAGTTTCTCAAGTCCCGGCAACATCCTTGTAAACCTTCTCTGCACTCGTTCAACCTTATTAATATCCTTCCTGTTATTTGGTGACCAAAACTGAACACAATACTCCAGATTCGACCTCACCAATGCCTTTTACAACCTCATCATAACATTCCAGCTCTTATACTCAATACTTTGATTAATGAAGGCCGATGTACCAAAAGCTCTCTTTCCGACCCTATCTACTTGTGACGCCACTTTTAGGGAATTTTGTATCTGTATTCCCAGCTCCCTCTGTTCCACTGTACTCCTCAGTGCCTTACCATTAACCCTGTATGTTCTACCTTGGTTTCTCCTTCCAAAGTGCAATACCTCATACTTGTCTGTATTAAACTCCAACTGCCATTTTCAGCCCATTTTTCCAGCTGGTCCAAATCCCCCTGCAAGCTTTGAAAACCTTCCTTACTGTCCACTTCACCTCCAATCGTTGTATCGTCGCATTAGGGAAAAACTCCGATAGATCGTTCAAACATGACCTACCACGCAAAAAAAAAAAAACATGTTGACTCTCCCTATTAAGTCCCAGTCTATCCAAATGCTTGTAGATTCTGTCTCGTAGTACTCCCTCCAATAATTTACCCACTACCGACGTCAAACATGCCGACGTATAATTTCCCAGATTATTTTTTGATCCTTTTTTAAGCAAAGGAACAACATGAGCCGTTCTCCAATCCTCCGGCACGTCACCCGTAGACTCCGACATTTTAAATATATCTGCCAGGTCCCCTGTAATTTCAATACTAGTCTCCTTCAAGGTCCGAGGTAATACCTTGTCAGGTCCTGGGGATTTATCCACTTTAATTTGCCTCAAGATAGCAAGCACCTCCTCCTTTCCAATGTGTACAGTTTCCATAATCTCACTACTTGTTTCCCTTAATTCCATAGACTTCATGCCAGTTTCCTTAGTAAATGCAGATGCAAAAAAAAAAAAAATTAAGATCTCCCCCATTTATTTTGTTTCCGCACATAGCCGACCACTCTGATCCTCAAGAAGACCAATTTTATCCCTTACAATCCTTTTATTCTTTATATACCTATAAAAAATTTTTAATTATCCTTCACTTTTACTGCCAAGGCAACCTCATGTCTTCTTTTAGCCCTCCTGATTTCCTTCTTGAGTATTTCTTTCACTTTTTTATACTCCTCAAGCACTTTATTTACTCCCTGTTTCCTATACATGTCATACAACTCTCTCTCTTCTTCTTTATCAGAGTTGCAAAATCCCTTAGTCCTATTAACTTTGCCTTTAATCCTGACAGGAACATACAAGGTCTCGACTCTCAAAATTTCTCATTTGAAGACTTCCCACTTACCGATCACATCCTTGCTAGACAACAAGCTGTCCCAATCCATGTTTTCTCATTTCTTCAAGTTTGTCATTCCTCCAGTTTAGAACCTCAACCCTCGGACCAGAGCTATCTTTATCTTCGATAAAGTTGAAACTAATGGTGTTATGATCACTGGAATCAAAGTGCCCCCCTACACACACTTCCGTCACTTGTCCTAACTCGTTTTCTAATAGAACATCCAATATTGCATCCCCGATAGTTGGTACCTCTATATATTGATTTACAAAACTTTCCTGAACACATTTTACAAACTCTAACCCATCTAGACCCCTAACTGTATGGGAGTCCCAATCAATATGTGGAAAACTAAAATCCCCAACCCCCACAACTTTATGTTTACTGCAGTTGCCTGCTATCTCTCTGCAGATTTGCTCCTCCAATTCTCGCTGACCATTGGGTGGTCGATAATGCAATCCCACTAATGTGTCCATACCTTTCCTGTTTCTCAGCTCTACGCATAAGGAGTCAGTAGACAAGCCCTGTAATCTTTTCTGCCTGAGCACTGCTGTAACATTTTCTCTAACAAGCAATGCTACACTCCCCCGCCCCCCCCCCCCCCTGCCCACCATTGGTTCCTCTGCCTCTATCACATCTGAGAAATCGGAACTCTGGAATATTAAGCTGCCAGTCCCGCCCCTTCCGTAGCCAAGTTTTACTGATTGCTATAACGTCATAATTCCACGCGGCAATCCACGCCCGTAACTCGTCTGCCTTCCCCGCATACTCCTATCATTCCAATATTTACACCTCTGAAGATTTTTACCAACACTGACTACCTTTCTATTTGCGGCTTTGCTTTAACTTTTTACATCATTTATTTTCACCCCAGCCCCACCGTCAGCTCTGGCACGCTGGTTCCCATCCCTCTGCAAATCTAGTTCAAAGCCTCCCCAGTAGCACTAACAAACCTCCCAGAAAGGATATTGGTCCCCCTGTAGTTCAAGTGTAACCTAGCTCTCTTGTACACGGCCCACCTGCCCCAGAAGAGGTTCCAATGATCCTGAAATCTGAACCCATGCCCCCTACACCAGTACCTCAGCCGTTTGTTCATCCTCCAGAGCATCCTATTCTTACACTCACCGGCACGTGATACAGGTAGCAATCCTGAGATTACCACCCTCGAGGTCCTGTATTTCAACTTCCTACCAAGCTCTCTATACTCACTCTCCAGGATCTCCTCACTCTTCCTTGCTATGTCATTGGTACCAAAGTGCACCACGACATCTGGCTGAAAACGCTCCGAGTTCAGAATGTGATGCAAGCGATCAGAGACGTCATTGACCCTGGCACCCGGGAGGCAGCAAACCATCCTGGATTCTCTGTCACGTCCACAGAACCTCCTATCTGCAGCTGTAAGTATCCAGTCCCTTGTCCCTACCGCTCTCCACTTTTTCCACCCTCCCTTCTGCACTTGAAAACCAGACACAGTGCCAGAGATCTGGCTGCTGCAGCTTGTTCCAGGTAAGTCATCCCCGCAACAGTATCCAATGCGGAAAACTTGTAGTTGAGAGGAATGGCCACAGGGGAATCCTGCTCTGCCTGCCCTTTCCTCTTCTCTCGCCTGAAAGTGACCCAATTTCCTGTGTTCTGCTCCTTTGGCGTAACTACCGCCCTGTAGCTATTATCTATAATCTCCTCATTCTCCCGAATGATCCGGAGGTCATCCAGCTCCTGCTCCAGTTCCCTAACGTGGTTTGTTAGGAACTGCAGCTGGATGCACTTCTTGCAGGTGTCGTTGTCAAGGACACCGGAGGTCTCCCTGACTTCCCACATCCTGCAAGAGGAGCATTCCAACATCAAGCCTTGAATTCTCTCTACTCGAAACAAACTGTACAAAAAAAAAACTTTCCTGCCTATTCTCTCCAAAGCCTGTTGAGCCAAAGCCTTCCTACTCTGCTCGGTCTCACTCCGCTGCCCGCTGTATATGGTGGTCTGTTTTTAAACCTTGGCGCGATATGTCACGGGCCTACGCAGTGCAGACACTTCTCCCCAAGCAGTGTTTACAAATAAAAAGACTTTTTCTACCCGATTTCTTCACTCCCTTCTTCTCAGATGCTTGCTTCGACTGAAACAGGAACCGTTGTCAACCTTGGCGCGCTACGTCAAGCGCCTGAGCAGGGCAGACCCTTCGCAGGGCAGACACATTTCCATGAGGTGAAAGATCAGTATGAGCGGGAGAGAATGGAAAGAAAGGGAATGGGGAGACAGAAAGTGAAGGCGCCTTGAGGGTGGAAGTGAGACAGAGAGGTTTATGGAGGGAGGGGATAGAGAGACGGCGGGAGCCGGAGTGAACTGCGAAATTGAAGCATGTTAGATACATTAATCGGCTATAGATAGGGAGATAGTGGTCTGATGAAGGTCCAGTCAGTACAGCCGCACGCTTTCATGACTTCTTTGTAAAACTGATAACCCAAAACTTCTTTTCTAAATGGAGATGAGAGTCGAGCAGTAGATACGGATCAGCGTGCGTTGGTTTCCTGTAAACTTCAACAGCTTCATGTCCGTTTTCTCTGATGAGCGCTACGTAGACCAAAGAGGCAAGTCCGTTTTTCGCGACTTCGCCTGGTGTAAATTTGGTGTAGATTTAAGAGAGAGACTCAGAGGTGGTGTTTATTTCACTCAGAGGGAGGAGGCTCGCTTACTTCGATGGGGGTTGGGTGTTTATCCTGGGGCTGTGGTTTCTCGCTAACGGAGCGTCTGAATCGCTGGCGATGAGCAGAGCAGTGGCAGGGTCCGACGATCAATCGCGGAACCAAATACGAGTAGGGGGGGGGGTGCGGTTTGTTGTGGAGGGGATACAATTCTCCTGGACAACAGACCTTCTTCATGAATGACACGTCTTCCTCCGTCTTTCACTCCTTCTTCACTCATTTCATCTCTCTCTAATCCCATTTTCCAATACTTGTTCCCCTCTCCTCTCTTTCTATCTCCCTCTAACGTCCCTGTCCTGCATCCCTCCTCCCTCTCTGTAGCACTCTCTCTCCTTCCTCTTGTACTATTCGCCCCCTACATGTCTCTTTCCCTCTCTCCGTTTCATTCCCCCGTTAGCTCGCCCTCTGCTTTCTCACTGCCTTCCCTAATTCCTCTTGAAATATCCCCCGCTGTTTCCCCCGCTCTCTATACCGATTCCCTACTACCTCTAATCACACCTCTCTTTCGCTCCGCTCCCACCTTTCTGTCCGCTGTCACACATTTCTCCCTCTCGACCTCCCCCAACCTTCGCTCATTTCCCCCTCCCCCTCTTTCTCCTCACTATCACAACCCCTTCCCCCGCAACACTCATCTCTCGAGCGCATCCGCTCTCACATCCTCAAACTTCGCCCTGCCCGGCAATTCCTCCCCTGCTCTCAGTCTCTCTGTTTCTGAGCCCTTCATCCTCTGACCACGGACTTCCTCTGACAACGGTTGCTTCCCCTTTCTGAGCTCAGAACGCAGAGAACTCTCGACAGGATGGACCTCAGCAAGACTGGTATGAATGTGAAGTTCACAAAAACGGTCTCACGGTATAATTCCAGAGGTGAGTGGGGCAGAGGGACTGAGGGAGGGAGTTTTACTCTGTGTCTGATCCAGGGAGTGTGCGATGAGACGGTGCGGAGGGAGCTTCACTCTGTGCCTGACGCCGGGAGTGTGTGATGGGACGGTGTGCAAGGAGGTTTGCTCTGTGCCTGACCCCGGGAGTGTGTGATGGGACGGTGTGGAGGGAGATTCACTCTGCGTCTGATCCCGGGAGTGTGTGATGGGACGGTGCGGAGGGAGATTCACTCTGTGTCTGACCCCTGGAGTGTTTCATCGGACGGTGTGGAGGTAGTGTTACTCTATGTCTGACTGGCTGTGTGTGATGGGATGGTGTGGAGGGAGACTCGCCCTGTGTCTATTCCGAAAGTGTGTGATAGGACGTTGTGGAGGGAGGTTCACTCTGTCTGACACCGGAAGTGTGTGATGGGACGGTGTGGAGGGAGATTCACTCTGTGTCTGACCCCGGGAGTGTGTGATGGGACGGTGTGGAGGGAGATTCACCCTGTGTCTGACCCCGGGAGTGTGTGATGGGACGGTGTGGAGGGAGATTCACTCTGCGTCTGATCCCGGGAGTGTGTGATGGGACGGTGCGGAGGGAGATTCACTCTGTGTCTGACCCCGGGAGTGTGTGATAGGACGGTGTGGAGAGAGAGTCACTCTGTGTCTGACCCCTGGAGTGTGTGATGGGACGGTGTTGAGGTAGGGCTACTCTGTGTCTGACTCGGGTGTGTCTGATGGGATGGTGTGGAGGGAGGCTCGCCCTGTGTCTCTCCTGAAAGTGTGTAATAGGACGTTGTGGAGGGAGGTTCACTCTGTCTGACACCGGGAGTGTGTGATGGGACGGTCTGGAGGGAGCTTCACGCGGAGTCAGACCGCGGGATTCTGTTATGGGATGGTGTGGAGGGGGCGTCACACCGTGTCTAACTCGGTGAGAGTGTGATGGGACGGTGTGCAGGGAACTTCATTCTGTGTCTGTCCTCGTGATTGTGTGATCCAACGGTGTGATCCCGCTAGTCTGTGATGAGAGAGTGTGGAGAGAGCCCTACTTTGTGTCTGACCCGGGGAGTGTGTGAAAGGACGGTGATGTGGGAGTTTTACTCTCTGTCTGACCCCAGGAGTGTCTGAAAGGACAGTGTGGTGGGAGCTTCACTCTCTGTCTGACCCTTACTGTTCTATCCCCAGCTGAACCTGATGTATCGTATGCGGACATTAATTTCAAGTCCGGCTCTCATCCCCGGGCCCCGACTGATCGAGGTCAGTTTTATCTTTGTTGGTTTGACAGTGTTTAGCTGATGTGTCCAGTCCTGTCGAGACATCTCAGGGAGAGAGCACAGTTGACCCTAATGATTCACTGTTTGAGAATAAGTCAGAGGGAAAGCGGGAGAGATGTGATGGGGAGGAAACTCTCTTTGATAGTCAGTGCGGAGTGTTGCGGAATTGAGGGAGCGCCGTGGGATTGTTTGAGGAGAGAGTGCTGTGAGAAGTGTCAGTGGGGAGAGATAGCATGGGATGTGCCGTGTGGAGGAAGGGACAATGTGGGGCGGGGTTGGTGGAGATGAGTTGTGAGGAGGGAGAAAAGTGGGAGAGAAAGTGACGAGGGAGCTTGGTGTAAAATCTTAACCACTCTGTCCCTTTTCTAATCCTGCACAATTTTCCCTCTTTTCCGTTCTCTCACCTCCCTCTCCTTTTCTAACCGCGTCTTCTCTCTCCCTCTCTCCCCTGTCCCCCTCTCTAACAGTTTCCCCTACTGTCTCCCACTGTCCCGTTCTCTACGCCTCGTCTTGTTCCTCCTTCTCTCTCTCGTCTGTCCTCTGTCACAGTCACAGTCTCTGCCACTCTCGGTTCAGCCTCGCACTGGTTCCCTCTCTCTCTGCTCACTCTCATCCGCACCCCGTCACCCCTCCCTTTCTTCCCACCTCTCTCTGTCCTTACATTTGGCGCTCATCTCCCCTGCACGCCCTCTCCTCCGCTCTATGCACCCCTCTCTCCCGCGCCCCGACGCTCCCCCCACTTGCTCTTTCCCCTCTCTCTGAAATCCTCTTGTTCTCTCTTCTACCCTCCCTCCCTCTCCCTTCCCATTCCCCTCTCCTTCATCTCTGACACCTCTCAGTCCGCCCTCGCCCGACACCCTCTCCCCCTCTCCCCTTCCCATCTCTCCCCGTTCTGTTTCCCCATTTTTTCTCTCGCATTTCCCTGCTCAATGCGCACATCGCGCTCTCCCTTCTCTGCCCATAGTTTTTGACTTTTTCCTGTCCTCTCTCTCCCCCTTCTCTCTCAGTCTCTCTCTCGCTTTCTTACCCCTTCTCTCCCCCTCACTTATCCCGTTAACTCTTCCCTCGCCCCCTCTCTCTTCTCTATCTCCCCGACTCCCTCCCCCATTCTCTACCGCTCTGACTCTTCTCTGCCAACCACTGCACAAACAGGTCCGAGTTCGTAGAAATGACGTCATTTGGGTGTCACATGACATAACCCAGAGTGACCAAGTTTCTCATGCATCTGCCTCGACCCACATCCTCTGTCAGCTCGTTCCATAGACTGACCACCATCTGGGTAATAAAAGGTTGTCACACGCCTCCTCAGTAAAATCCATTTCCCCTCTGCCCTCAGACCTCAGCACTGTCATCCTCGATCCTCCATGTGTAGGGAAAGTAACTGTACGCATTCACTGTTCGTGGTTTTATACGGCTTTGTAATGTCACCCCGACGCTCCATGAATTAAGACCATAAGACCATAAGACAAGGGAGCAGAAGTAGGCCATTCGGCCCATTGAGTCTTCTCCGCCATTGTCTCATGAGCTGATCCATTCTCCTATTTAGTCCCACTCCCCGGCCTTCTCACCATAACCTTTGATGCCCTGGCTACTCAGATACCTATTAATCTCTGCCTTAAATACATCCAATGACTTGGCCTCCACTATTTCCCGTGGCAACAAATTCCATAGATTCACCACCCACTGACTAAAAAAAAAAAACTTTGCATTTCTGTTCTGAATGGGCGCCCTTCAATCCTTAAGTCATGCCCTCTCGTACTACACTTCCCCATCATGGGAAACAACTTTGCCACGTCCACTCTGTCCATGCCTTTTAACATTCGTAATGTTTCTATGAGTTCACCCCTCATTCTTCTAAACTCCAAGGAATACAGTCCAAGAGCGGATAAACGTTCCTCATATGTTAACCCACTTATTCCCGGAATCATTCTAGTGAATCTTCTCTTTACCCTCTCCAACGTCAGCACATCCTCTCTTAAATAAGGAGACCAAAACTGCCCACAGTACTCCAAGTGAGGTCTCACCAGCGACTTATTGAGCCTCAACATCACATCCCTGCTCACTCCTCAGCACTACCAGCCCCTCCACCTATCTTCTTCTAGTCAGTAAACTTAAGCACAAAGCCATCTATTCCATAATCCAAATCGTTGATGTACAATGTAAAAAGAAGCGGCCCCAACACGGACCCCTGTGAACACCACTGGTAACCGGCAGCCAACCAGAATAGGATCCCTTTATTCCCACTCTCTGTTTCCTGCCAATCAGCCAACGCTCAATCCACGTATGTAACTTTCCCGTCATTCCATGCGCTCTTATCTTGTTAAGTAGCCTCATGTGTGGCACCTTGTCAAAGGCCTTCTGAAAATCCAAATATACAACATGCACTGCATCTCCCTTGTCTAGCCTACTGGTAATTTCCTCAAAAAATTGTAATAGGTTTGTTAAGCAGGATTTTCCTTTAAGGAATCGAAGCTGAGTTTTGCCTATCTTGCCATATGCCTCCAGGTACTCTGTAACCAGATCCTTGACAATCGACTCCAACCACTTCCCAACCACCGATGTCAAGCTAATAGGTCTATAATTTCCTTTTTGCTTCCTTACCCCTGTCTTAAATACCGGAGTGACATTTGCAATCTTTCAGTTTCCGGAACCATGCCAGAATATATCGACTTTTGAAAGATCGTCGCTAATGCTTCTGCAATCTCCACAGCTACTTCCTTCAGAACACGAGGGTGCATTCCATCTGGTCCAGGAGATTTATCGACCTTTCGCCTATTCAGCTTCCTGAGTACGTTCTCTGTCGTAATTGTGACTGCGCTCACTTCTCTTCCCTGCCACCCTTGAGTGTCCGGTATACTGATGATGTCTTCCTCAGTGAAGACTGATGGAAACTACTCGTTCAGTTCCTCTACCATCTCCTTATCTCCCATTACAATTTCTCCAGCATCATTTTCTATCTGTCGTATATCTACTCTCACCTGTCTTTTACTCTTTATATACTTGAAAAAAACTTTTAGTATCCTCTTTGATAGTATTTGTTAGCTTCCTTTCGTAGTTAATCTTTTCTCTCTTAATGACCTTCTTGGTTTCCGTTTGTAAGGTTTTAAAAACTTCCCAATCCTCTGTCTTCCCACTAATTTTTGCATCCTTGTATGCCCTCTCCTTTGCTTTAACTTTGGCTTTGTCTTCTCTTGTCAATCATGGTTGCATCCTTTTTTCTACTAGAAAATGTCTTCTTTTTTGGAATATACCTCTCTAGCACATTTTTCATTCCTCGCATAAACTCTAGCCACTGCTGCTCTGCTGTCCATTCCGCCAGCGTCCCTTTCCAGTCAACCTTGGCCAGTTCCTCTCTCATGCCACTGTGATTTCCCTTACTCCACTGAAATACCGACACATCAGATTTCGGCTTCTCTTTTTCTAATTTCACAGTGAACTCAATCATGTTATGATCACTGCCTCCTAAGGGTTCCTTCACCTCAATCTCTCTAATCAGCTCCGGTTCATTACACAATACCCAATCCAGTACAGCCGATCACCTAGTGGACTCAACAACAAACTGTTCTGAAAAGCCATCTTGCAGACATTCTACAAATTCTCTCTCTTGAGATCCAGTGCTGACCTGATTTTTCCAATCTACTCGCATGTTAAAATCCCCCACAATTATCATAACACTGCCCTTCTAACAAGCCTTTTCTATTTCCTGTTGTAATTTGAGTTCCACATCCCTGCAGCTGTTTGGAGGCCAAAAAATTACTGCCATCAGGGTCCTTTTACCCCTGCGATTTCTTAGCTCAACCTATAAAGATTCTGCACCTTCCGATCCTATATCACCTCTTTCTAATGATTTAATATCATTTCTTCCCAATAAAGTCCGCCTCCCCCTCTGCCTACCTTCCTATCATTCCGATACACCGTCTATCCTTGGATGTTCAGCTCCCAGAGACATGCATCCTTTAGCCAGGTCTCAGTGATGGCCACATTATCATACCTGCCAATCTGTAGCTGTACGACAAGGTCATCCACCTTATTTCTTATGCTGCGTGCATTTAAGTACACCTTAAGATCAGTTTTTGATACTTTACGCTTTGATTTCACAGCAACTTCATTGCACTGCAACTCATCCCAATGGATACAAATTTGCCCCATCACCTGCCTGTCTTTCCTGACATCTTTACTGTTCACTATCTTAGATTTATTTCTGTTTTCCCCTTCCTCCGTTCTGTCATTCCGGTTCCCATCCCCCTACCAAATTAGTTTAAATCCTCCCTAACAGCTGTATTATACTTTCCCGCCAGGATATTGGTCCCCTTCGGGTTCAGGTGTAACCTGTCCTTTTTGAACAGGTCATACTTCCCTCAGAAGAGATCCTAATTATTGAAGAATCTGAAACCCTGCTCCCTGCACCGGTCTGTCAGCCACGCTTCCATCTGCCCGATCCGACTATTCTTGCTCTCGCTAGCACCTAACCTGCCCGACCTCTCTCCATAAATTAGTCCCTCGATTCAGGCAACATCCTCGTTCTCTTCCTTCTCTTTCCTTCACGCTCACATTACTCACCCTATCCTCTCTTCCTCTCCCCTACCCCATTCTCCTCCTTTGCTCTCTTCCCGATTCTCCCTCACCACTCTCCTACAAACCTTTCCCCATCTATGCCATTCTTTGTCCCCATCTCTCCCACTCTTTTCCGTCCGCCAACTCCTACCACTCCCTTCTTCTACTCTCTCCTGGCCCCTATTTTCTCCCGCTCCCCTTCTCTCGCCTTCTTCCGGTTCCGGAATATTAAGTGTGAAGTAGAGAAAGGTGAGGCGGAACGAGTGATAAGGAGGATACATGTGCAGAGGGATGGTCTGACGGAGCATGGAGTTAAATGTGCAGAAAGAGTAAGTAAATTTCAGAAGGACAACAAAATTCAAGGGGCGTATAGCCAGGTGAGAGTTCGGGGAGCTGGGTTCTGCACAATAGGCAGCGAGTTAAACAGAGAGAGGAGAAATTGGTTGAAAATTCTCTATCTGAATGCACCAAGTGTCAGAAAAAAGGCGGATCAGCTTGAAGCTCGGTGCGAAAGGGTAACTATGATGTTGTTGGGATAACGGAGACATGGCTGCAGGGGGATCGGAGCTGGGAATTCAATGTACAGGAGTATACGTGCTATCGAAGGGACAGAAAGTTGGGCAGAGGGGGTGGGGTGGCCCTGTTGGTGAGGAATGAGATTCAGTCCCTTGCAAGGGGGGACGTAGAATCAGGAGAAGTAGAGTGAGTATGGATAGAACTGAGGAACAGTAAGGGCAAAAAGACCCTAATCGCTGTTATCTACAGGCCCCCAAACAGTTTCATGGATATTGGGTGCAAGTTGAAAAGGGAGTTAACAATGACATGTGGCAAAGGAAATGTCGCAGTAGTTATGGGGGATTTCAACATGTAGGTGAACTGGGAAAAACAGGTTGCTACTGGACTCCAGGATAGGGAGTTTGTACAGTGCCTACGGGATGCATTTTTGGAGCAGCTTGTACGAGAGCCGACCAGGGATAAGGCTATTCTGGATTTAGTGTTGTGCAATGAACAGGATTGGATAAGTCATCTTGAAGTAAAGGAGCCATTAGCAGGTAGTGATCATAATATGAATAGTTTTTTATCTGCAAGTTCAGAGTGTTAAGGGCAGACCAGAAGTGTCAGTATTGCAGATGAACAAAGGAGACTACGGAGCT
This sequence comes from Mobula birostris, assembly GCF_030028105.1. Classification (NCBI taxonomy): domain Eukaryota; kingdom Metazoa; phylum Chordata; class Chondrichthyes; order Myliobatiformes; family Myliobatidae; genus Mobula; species Mobula birostris. The sequence goes on from NC_092382.1 coordinate 104,262,127, forward strand.
ATGAGGGAGGAGCTGGCCAAAGTTGACTGGTCCGATATCCTAGCAGTAAAGACAGTGGAACAGCAATGGCAGGTATTCTTGGGAATAATGCACAAGGTGCAAAATCAGTTCATCCCCCGGAGATGGAAGGATTCAAAGGGGGGGAAAGTGGCCACAGTGGTTGACAAAGGAAGTCAGAGATAGCACAGCATTAAAACGAAGTATAACAGAGCTAATTTGAGTGGAAAGACGGATGATTGGGACATTTTTAAGGAGCAACAGAACTTAACTAAAAAAGCAATACAGGGAGAACAAAATGAGTTATGAACGCAAGCTAGCTAGGAATATAAAGGAGGATAGCAAAAGCTTTTTTTTTTAGGTATGTGAAGAGAAGGAAGATAGTTAAGAACAATTTTGGGCACTTGAAGAATGAATTGGGAGAAACTGTTATGGGAGACAGAGAAATTGCAGACGAATTTAATAAGTACTTTGGATCTGTCTTCTCTAGGGAAGACACAAGCAATCTCCCAGATGTCTGCATGGGCCAAGGACATAGGGTAACAGAGGAAATGAAACAGATTGACATCAGGAAGGAAATGGTGATGAGTAAACTGATGGGACTGAAGGCTAACAAGTCCCCAGATCCAGATGGTCTGCATCCTAGGATACTAAAGGAGGTGGCTCTGGAAATTTCGGATGCATTGGTGATCATTTTTCAATGTTCCTTAGATTCAGGATCGGTTCCTGAGGATTGGCAAATGGCTAATGTTATCCCACTTTTTAAGAAAAGAGGTAGAGAGAAAACAGAGGACTATCGCCCTGTTAGCCTAACATCAGTAGTGGGGAAGATGCTTGAGTCCATTATTAAAGATGAAATAACAGCATATCTTGATAGCAGTGATAGGATTAGGCTGAGCCAGCATGGATTTACCAAGGGCAAATCATGCTTGACTAATCTATTGGAATTTTTCGAGGATGTAACCAGGAAGATAGACGCGGGAGATCCAGTGGATGCGGTGTACCTTGACTTTCAGAAAGCATTCGATAAGGTACCACATAGCAGATTGGTGGGTATAATCAGAGCTCATGGCATTGGGGGGAGGATATTGACATGGTTAGAAAACTGGTTGGCAGATAGAAAGCAAAGGGTGGCAGTGAATGAGTGCTTCTCGGAATGGCAGGTGGTGACTAGTAGGGTTCCACAGGGCTCGGTATTGGGACCACAGCTGTTTACGATTTACATCAATGATTTAGAGGAAGGCATTGTGAATAACATCAACAAGTTTGCTGATGATATTAAGCTGGGTAGCAGTGTGACAAGTGATGAGGATGTTAGGGGAATTCAAGGTGACTTGGATAGGCCGGGTGAGTGGGCAGAAACTTGGCAGATGGCCTTTGATTTGAATAAGTGTGAGGTTATTCACTTTGGGAGCAAGAACAGGAAGGCAGATTATTATCTGAACGGTGTGGAGTTAGGTAAGGGAGCAATACAAAGAGATCTAGAAGTACTTGTTCATCAGTCTCTGAAGGTGAATGAGCAAGTGCAGCAGGCAGTGAAGAAGGCTAATGGAATGTTGGCCTTTATTACAAAGGGAATTGAGTACAAGAGCAAGGAAATCGTTTTGCATTTGTACAGGGCCCTGGTGAGACCACACCTGGAGTATTGTGTGCAGTTTTGGTCTCCAGGGTTAAGGAAGGACATCCTCGCTGTGGAGGAGGTGCAGCGTAGGTTCACGAGGTTAATTCCTGGGATGTCCGGACTGTCTTACGCAGAGAGGTTAGAGAGACTGGGCTTGTACACGCTGGAATTAAGGAGATTGAGGGGGGATCTGATTGACACATATAAGATTATTAAAGGATTGGACAAGATAGAGACAGGAAATATGTTCCAGATGCTGGGAGAGTCCAGTACCAGAGGTCATGGTTTAAGAATAAGCGGTAGGTCATTTAGGACAGAGTTGAAGAGGAACTTCTTCTCCCAGAGCGTTGTGGAGGCGTGAAACGCGCTGCCTCGGAAGGCAGTGGAGGCCAATTTTCAGGATGCTTTCAAGAAGGAGCTAAATAGATATCTTATGGATAGGGGAATCAAGGTTATGGTTATGGCGACAAGGCAGGAACCCGGTATTGATAGTAGATGATCAGCCATGATCTCAGAATGGCGGTGCAGGCTCGAAGGGCCGAATGGTATACTTCTGCACCTATTGTCTATTGTCTATTCTTCGTTCTATCTAACACTCCCTGCAGTTTCTTCATCTCTCTCCCTCCTCGCCATCGACTCTGACCTCAATCCTGTGCCCTCTGTCACCCGAAACACCGGACCTGCGGAACGTCTGTCCTCATTCATCCTGTCTGCGCCCCTCGTGCTTTTATACTTCTCTGTAATGGCACCCACGCGCACTAAGCAATAACGTCCCAACCGGTCAGACCTCTCTCCATACCTCATTCACCCGAGTCCAACTTCGACGTAAATCTTTCCGCTCAGTGGCGACCAACAGTGAACAAATGCAGTGTCACCGCACAACTGCACTGTGAACTCCCGACTCCTGTACCATCATCTTCCAGAGTACTGTACCATCTGAAGCCTTGTTAAAGTCTAAATGCATTGCATCTACTGTCCGTGCCTCATCTGTCCTTCCTGTTCAACTTTGCTCGACAAGTCTCCCTGGGTCTCAGGCCATCCAGTATCTCTCTCCCTCCTCTATCTTCCACCCCCTATCTCCCACTCCTTCCCTCCGTCTCTCCATAGAAACATAGACATATAGAAAACATACAGTATAATATAGGCACTTCGGCATAGTAAGCTGTGCCGAACATCTCCCTAACTTAGAACTACCTCGGCTTTAACCTTAGCCCACTGTTTTTCTAAGCTCCATGTTGGCATCCAGGAGTCACTTAAAAGTCTCTACCCTTCCCGCTTTCACTACCGCCGGCGGCAGTCCCTTCCGGCGTGACCACACTCTGCGTGAAAAACTTATCCCTGACAGCTCCTCTGCACCTACCTCTAAGAACCTTAAAACTATGTCCTCTCGTGCGAGGCAATTCATGGGGAAAAGCCTTTGACTATCCACGCGATCAATCCCTGTCATTATCTTGTACACCTCCATCAAGTCACCTCTCATACTCCGTCGCTCCACGGAGAAAAGGCCGAGTTCACTCAACCTGCTTTCATGAGACACTCTCTCCATTCCAGGCAACATCCGTATAATTGTCTCTCCTCCCCTCCTTTCTCTCCCACCGTCTCCTCTATCTCTCTATCCTCTCTCCCTCTCTCCCCTCCGCTATCACCCTGTTCCTCTCTCAGACTGACTCACACTGTCCCCTCATTTTCGCCCTCTCTGCTCACTGTTATCCCTTCCCTAACCCCACCCGTTCTTCCCACCTCTCTCTGTTCCTAAGTTTGCCGCTCATCTCTCCTCCACGACTTTTACTTCACCCGATCCACCTCTATCTCCCCGTCCCCGACACTATCTCCCCTCGATATGTCCCCTCTCTCAAATTCTCCTCTCTTTCCCATCCATCGCCCACTGTTCTCCACAAACTCTCCCTTCTACGTCATCCTCTCTTTCGCACCTTTCACTCCCCTCTCTTGTTCCCGTCTTCCTGCTCTCTCCCCCGGCACACCACACCGCCCCCCGTCTCTCAATCTGTATCCCCTTTCTCACTTTGTTCTCTTCCCCCACTGCTCTCGCATTCTTCCCCCATTGCCCCATCGCTCTCTCCCTGCCCCTGCCCATTGCCTTCACCGTCTCCCCTCTCTTTCCCCTATTTCTCCCCAAACCATTTATCTCGCTGTCTCTCAGCCCCCATCCCATCGCTTAACGCTCTCTCCCTTCTGCTGTCTCTTCTCTCTCTCCGCGACTCTCTAACACAACTCTACCGCTGTCTCATTCTCTCCCTAACCTGCCTGTCTGACTTTCTCTTCCAGACGGTCTGACCTCCACCTACTCACAGCTCAACTTACGGAAAGACGAATCCCTCATCGATGAGGATGAGGATTCTCCCATTGCCTCGGGAGCTGGAGGGATGGCAACTACCGCACAAACAGGTCAGAGTTCACAGTAGTGACGCAATTCTGAGATGCGTCGGCTGTCATTCGCCCAAGATTTTCAAATGTCTAATTCATCTCTCTCCACCACTTCTCTGGGAGCTCATTCCACCTCCTGTCTGTGACGTATGTAAATAATGCGGATGAGATTGTGGATGGGTGCGTTGGTGAGTTGTACATGACGCGAAGATGGGTGGTCTTGTGGATCATGTTGAAAACTAGCAAAACAATTCAATGCGACATAGATCAGTCACAGATACAGTTCGAGAAATGGTAGAATTTAGCCCATCATGTACCCAATGTGTGAAAATAGAACAAAGCGGGCAAACAATAACACAAATGTGAAAAATAATAAACTCTGAATCCTCCTAGTTGACTCGGTGGTGAAGAAAGCGAAATAAATGTTGACATTCTTTTCTGGAGCTGTAGAATAGAAGAGCAGGGAGTGATGTTGAGGCCAGCGTGAGACACACTTAGAGTAGTGCGTGCAGTTTTGGGCTCCTGAGGTATACTGACATAAGAGATGTTTCAGAGAACATTCACGACAATGATATCCGGAATGAAAGGGTTGCTGTATGAAGAACATCAGGCAGCTCTTGGGATGTATTCCCCGGAGTTCAGGAGAAGGAGGGTTGGTCTCATAGAACAGTTCCGAATGTTGAAAAGCCTGAACAGGTTAGATATTGAAATGTTCTTTCCCATGGTAGGGGAATCTAGGACAAGAAGGCACGACTTCAGGATTGAAAGACGTCCTTTTAGAACTGAGATGCGGAGAAATTAAATCAGTCAGAGGGTGGTAAATCTGTGGAATTTGTTGTCCCGAGCAGCTGCGGAAGCGAAGCATGGGGGAAATGTAAGGCAGAGATGGATAGGTTCTTGATTAGCCAGCGTTTCAATGGGTATTGGGAGTATGCAGGGGAGTGGGGATGACTGGAAAAATGGGATCAGCCCATGATTGAATGGCCGAGCAGACTCTATGACCGGAATGGCCTACCTCTGCTCCTATACCTTCTGGTGTTATGGCCGAGTGGTCTCTCTACAGGTGCGCATGAGCAGGAGTCGAAACGGAGGATGGGAAACAGACCACACCGTCAGATCTGCCTGCTGTGCTTAGTTACGTCCGCCCTCATCATAATTGTGGCCGGACTCTCGATCCATGGTGAGTGGAACGGTCTCCGGGTGGAGTCAGTCCATAAATAAAGAGAGTGGAACAAACTGTTATTGGAAAACACCACAGTGACACAGACACGCCCCTTACCGTAACACCGATTAAAACCACCATAACACAGACAAACACCTAACCGTGATAAAGACACGGCCTTCACCGTAACACAATCAAGACTCATCCTGACACCGACACGCTATTCACCATAACATGAACAATGCTGTCACCGTAGCACGGTCACGACCTTCAACGAGAAACAGATACACCCCTAACCGCGACACGGACACGAACATCGCCGTGTCACACACGTGGCAGTCACACTGACCGCAACGTACCCCGCACTGTAACATCAACGTTCCCACTGACCGTGTTACTGATAAACTCCCCAAGGCGACAGCGAAACACACCTAAAAATGACACCGACAGGCTCTTCACCGTGACACTGAGGTGCCGTACACTGTGACACATTCACGCTCCTCGACGTGATCCGCACCGCCTCGTGACAAAGACTCAGAAGTCACTGTAACATCCCTTATAGAGACAATATCACCGCCCAACATAACGCAGATGCACCGCTCACTGAGGCAATTACCCACACCTCATTCTGACACAGGCAAACCTCTTAGCGTGATACCAAAACACCTCAGCCTGACACTGTTACAACCACCGTGGCAATGACATGCCTGTCACCGTGACACAGACACATTCCTCTCTGTGAGACAAACACACCCCACACCATGACACAGATACTCCACTCACCGTGACAACACCAAGACCATTATTCTGACATTTGACTCACCGTGACATCGAGATATACTTCATTGCGACCTAGCGCAACTCTCGCCGGGGCACAGAATCACCTATCACGGTGACACCGCCACGGCCTTCACAGCAACTCGAACATGACCCGCATGATATTGACGCAGACCCCAATTGTGACAACAACATAACCTTCACCGACACATTGAAATACCCCTCAGCGTGACACGACACGCCGACTCCTCTCACGGTGACAACCTTCAACGTGACACTGACACAATACTCTCTGTGATCCGCTCGGTATCGTGATGCTGACTCACGTGTCACTGTAAACGCTAAACATCCTTCACCATCTCTCTCAGTATCACAGATTCGTCAATCTATGATCACCCTCGACCGAAACTACCATGAGTTAAACGCAACCCTTCATTCCAAGATATCTGAGATATCTGATCTCCGTCAACAGTTCACTGAGATGGAAACGAAGTACAAATCTGTCAACGAGAGTATGGCTCAAATCTGTGAATTGTTGACCAGCAGAAGAGGTGAGCCATCATCCCCCTCTTTAACCCGCGCCTCATCACAGGGCGGGATAGAGAGAGGAAGAATGACTCTGTGCTTGACATCGGGAGTATGTAAAGAGATCATATGGAAGGAGATTCCCTCTGTGTTTGACGGGTGAGTGTGTGATGGTGCTGCGTGGAGGAAGTTTCACTTTGTCACTGAACACAGGAGAGTGTGACGGGACGGTGTGGAGGTTGATTAACTCTGTGTCTGACCACGGGATTGTGCGACATAACATTACAGCTTCACTCTATGTCTGACTTCGTGAATTTCTGATGGGACGGTATGGATCCTTCTTCCCTCTGAGTCTGCCAGGCGGTTTGTGTGAACGGACAGGGCCCAGAGAGCTTCACCCAGTGTCTGACCCCTGATTGGTGATTCCTGGAGTGTGCAATGGGATCAGAGAGAGAGAGAGAGAGAGAGAGAGAGGAGAGAGGGAGAGAGAGCCTCTGTGTCTGGGAGGGTGAGGGCGGTACTTCGCTTTGTGCGTGAACACAGGGGGGTGTGATGGGACGGTTCAGAGAGAGCTTCAATTTGTGCTTCGCCAGGAACTGTGTGATGAAACGTAAGGAGGGGGGTTCACACTTTCTTAGACGCGGTGGTGTGTGATGTGGCCGTGTGGAGGGAGATTCATTCTCTGTCTACCCACGGCAGTGTGTTATTGGACGTGAGGAGGGAGATTCGCATTGTGTTATTCTCGGGAGAGTGTGATGGGAAGGTGAGCAGGCAGCTTCCCTCTGTGCCAGGCAGTTTGCTCTGCGGTGTGTTGAGAAGACGGAGAGGGAGAATCGGCCTCCCTGGGATATTTGTCGTGTGTGCTAAGGCAGTTTCTTTCCGTGTCTAACCGCTGGAGTGTGTGATGGGGTTGTGGAGAGAGAGAGATTCACAGTGTGTCTGACAAAGGCTGTGGGAGATTGGACTTTGGAGAACGTTCTAAATTCTGATCTCTTACTCAGCGAGTGTATGAGGGGCGGTGTGGACTTCGCTTCACTCTGTGTCTGACCCCGAGGGTGTGTAATGAAACGGTGTGGAAGGAGTAACATTCAGAAACTGGCACGTGTAAGGGTGTAATTGGACGGTGTGCAGGAAACATCACCCTACGTCTGACCGCTGGAATGTGTGCTGAGCCCATGGAGAGAGAGATTCACTCTGTGACTGACCCAGGCAGTACGTGACGAGGCTTTGTAGAGGGAACTAAACTCGGTGTCTGACTCCGAGAGTGGGTGATGGGACAATGCGGACGGGAGCTTCGCTCCACGTCTGAAGCGTGTAGTGTGTGATGAGACCGCGGAGAGCGAGATTCCATCTGCGCCTGACCATTTTAGTGTGTGATCTGACCGTGTGAAGGAAGCTTAAATCTGTGTCTCACCCCGTCTGTGTATCATTGGACTCTCTTTGTGACACAGTGTGCGTGTGATGGGGAGGAATAGCGGGGGTGGGGAGTGGGTGAATGCGTTTCGGAGGGGAATCATGTATGTGACTGACAGCGGGAACAGTGACGCGTGCCTGGATGGTGTTCTGCTCTGTGTCTGATACGAGGGTTGCGTGAGAGAACGGTGCAGAGGGAGCATCTCTAGTTCTCTGAACGCTGTGTTGTGTGATGTGACGGGGTAGAAGGAGCATCATACTGTGTCGGACCACGGGCGTATGCGGTGGGATGGTGCCGAGACGTTTCATTTCCTATCTGATCACGGGCGGGAGTAATGGGGTACCGTGGGTGGAGGTTCGCTCTGTGTTTGCCCGCAGGACTGTGTGATGTGACAGTGTGCAGGGAGCTTCTCTCCATGCCTGACCCAAGGAGTGTGTGATGGTGTGGTGGACAGAAAGCTTCAGTCTGAGGCTGAACCCGGGACAGTGTGGAAGGAGCATCACTCTGTGTCTGACACCGGGGGAGTATGATGGGCCCGTGAGACAAGAGCGTCATTCTTCGTCTGTTCCCGGGAGTGTGTGACGGGTCATTGTGGATGGAACCCAGATTTGTGTCTGACCCATCAGGAAGTGTGTGACTGAATGGCTTGCGGAGACCTACACTGTATAACTGACTGCGGGTGTCTGTGATGGGACTGTTTCTGACCTTGCTCGTGTGTCATGGGAGAGTGAGAAAGAGCTTCACTCCATGTCTTTCTCCGGGTGTCAGTAATCAGAAGGTGCTGAAGCAGCTACACTGTGCCTGATCCCAAGAGTGTGCAAATGGACACTGTGAGAGGCGCTTAACTCTATACCTGACCGCTCGATTTTATGGTGGGAGTTTGTGGAGAAGACGTCTCTCTGTTTTTCACCCCGGAGTGTGTGATAGGATGGTGTGGAGGGAGCTTCTTGCATATCTAACCCCTGTGTTGTGTGATGCGACGGGGAAGAAGAGCAGCAGACTGTGTCTGACCACGGTGAGATAGGGCTGAAATTGTTTCATTTCCTGTCTTATCACGGGAGAGTGGAATGGGGTAGAGTAGACGGAAATGTACTATGGACATGTGGTCGATGTTTAGAGATCTCCTGCAGGATGTTCGGGTTAAATTTGCCCCGGAGAGGAAGATAAAGAATGGTAGGGTGAAGGACCATGGGTGACAAGTGAGGTGGAAAATCTAGTCAGGTGGAAGAAGGCAGCATACATGTGGTTGAGGAAGCAAGGATCAGATGGGTCTATTGAGGAATATAGGGAAGCAAGAAAAGAGCTTAAGAAGGGGCTGAGAAGAGCAAGAAGGGGGCATGAGAAGGCCTTGGCGAGTAGGGTAAAGGAAAACCACAAGACATTCTTCAATTATGTGAAGAAAAAAAGGATGACAGGAGTGAAACATAGAAACATAGAAAATAGGTGCAGGAGTAGGACATTCGGCCCTTCGAACCAGCACCGCCATTCAGAATGATCATGGCTAATCGTCCAACTGAGAACCCTGTACCTGCCTTCTCTCCATGCACCCTCTGGGTTTCAAAAGAATAAGAGGAGATCTTATTGAAATACATACTATTTTAAAATGAATACATAGTATAGCGGCAGGAAGGTTGTTCCGACTAGAAGGTGAGACGAGAACGTAGGGACACAAGACCATAAGTCTGTAAGATAGAGGAGTGGAAGTAGGGCATTTGACTCATCGAGTCTGCTCCGCCATTCAGTCATGGGCCGATCCAACTCTTCCAGTCATCCCCACTCCAGTGCCTTCACGGCATACCCTTTGATGCCCTGGCTAATCAAGAACCTATCCATCTTTGCCTTAAATCCACCGAATGACTTAGCCTCCACAGGCGCTTGTGCCAATAAATTCCACGGATTTCTCACCGTCTGACTAAAGTAATGTCTCGGCATCTCAGTTCTAAATGGACGTCCTTCAATCATGAAGTCTTGCACTCCTGTCCTGGAATCTCCTACCATGAAATTAACTTTGTCATATCTGATCGGTTCAAGCTTTTTAACATTCGGAATGTTTCTGTGAGATCCCTCCCTAATTTTCCGGATTTCAAGGGAATACATCCCAAGAGCTTCCAGACATTCCTCATACGGTAGCCGTTTCATTCCTGGAATCATTCTCGCCAATCTTCTCTGAACCCTCTCCAACGTTGGGACATCCTTTCTAAAATAAGTAGCCCAAAGCTGCACACAATACACCAAGTCTGGTCTCATGAGTGTCTTACAGAACCTCAACATTAGATTCCTGCTCATATATTCTGTACCTGTATAAATGAATGCCAACATTGCATTCGCCTTCTTCACGATCGACTTTACCTAGAAGTTAATTTTTAGGGTATTTTGCACAAGGACTCCCAAGTGCCTTTGCATTTTTGCATTCTGAATTCTCTTTCCCACTAAATAAGTGTCTGCCTGTTTATTTATTCCACCAACGTACAGGACCATACACTTTCCAACACTGTACTTCAGTTGCCACTTCTTTCCTATTCCCCTAAACTCTCTCAATCTATCTGCAGGCTGTCTGTTTCCTCAACACAGCTCGCTCCGCCATGTATCTTTGTATCAACAGCAAATTTAACCACTAATTAATTCATACCGTAGACTAAATCATTGTCATGCATCGTAAAAAGCAGCGGTGCCAACAGCGACCTGCTGTGGAACTCCAGTGGTAAACGGCCGTCAGCCAGAACAAAATCCTTTTCTGACCACTCTGTGCTTTCTGCCGACCTGCTAATGCTCCACTCACACTAATAACTTCCCTGTAATTCCATGGGCTCTTTTCTTTCTAAGCAGCCCCATGAGCGGTACATTATCAAATGCCTTCTGAAAATCCACGCCATATGTATTACATTTCCTTTGTCTACACTGATTGTAATTTCATCAAAGAATTGCAGTAGGTTTGCCAGGCAGGATGTTCCTTTTCTGGCTGTGGCCTATCCTGTAATGTGCCTCCAGGTACTCCGTAATCTCATCCCTAACAATCGATTAGAACAATTTCCCAACCACTAATGTCAGGATAGCCGGTCGAGAGTTTCCCACCCTTCTTAAATAGCGGAGTAACATTTGCAATATTCCAGTCACCCGGTACTGTGGCAAAATCTATCGACTCCTTAAAGATCATTGTTACTGCCTCCGCAATCTGTCCAGCTACTTCCGTCAGAACCCGAGAGTGCATTCCATCAGGTCCAGGAGATTTATCCACCCTCAGACCATTAAGTTTCCTGAGCACCTTCTCAGTCGTCATTTTCACTGCACATACTTCACTTCCTTGGCACTCTTGAATGTCCGGTGTACTGCAGACGTCTTCCACTGTGAAGATTGATGCAAAATAAGCATTCAGCTCCTATGCCATCTCTGCGTCTCTCATGACAATAGTTCCAGCATCAATTTGTATTGGACACATATCTACCCAAGAGTCTCTTTTTCCCTTGATATACTAAAAAAAAAACTTTTAGTATCTTCTTTGATATTGGTCGCCAGCTCCCTTTCGCAATCCATCTTCCTACTGACCTTCTTAGTTTCCGTCTCCGCGTTTGTAAAAGCTTCCCAGTCCGCTATCTTCCCACTAGGTTTGGCTTCTTTGTGCGTCCTCGGTTTTGTTTATACTTTGGCTCTGACTCCACTTGTCAGCCATGGTCGGGTCCTTCTACCATTCGATAATGTCTTCTTCTTTGGAATAGATGTCCCTTGCACTTCCCTCATTTTTCGCTCGAACTCCAGTGACTGCTGCTGTGCTGTCTTTAGTGTTGCTCAGCGCAACACCGACATGTCCCTCACTGTGACACGGAAACAACTATCACCGCGATAATGACGCAAACTCATACCTGACGGTGGCATCGACGCTCCTGACAGTCACACCGGCACGCCCCTCATTCCTGACAATGACAAGCCCCTCAACGTGGCACACACACCATCTGTACCGTGACACAGCACGCCTCCCACTGGGACACGAAAACAGTCGCATCCTCACTGCAACACTCGTCCCCGTGACACCTACACGCTCCTCAGCATGAAACGCGCAGCACTGCACGGTGACACTGACACATCTCTTACCGCGACCCGCCCATACCGTACTGCTGTCTCACACCTCACTGTAAACGCTGAACGTCCTTCACCATATCTCTCAGTATCACAGATCCGTCAGTCTCAGATCATCTCCGACAAAAAATGTCAGCTACCTTGGGAACAGGATCAGGAGATGAAAATGACACAGACCCACTGTCAACAACAGATCCATCAACTGAAACTCTCTAACAATGACTGCTTCCAGAATCTATATTTTCTCAACAACAGCCTCTCCATCTTCGAAACGAAGCTCCGAACTTTCAAATGGACGAAGAGTGAAATTTGCCAATTTCTGACGAGCAGCAGAGGTGAAGCATCCCTGCACGTCTGACCACGGGAGTGTGCGCTGGGAAAGGAGGGTGTGGTGGGAGCTTCACTATGTTTCTGACTCCGGGAGCGTGTGGAGGGATAAGAATGTCAGTCATTGTCTGAATCCGTGAGTGACTAGGTTGGACACTGTGCCTTCCGGTGAATGTGTCTGATTTCACACACCTGAGTGATCATCTCTCTGTGTCTGACCCCATTGCTGTGCGATGGCAGAGGGCGGAGGGAACTTCACTCTGGGTCTGACGCAGAGGCTGTGTGATGAGGTGCTGCGGAGTGAGCTTCACTCCGTGTTTGATCCCTGGGGTCTGTGACGGCACGGTGTGGAGGGAGCATTATTCTGTGTTTGACACCGCGAGTCTGTGATGGGACGGTGTGGAGCAAGCATCACTTTGTGTCTGACACCCCGAGTCTGTGATGGGACGGTGTGGAGCGGGCATCGCTATGCGTCCGACACCCCGAGTCTGTGATGGGACGGTCTGGAGGGAGCATCATTCTGTGTCTGACACCGCGAGTCTGTGATGCGACGGTGTGGAGCGGGCATCACTTTGCGTCTGACACCCCGAGTCTGTGATTGGACGGTGTGGAGCGAGCATCACTTTGTGTCTGACTCTATGAGTGTATCAGTGGAGGGGGCAGAGGTAGATCAATCTGTGACTGACCGGAGATGGACGATGCTGAGGGAACTTCACTCCATGCTTGACCCTATGAATCTGTGATAAGATGTTGTGGAGCGAGTTTCATTCTGTGTCACTCCCGGGTGTGTGCGATTAGACAGTGTGGTACGAAATTCACTCTGTTCCTGACCCAGGTAGTGTGTGATGGATGGTGTGGATGGAACGTCACACTGTGCCTGACCCTGGTAAAGTGTGATGGGATGGTGTGGGGGGAGATTCGCTCTGTGTCTGATCTCAGGTGTGCGTGATGAGACCACGTGGAAGGAAATTCCTTCTGTGTGTCACCCCCGGTATGTGTGATGGGAATTTGCGAAGGGAGATTCACGCAGTTTCTCACTCGTCTTTGTTCCTGATTTCCAGAGCAAACGTGTTCCAAGGACTGGATCTCAAACAAAGACCGGTGTTATTATGTGTCCACCTTTGGGAGATCTTTCTACTCAGCGATGCGGGAGTGCTCAAACTGTGATTCAAGGCTTCTGCAAATCAATTCAAGGGATGAAGCGGTAAGTGTCCAACGACGAGAAGATCCCGCAGTAACACAGGAATCATCAAAAAACCCCGGGGTCAGACACAGGGTTTAGACCCACAATACACTCCTAGCACTCACTCCCGGAGTCAGACACAGAGTGAAGCTACCTCCCCACCGTCCCATCACCTCTCCCGGAGTCAGACACAGAGTGTACACCGACAATACACTCCCAGCACACACTCTCGGGGTAAGACACAAAGTGAAGCTACCGCCCCACCGTCCCAGCATACACTCCCAGAGTCAGACACAGAGCAAATCTCTCTCAAACCGTCCAATCACACAACTCCTGTGTCAGACACAGAGTTAAGATCCCTCCGCACCGTCCCATCACACACTTCCTGAGTCAGACACAGAATGAATCTCCCTCCACACCGTCCCATCACACACTCCCGGGCTCAGACACAGAGTGAAACTCCCTCCGCACCGTCCCATCACACACTCCCGGGGTCAGACACAGAGTGAATATCCCTCCACACCGTCCCATCACACACTCCCGGGCTCAGACACAGAGTGAAACTCCCTCCACACAGTTCCATCACCCACTCCCGGGGTCAGACACAGAGTGAATATCCCTCCACACAGTCCTATCACACACTCCCGGGGTCAGGCACAGAGTGAAACTCCCTCCGCACCGTCCCATCACACACTCCCGGGGTCAGACACAGAGTGAATATCCCTCCACACCGTCCCATCACACACTCCCGGGCTCAGACACAGAGTGAAACTCCCTCCACACAGTCCCATCACCCACTCCCGGGGTCAGACACAGAGTGAATATCCCTCCACACAGTCCTATCACACACTCCCGGGGTCAGACTCAGAGTGAATCTCCCTCCACACCGCTCATCACACACTCCTGGGGTCAGGCACAGAGTGAAGCTCCCTCCACACGGTCCCATTGTTGATTCGTGCTGTAATCAACAGAGAGAAGCTTTGTAGATACCTTTCGATTCTCGGCATTAATCAAATAAATTTAATTTCCCAGAGATTTGTATCCGACAAACTTGTGTCAAGAAACAGTGCATACTGGATTGGACAATGCGAAGACGGGTGAGATTTGGACTGATCTGTGGGGTGAGAGTTCGCGTTGACTTAGTCGTGACGGGAGAGATTGGGATTAGTTTGTGATGAGACTGTACGTGGTTGTCGGGAGAGTGTGCTGCAATGGAAGCATTTTGAGGCCGACACGTATCTGTCGGGGAAAGACAGGCCAGTTGGAATATTTCGGAAACCGCCAGGGGGCAGTGCAGAGTGCTGAGCAGACAGGGATTTTTTCGGTACTGACGCATGTTGGTGAAGAGAGCGCGGTGAAGTGGGATTATTTTGGAGATAGTCGCCGGGCTGTGAGGAGAAGGAGCAACAGTGACCTTTGTTTGCTGAATGACAAAGATCTGAGTGGCGAGAGTAGGACAACTGGAGTAGTTTGGAGATCGATACAGAGCGGTGGACACAGCGTGGGTGAATAGGATTAGTTTGCGAACTGACGGACGGAGGGGGGGAGAGGGTGCCTGTGGTATAAGTCTGGAGGCGGACCAGAGGCGACGGTGAGAGCCCGGTGTAGTGGGATATGTTCGGAGACTGACAGGAAGCTTCGGGTCGAGCGAGGGGCAACACGATTCATCTGGGAAAGACATAGGGCCGAGGGAAGAGTGTCGACCAGAGGGATTCATTTCTGGACAGCCAGAAGTCTGTAGAGAGACGGTGGGATAGTGGGGTTTGTTCAGGGACTGAAACAGATCTGAAAGGAGAGGGTGGGCCAGATCAATTCGTATGGGGACTGACAGAGGACTGTGGTGAGAAAGCGAGTCTGTGGGATTCGTTTGGGGAGACACGTGGCTGTAGGGTATCATTGGGTCAGTACAATTAGTTTGGGGACTGACACAAGATTGTGAGGAGACATTGGGATCGTGGTATCTGTCTGGGTACTGACACGGGGCTGTGGGGAGCGAGTGGATGAGTGCGATGAGTCTGCGGACTGACTCAGGCTGTTAGGAGAGAGCGATTTTATGGGATTAGCTTGTGGACCGTCTCGGCTCGGGTTCTCTGCTGGAGCTGCTTTGTCTCTGTTTAAATCATTTAACCCTCTTGGACAGGAATGTTGCCTGGGGTCTCCTGTACAAGCAGTCCTCTGGAACGTCCAACTGCAAAGACTGCCGCTCGTACCCAGGGAAAGACTCTTGCGAACGTGATCGGCGTTTCATCTGCGAGAAGGCGGCACCTTTGTTCCGCGATATTCCTGAAAGGATCCAGAATCTCTGTCAACAGCCAGTGGAGACGACATGAATCAAATAAGTAACCCCAGTTTCTCCTCCTTCTCTCTCCTTCACTTTTACTCCTGGATCCTTGAAAATTTCCTCCCAACACTCTCTGCCCTTCCGTCCTACTCCATCTCCCCCTCTTGGCGTAACCATATTCTCCCCACCACACACCGACAAATCTCTCTCTCTCTCTCTTTTTTTCACCTTCTTTCTCGCCATTTCCTCCTTCCCGCTTTTTTTTACCGCTCCTCTAACTTTCTCTCTAGCCCCTCAGTTCCCCTTATTTCCTCGACCTTTCTCCGCCCGCTCTTTTTCTGCTCCCTCTGTCCAACTGTTTCACCTCTCTCCCCCCCTTCTCACGCCTCTCTACCCCTATCTCTCTCTTCCCTCCCCGTTCTCTCTAAACCCTACGTCAACCTGATCTCTCTCTCTTTCTCCTTTCCGCCCACTCTCACCTCAATCCTGTGCCGTCTGTTACTCGATAACCCAAGCCTGGGTAAAAGAATATGCCTATTCCCTCTGTCTGTGCCCCTCTTGTGTTTATGGAAGTCTGCAAATTTACAACTACGCTCCAGGAAATAAAGTCCCAGCCTTCCCCTTCCTTCTCTCCATAACTCTGTGCTTCGAGTCCTGGCAATATCCCCGTAGAACTCCCTGTCCACTCTACCCAGTTCTTTGCTTTTTCCTAAAGCAAAGCGGCCGCACCAACGTCTTGCACCACGTGATCTACCGATTCCTGTACTCAGTGCCCTGGCTGGTGACGACCAGCGCGCCAAGTATCTTGTTCCCCCCGTATCGGGTGTATTCTACTGGAATTGCTATTTGATTTATCACCTGAAACTTGAACGGCCTGGAATTTGTTTTATTGCAGCATCAGTACAGTGCAAAGATGTAAAATTAATGTCAATTACAAACAAATATAATGAAAACCACAACAATTTGCAGTGGTGCACATCAGTTCAAAAATGTGGTGGTGAAGGGGAAGAAGGTGTTTCTGAATCGTTGAACGTTCAGACTTCTGTACCTGTTCCCTAATGGTAGTTTTGAGCAGGTAAATTGCCCCGGGGTGAGCGGCCTCAATGATGGAGCCGCCTTCTCGAGGCACCGCATCTTGAAGATGTCCTCGATGCTGGGGAAGGCGGTGCCTCTGATGTTGGTTGAGTCTACATCCCTCTGCAGCCTCCAGTGACCTTGTCCGTTGCAGCCTACACTCCAGGCGGCGATGCTACAAGTCAGGATGCTCCCAACGTTCATCTGTAGAAATGTCATAGTCTTCAATGAAAAGACACATTTTCTCAGACCCCTGACTTCGCCATACCTTCTGTAACGAGAGAGCTATGGGTGGTGGTGAACAGGTGTAGAGTTTTGACTGGAATACACTCAGACTCAGACTTGAAATAAACAAGACGACGGTAAGGAAATCCAAAGATTAAATCACAATCTGTAGTACTGCACTAGAAATGGATGCCCTTCAGCACGAGCCCTTTAAATACTGACAGGTAATAATTGGCCTTAAAGTCAAAGCCTTAAAGGGAAACTGACAGCTAACCTGGAAATGGAGATTCCGAATCTTGGATGCCTGCCGATAAAAAAAAAATGCTTTCTTCGTATTTGCAAGCCCGGTGTAAATCCTTTGGGACGCTGACACACACCAGCACAGGACCTCGAAATACGATCACAGGACAGAGAGGCAGGGACGTGAGTCTGCTCGGCCATTTCATCATGGCCGATCCGTTTCCCTCTCAGTCCTAATATTCTGCCGTCTCCCTGTATCCCTTCATGACGTGACTAATGACGCATCACTCAACCTCTGTCTCAAATACCATGCCTTAATCTCCGCAGCCGGCTGTGGCAACAAATTCCGCAGATTCACCCCACTAAAGCCAAAGTAATTACTGCTAATATCCTTCCGAAAATGACAGTCTTCTATGTGGGCCCACTGGCCCTGAACCCTCTCACCATAGGGAAACTCCGCTCCAAATCTACTTTACCGAGGCCTTTACACAGTCGATCGGTTTCAACACCAACAGCCCCCATCCCCCACCGCCCCATCATCAATCTGAGTTCCAGTTATCAAGTGCTCCTGATTTGATAGCGTTTCGATCCCGGAATCATTTCCGTGAACTTCCTTTCATCCCTTTCCGATGCAAGCACATCTGGCCGGATTACATGTGGCACCCTGAAGTACTCACAATCCTCCGTGAAGCCTCGCCAGTGCTTCATAAACCCTCAGCTTCAGATACCTGTGTACGGGGTCTTTCTTTTTCGTTACATTTAAAATGGCTTCTGTTGTTATGTTATACTGGGGAATGCTGAGAAAGTCTCTAAGTGGACAGTTGCTTGGATTATTATAGATAGCAGAGTGTTATTAACCAATGGGTGGTCATGTATCGTTTTGTTTTCGGAAACAATGCTGTATCATATGGCTGTGGACGGGGTTTTTGGGGGGAGTCGGAGGGGAGACGGGGAGGACGTCGGACGTGCGGGAAGGCTCGGATCGATCACTCCGGGTGGTCCCGAAACGTGAGTCGACAGGATCCGGGTGGTCGTCAGGAATTTATTGAGCTCCAACCGTTGCGCGCGAAGATCTTAGACTTTGATAAGTGTTGGCGCCTTTTTTTTTTTCATTGCTTCTCTTTCTGTATCGAATTTATATTAATGTCATAGACTTAGTGATATCTATAAAGTGTGTTTGGTAAAACGTACTGGGTGTGCTGGCTGATGACTGATGTTTGGGATTGATTCGGGCGGCAACCGACTCCGTGGGAAGCGTTCAGGCAGGTGCTGGGTGGGATTTCCCCTAGACATATAGGAGCCAATATAACTGAGTGTTAGAAGTGGGGGCACCATCCCGGATTTGGATTTTCGGTAAAGCTGTATAGTCGTCGCGTTAAGTGGTGTGAAGATGGATCGAGATAAGATTGTAAGTTGGTGCGATTTAGAGGATGTACCGGTGAATCATGCGTGCGTGCTGTTTGGGGTGGATTTCCGCATTCCGGCAGATGCACTGGTGCGAGGGTTGAGTCTGATTAAAGGTATCGGGCAGGTAGAACTTGTAGCGAGAAGGTGAGGAAACGAACTGGAGTCCAGCTGGATGTTGGTACGGACGAGTGCCGACGTCATGACGTTGGAACTACCAGTGACAGTCCACGTCCAGAGGGAGGCGTGGCCGTGGGGTCTCCACACCCTCCCCGAGGACGCAAGTGAGGAGGTGCCGGAGGAGGAGCTAGATGAGGCCCCCGGGCGGGGTGGGGGGGTGGCAGTAGCCAGGGGTGGAGGTGTGGAGTGGGTAGGTTTGGCCAGGCCCCGCCCCCGTGGGGTGATGAGACTGCCGAGATAGCGGCTGCCATTACCTCCCTAGTGAAAAGGGTTGAGGGGCACCGCCCGAAGCTGAGAATTTTCTCAGGAGCCAGGCCCACCCCGGAAGGGGAGGATGACTATGAGATCTGGGATGAAGATACATCCCAGTTGTTAGAGGTGTGGCCAGTTTCGGATGAGGAAAAGAGACAGCGATTGGTGGAAAGTTTAAGGGGCGGGGAGGCCCGTGTGGTCCGCGATCTGAGAGCGGCACGCCCCTTGGCTTCCCTAGCGGAGTGTTTGGACGCTTGGCAGGAAGTGTTTGGACTATCAGGAGATCCCTGGAAACATTTAGCGGAGTTTCAACGGATGGGGCACAGAAGAGGGGAAAAGCTCTCAGACTATGTTTTCCGGCTGGAAGGAAAGCTTGCGAGGTTGCTGCGACGAGGGGTAGTGAGGGAGGACGGAGTGGCGAAGTTAAGGATATGTAGCGGTTCGCGGGAGGATGACAGGGTGGCTTGGAGTGTACGGCAGCCATTTAAGCGGAGCCCCCCTCTATCATTCGGACAGCTGATCCGAGCGGTTCGGGCCGAGGAGTGTACTTTGGGCCGATCAGGGGGCTCGGACCCTCAGGGACGGTCTTCAGAGGTTCAGGAGGTGGTAGCCGGGGTGAGATCAGAGAAATCCAAGGGGTCCCCAGGGGGCCGTATAGGGAGGAGAGAGGTGGCGGGTAGCGGGTGCTATAACTGTGGGAGAGAGGGGCATTTCCGCCGGGAATGTGATTGGCCGGGAGTGTGCTACCGCTATGGGAAAGCTGGCCACTTGCGGAGGATTGTGAGAGACGAGATGCGCCAAGGGGGAAGGGTCCCCGGTCCACGAAGAAGGGAGAGGTGTCGGGAAACTTAGGAGAGGCTCAGTGAGGGAACGGACTGGAGTCTCGGGAGGAACACGTTCCCAGAAAACCTCTATGGAACCCCGGAACGAACAAGCCCAAATTCCGGATGGACTGGTGGGACCCCGTTCCAGCGTGTCCCTACGGCTAGAGGGAATCTTTGCGAAAGCCATCCTTGACACCGGGTCGCAGGTTACCTTACTGTACCGGTCGTTCTACAACAAATATCTGAAGCATTTGGCAGTAACTCCGTTTAACGAATTGGAGATTTGGGGCATAAGTGATGGTGATTACCCGTACGATGGGTACTTGTCAGTGAGACTGGAATTTTCGAAGGAAGACGTGGGAGTGTCAGAAGCCTTTGAGACGCTGGTGTTGGTCTGTCCTGACCGGGTGGAACCCGGTGGCGCTGCCCTACTGGTGGGAACCAACTGCCCTCTGGTGCGACGGCTCTTGGGAGCCTGTAAGCAGACGGGCGGGGGGGGGACATTCTGGAGACCCTCCCGGTACATCCCGTGTTCCGAGCGGTGTACGAAGGAGTGAGTAACCCCCAGGGGCTGGATCCTGAGTACAAACGAGGGACGGTGTGGTGCACTCCGGCGAGGCCTAAGGTGATACGGCCAGGGGAGGCGGCATTCGTGATGGGGACCCCCAGATTCCCCAGATTACCGGCGGGCGAGGCCCTGCTGGTAGACGCCCCCCCCCCCACGACCTGGAAGAGGAGTCCCGGTTCCCGGCTGGGGCGCTGGTGAGACCTGAATTGCAGAGGCCCTCAGCTGTACAGGCACGTCGCATGGAGGTGATGGTAAGGAACATAACGGAGAGGGAGATCACCTTTAAGCGCGGGATGCCCCTTGCGCACTTGTTCCCGGTGACGGTGATGTCCAGCGCCCCCGTGAAGCCCACTGGAGGAAAACTATTGGGAAACGGGGCCTTTAATTTTAAAGACTCCCCTGTACAGTGGAAGAATAAGAGCAGGCTGGTGGAGAAGATGCTGAAGTTAGGGAAGTCTTTTCTCAGGGCGAGTTTGATGTGGGATGTTCCAAGAGCACTCGACACACTATCCGGGTGACAAATGACACCCCGTTTAGGGAGAGGTCGCGGCGGTTGGCCCCAGCAGATGTGGAAGATGTGCGGCAGTTGAAAGACGCAGGGATTATTGCGGAGTCCCGAAGCCCCGATGCGTCCCCCATAGTGGTGGCAAGGAAGAAAAATGGGAAGGTACGCATGTGCGTGGACTATAGGACCCTGAACCGGCGCACTCTCCCCGGCCAGTATACGGTCCCGAGGGTGGAATATGCATTGGCCTGTTTAAGTGGGGCGCAGTGGTCTAGTGTATTGTATTTGCGGAGTGGGTATTACCAGATTCTGATGAGTGACGCCGATAAACTGAAGACGGCCTTTATCTGCCCCCTGGGATTTTTCGAGATCGAACGAATGACCCGAGGCATATAGGGGGGCCCAGCCACCTTCCAGCGGCTCATGGAGCGGACAGTGGGGGCATGAACCTGTTGGAGGTGTTGGTGTACCTGGATGACCTGATAGTGTTTGGATCTACGTTGGAGGAACATGAGGAGCGGCTGCTGAAGGTGCTGAGTCGGCGGAAGGAGGAAGGGTTGAAACTTTCCCTGGATAAATGTCAGTTCTGTAAGACGTCGGTCAGCTATGTCGGGCACATAATCTTGCGCAATGGAGTGGGCGCTGATCCGCCAAAGATAGCCGCAGTGACCACCTGACCGAGACCCTAGAATGTGAGGGCCTTGTTCTCGTTTTTGGGGTTTTGTGGGTATTACTGGCGATTCGTGAAAGGACATGCGAAAATGAATCACCCATTTAACCAGCTATTGTGTGGTTATCCACCTGTGGGGAAAAAAAAAGCAAGGGAGACCGTGGGCCGGAGGTAGAAGGATACTTGAACCCGGGGGAGCCTTTTTGATCCAGGTGGGATGTTCAATGTGAGGAGGCGTTCCAATCTCCGAAACGGGCGCTGGCACAGGCCCCGGTGTTGGCTTTTGCTGATCCCCGGAAGCCGTATGTTCTGCACACTGGTGCCAGTCACGCTGGTCTGGAGACTGTCCTGTACCAGGAACAGGGAAACGGATTGAGGCCGGTGGCGTTTGCCAGCCGGAGTTTTCGCCATCTGAGAGAAACTATCCTACTCACAAGCTGGAGTTCTTGGCGTTGAAATGGGCGGTGGTGGACAAGTTGAGTGACTATCTACAACGGGGTCCAGTTTGAGCTGAGAACTGACAACAACCCCCTCACTTATATGCTGACCTCGGCGAAGCTGGACGCTACTGGGCATCGGTAGGTAGCGGCCTGGTCTGCCTATGAGTTCAGCCTGAAGTACCGGCCGGGGAGTCGGAACATCGATGCGGATGCTCTATCTCGTCGGGCGCTCGCCGAGTCAGTCACGGCTGAGGAATGGGAGATTGTCCCCGCCCCGGGAGTAATGGCCATGTGTCAAGTTGGGAGCGAAGGGGAAGTAGGAGCCCCGATAGGAACGGATCGGGGAGTGGATCGATTGGGGGTTGACGATGACGCGCTACCCACTGCTTACTGTAATTTGACTGCTCGGAGGAACAGGCAGCTGCCGGAGTTGAGCCCTCAGGAATCGGGAGCGGCTCTGCGTGATGACCCGAGCATTGGTACTATCTGGTACGCGGTTAGACAAGGCGATATGGGCCAGGTGGAGAAGGCGAAGCATGCCTCGGTTCCCCTACTACAGAAGGAGTGGCCTCGGTTGAAGCTGAAGGAGCACGTCTTGTACCAGGTCACGTCGCCTCTGGACCATCCCCGGCGCTGGCAGCTGGTCATACCTGAGAAGTATCGGAAGACTGTGCTCCAGGCACTACATGATGATTCCGGGCACTTAGGGGTAGAGAATACCTATGAATTAGTCAAGGACCGGTATTACAGGCCCCCGATGAGAGGGCGGGGAGGTGAAGAATACTGTAAGACCTGTAGTCGTTGCATCAGGAGGAGGACCTTGCCTGCGCAGGCGGCCTCTTCTGTCCCACTTGCAGAGTGCGAGACCCATGGACCTGGTGTGTATGAATGTCCTGTGTATTGAGACAGACACTAGCAACACCGCTAAAGTATTGGTCATCACGGATCTCTACGCTAGATATGCGCAGGCTTTTTCTACTAAGGACCAGAAAGCGACTACAGTGGCGAAGATGGTCTGGGAGAAGTACTTTGTTCATTATGGCCTTCCTCAGCGGCTCCATAGTGATAAGGGACAGGACTTCGAGAGCAGGCTTGTACATGAATTGCTGGATATGCTTGGGGTTGAAAAGTCCAGAACCACCCCCTATCACCCGCAGGGTGATCCTCAGCCCGAGAGGTTTAAACGAACCCTGCTGGACAAGCTCGGCACTTTGGAGATCGGACAGAAGAGTAAGTGGAGTGAGCACATCGCCCATTCGGTTCACGGTTACAATTGTACTCGCAATGACGCTACGGGGTACTCGCCTTCTTATCTGATGTTCGGACGGGAAGCGAGGTTGCCCATTGGCCTGTGTTTTGGGACTGAAGCGGGTGAATTATCTTCGAAGCCATGTCCGAAGTATGTGTCCGGTATGAGGAGGGAGTTGAAAAGGGCGTACGAGTTGGCTGAGGCGGCGGTCACCAAGCAGAACCAGCGGAATAAGAGGAGGTATGATCAGAAAATGAAGTTCGCCCAACTATTGCCGGGAGATCGGGTCCTTATCCGGGATTTCGGACTACCTGGTAAGCACAAGTTGGCGGATGGATAGGCGGCCACTCCTTATGTGCTAGAGAACCAGATACCGAAGCTACGTGTTTACCGGGTGAGACCAGACGATGGGAAGAGACCTGTCAAGGTTCTCCATCGGAACCACCGGTTGCCTCTGGGTCGAGAGGTGCAGGTAGACCAAGAGCACGAATGGGAGTTTACGCCTAGTACGAGGACTCTGCGAGGGCGCGGGGCGAGGGAAGAGTCCGCTGCGAAAGAGACGGGGCTGGTCCCCACCCCGGAAAGGGATACGTCATCGGAAGACGATGATTCGGACGTGTGGCACCTGTTTCCGTTCGCTAATTTCCCGGTACCGGAAGAAGGGGCTCCTGACCCTTCCCACACTGAGTTAGGTGAGAGGAGGGAGGGCGTTGAGGAGCAGCCTGAGATACAGCCGGCACAAGGGGGAGAAAGGGTGAAACCAGAGCCCGAGGCAGAGGTCTCACAGGTGCCGAGGAGTGCTAGTAAGGGTGAGGGTGAGGGTGAGTGTACGACAGGTAGGTTGGGCGTGTCACCTGCGGTACCTGAGCTGGAAGAGTCAGCAGAGGAGGGGCAGAGGAGGTACAGAGGTCTCAGAGAAGTACGCACCCCCCGTAGAGCTTGACCTATATAGCTCCGGGAGAACAGGGTGTGATCTCCACTGCCCTGGGAAGTTATGGCACTGCTTTACGCACCTGCGTTGGGTTTTGTGTTTTGCAAGGAGCAATGGTAAACTCTTAATGTCATGAGGGCATGACTTTTATTTGGCGAGGGGGGAGAGTGTAAGAGGTTTCTTCGTTTATGTTACTGCGTATGTTAATCAAAATGGCTTCCATGTTATGTTAATCTTTTATGTTACTAAATAAATTAATTAAAATGGCTTCCATTTTATGTTTAATGGTGATATTTTCTCTGGCTAGCACTTTGCTTGGGTTATAATATAGATAACAGGGTAAATGGACCAATCGGTGTCCATGCTATTCTTTCCTTGGGGGGATATGCTGTCTCATACGGCTGGAAACCAGGAGGTTTTGGCGGGGAGCCGGAGGAGAGACCGTGAGGACGACGGACGTGCGGGAAAAGCTCAGGCTGATCACTCCGGGTTGTCCCAGGCTACGAGTCGGCGGGGTCAGAGTGGTTCCGAAGAGGTCCCCGAGCTCCAACGTGTGCACGAAGAAATTGAACGTTTGCGCCAAGAAATTGTGGGTGTCTGGCGCCTTCTCCATTCATTTTTGGTTTTGAACTATTAATCTCGCAGACTTAGTAATAGCTACAAAGTGTAATTGGTAAAACGTTCATTGTCTGCTGGCTGATGATTGATGTTGGAAGCTGAATCAGGTGCCAGTTTTACAATAACCGACGTAACCGGGAGAGAAGGTGGGCGGCAGACGGGGTTTCCCCTAGATAAATACGAGCCAATATAGCTGAGCGTTATAATTATCTTTTAGTATTTTACAGAAATTTTACATCGTTCCGCTATGATGATGCTGCAAATGATCAGATCCCAGGGCGTATAATTCACAGATAATAAATGAGATCGTGATTCCTGTGGAACACATGCGATACAGATAGACAGGACATTTGGCACACAAATCTTCTTCAGTCAGGACACTGAGTGCAGTAGTCGGGAATCACTTTGCAGTTGGACAATTCAGCGTGGCCGCACTTGGGGTACGGTGTTCAGTTTCGGTCGCACTGCAGGCGGAAAGATGCCACTGAGCTGCAAAGAGCGCAGAGGGAGATTTCCGAGGACGACGCCAGGACTCGAGGCACAGAGTTACGAACAAAGGTGGGGTAAGTCAGGACATTACTTCTTGGAGTTTAGGGGTGACCTTACAAACGTGCATATATAGGGTGAGTGCGCACAGTTTTTTTTTTCCCCCCAGGGTCGCGGAATTGAGGATCAAAGGGCACAGGATGGAGACAAAAGCAGGTGAGTGAGAGGAGGGAGAGCGAGATAGGCTCGATAAGATGGGAGAGAGAGGGAAGTGGGAGACATAGCGACGCTGGAGGGATGGGGGAAAGAGAGATCGAGATTGGGAGAAAAGGTGCGATGGGGGAGGGGTGAGTTTAGTAGAAGTGAGGGCAGGTAAGGGGAAGTGAGACTTGTGGTGAGAGACCGGGGAGAAAGAGAGGGTTGTCACTTGATTCAAATCGGTCCCATGGGCTACTGACAGAGATGCTGGATCTCCTCAGGAATATCCGGGTACAAAGGTGCAGCCACCTCGCAGATGAAACGGTGTAGCTTACGATTGCAAGGGTAACCCACGCTGGACGATTTACATTCAATGCATTCGACCTTTCCAGACATCGTCACGTACAAGACATTAGAGGCCGTTTTCCTATCAAAAAGGGGTGAACAATTTCAACAGAAAGCAAAATACAGCCAGCAGACGGCCCCGAGACTGTTCTCGAAATATTCCCATTGCAGAGCTCTCCACGTCCCGGCGTCAGTCTCTAAACGAATCTCACATCACTGCGCTCTCTCCACGTCCCTGTGTCAGTCTCCAAACTAATGCCACTACACCGCTACCGCAGACCGCACCCGTTCTCGCATACCTGTGAAGTCCGCAAACTAATACCACCAGTCGACTCTCTCCTGACAGGCCGATCTCAATCAGCAAACTAATCGCATTGACTCGCTCTCCCCAGAGACCTGTCTCCGTGCACACCAATGTCCGTCACCAAACCATTCGCACTGACTCCCAACAGATCTATGTCAGTCTCCCACACCACAAGACCCGGTCAGTCAATCCTCAGCCGGCTTTACATTTTCCGATCCAGTATGTTCTGTATTCAGAGCGGTCAACGTTGGAAACAAAGGTCTGTGAAATTAAATTTATTTTATTCAGGTTCAGAAGGAGTTTCATTCTTTCCCTGACCGCGGGAGACTGCGAAGGGACGGTGTGGAAGGATGTTCGCTCTGTGCCGAACACCGGGAGGTTGAGAAGGAACGAGACAGAGGGAACTTCACTCTGTGTCTGGATCCGGGAGTATGTGATGGAACGATGTGGAGGGAGCTTCACTCAGTATCTGAACCTCAGGGTATGTGTGAAGGGACGGTGCGGAGAAAGTTTCATTCGGTGACTAAACCCAGGACTGTGTCATGGGAAAGTACAGTGGTAGATTTAGTCTGTGTCTGACCCCGGAAGTGTGTGATTGGACGATATGGAAGAAGATTCATTCTGTGTCTGAACCCGGCTGTGTGATGGGACAGGGTGGAGGTAGCTTCATTCTTTGTCTGACCCCGGGAGCGTATGATGGGACTGTGTGGAGGGAACTTCACTTTGTGTCTGACCCCGGGTGTGTCTGATGGGAAGATGTGGAGGGAGATTCACTCAGTGCCTGACCACGGGGGTGTGTGATGGGACGGTGTGGATGGAGATTCACTCTGTGTCCGACCCCGGAAGTGTGTGATGTTTCGTTGTGGTAGGAGATTCTCTCTATTTCTGACCCCTGGAATGTGTGACGGGACGGTGTGGAGGGAGATTCAATCTGTGCCTGACTCCGAGTTTGTGATTGATGTGCATATATCTTCTCACAGTGTACACATACCTCTTCCTCGGTTGAATTAATTTCAAGAAGCCTTGAATCAAAGTTTGAACATTGTTCTTTCGCTCCCTCGTAGGATGTTGCAGACAAGGATTTGAAATGACAACCTTCTTTATTTTTGACCCAAAACTTCGAATACGTTTGCTCTGGAAATCAGGAACAGGGAAAATAGATCTCGCTTCACACAGTCCCATGGCACCCGCATGGGTTTTGACACAGAGTGAATCTCCCTCCACACCATCCCATCACACACTCCCGGGGTCAGACACAGAGTGAATCTCCCTCCGCACCGTGCCATCACACGCTCCCGGGGTTAGACAGAGAGTGAATCTCCCTCCACACCGTCCCATCACACACTCCCCGGGTCGGACACAGAGTGAATCTCCCGCCACACCGTCCCATCACAACTCCCGGGGTCAGACACAGAGTGAATCTCCCTCCACACCGTCCCATCACACACTCCTGGTATCAGAACCAGAGCGAAGCTCCCTCCACACTGTTCGATCAAGCAGTCTCGGATCCGCACAAGCGAAACTCATTCCACACTGTTACATTACACATATTCGGTGTGAAACAGAGAACGAAGCTCCACCATTCTGTCACATCACACACTACCCGGAGTCAGACTTAAGGCTGATTTATACTTCGGCGTCAAATCGACGCCGTGACCCACGCAAAATGCGTATCCTGTGCGTTGTGAGCATTTATACTTGTGCGTTGGTGCAACTCGGGCAAGTCACGCATGCGCAACCACCTACCCAAGGTCATGGTAGTCTTTCTGGTGGTAAACAAGAATCGAGCGTCTTTTTTCGTAAAAGCGAAATGTGTCCGCCATAATTTCGGAGATCTGTAAATATTTATGGAAAGCATTGCAGCCAGAGTTTTCCCCCTGCCCTTCAGTCGGCCAAAGGGAAGCTATTGCAGCCCAGGAGGACAAGCGATGCCTCCAGGCGGACCAATCCCAGTTGTTGCTTTCTGCGTTGCCGCGAAGCGCAGTTACATTATGGAAGAGATGCGCGTAGGTCTCGGCGTAGAGATGCGCGTAGGCTCTGCGTAATAGTCGCGTCGACAGTGTCGTGCCTACGGCTTTGAGTTCACGCTGAGGTATAAGTCAGCCTAGAAGTATAAATCAGTTTAAATCGGAATTAAAGTGAAATTCCCTGCACACCGTCCCAACACGCATTCCCGGTGTCAGACACTAGGTGTCACTAACTGCGCACCGTCGTATCAGACACTCACGGAGGTTCCTCGATACCGTCCGATACTCCCGGAGTCAGACAAAGAATGAGGCTGCCCCCCACACCGTCCCATCACACATAGCTGGGTTCAGGCACAGAGTGAAGCTCCCTCCGCACCGTCCCATCACATACTCCCGGGGCCAGACACAGAGTGAAGCTCCTACCACACCGTCCCATCACACACTCCCTGGGTCAGACACAGAGTGATCCTCCCTCCACACTGTCCCATCACACATTCCCGGGGTCCGACACAGAGTGAATCTCTCTCCGCACCGTCCCATCACACACTCCCTGGGTCAGACACATAGAGTGAAGCTCCCTCCACACGGTCTCATCACACGCTCCCAGGTTCAGACACAGATTATAGCTTCCTTTCTGTCTGCAATGTGATGAGTAACAAGAGAAGTTGGGTTGGAAGTTCGTTTGTTAACTCACCTTTTCTGCTGGTCAGCAGTTGACAGATTTGAGCCTTCGCTTTGGTCAGAGTCCTGTACTTAATTTCGATGTCAGTGATCTTTTAGGACATAGAACATAGAACACACAATAATACAGCAGAGTACAGGCCCTTAGGCCCACATTGTTGTGCCGACCCACAAACCCTGCCTCCCATATAACCCTCCACCTTAGATTCCTCCATATACCTGACTAGTCGTCTCTGAAATTTCACTAGTGCATCTGCCTCCGCGACTGACAAGTCTGACAGTGCATTCTACGCACCAACGACTCACTGAGTAAAAACAACCTTCCTCTGATATCCCTCTTGAACTTCTCACCCTTTACCTTAAAGCCATGTCGTCTTTTATTGAGCAGTAGTGCCCTGTGGAAAAAGCTCTGGCTGTCCACTCTCCCTATTCCTCTTAATATATTGCATACCTCTAGCATGTATCCTCTCATCCTCCTTACTCCAAAGAGTAAAACAGTAGCTTCCTTAATCTCTGATCACAATCCATACACTCTAAACCAGGCAGCATCATGGTAAATCTCCTCTGTACCTTTTCCAATGCTTCCACATCCTTCCTGTAGTGAGGCGACAAGAACTGAGACACAGTACTCCAAGTGTAGCCTAACTAGAGTTCTATAGAGTTGCAGCATTACCTCCCGAATCTTAAATCATATCCCTCGACTTATGAAAGCTGACACAACATAAGCTTTCTTAACTACCCTATGTACCTTTGAGGCACCTTTCAGTTATCTGCGGACATGTTCCCACAGATCCCTCTGTCATCCACACGACCAAAAATCCTGCCATTGACTTTGCACTCTTCCTTGGAGTTTGTCCTATCAAAGTGTATCACCTCACACTTTTCCGGGCTGAACTCCATCTGCCAATTCTCAGCCCACTTCTGCATCCTATCAATGTCTCTCTGCAATCTTTGACAATCCTCTACACTATCTACAACACCACCAACCTTTGTGTCGTCTGCAAACTTGCCAACCCACCCTTCTAACCACACATCGAGGTCGTTTTAAAATCACGAAAAGTAGTGGTCCCAGAACTGATCCCTGTCGGACACCACCAGTCACAACCCTCCAATCCGAATGTCCATCCTCTACCACGACCCTCTGCTTTCTGCAGGCAAGCCAATTCTGAATCCACCTGGCCAACCTTCCCTGGATCCCATGCATTCTGACTTCCTGAATGAGCTTACCGTATGGAACATTTTCAAATGCCTTACTAAAATCCATGTAGATCGCATCCACTGCACTACCCTCATCTATATGCCTGGTCACCTCCTCAAAGAA
The DNA here is from genome assembly GCF_030028105.1 of Mobula birostris. Classification (NCBI taxonomy): domain Eukaryota; kingdom Metazoa; phylum Chordata; class Chondrichthyes; order Myliobatiformes; family Myliobatidae; genus Mobula; species Mobula birostris. Next base: position 104,292,352 of record NC_092382.1, read on the forward strand.
CTCTATCAGGCTTGTTAGACACGATCTGCCCTTCACAAAGCCATGCTGACTGTCTCTGATGACACCAATTTTCTCTAAATGCACATAGATACCATCTCCTAGAATCTTTTCCAACAACTTTCCCACCACAGACTTAAGGCTCTCTGGTCTATAATTACTCGGACTATCCCTACTAACTTTTTCTGAACAGGGGGACAACATTCGCCACTCTCCAAACCCCCGGTACCATTCCCGTGGACAACGAGATCATGAAGATCCTAGCCAAAGGCTCAGCAATCTCTTCCCTCGCCTTTATCCGGAGATCAGTTTGCTGTTGATTCAGATCGGAGAGATGGGTGTTCAGGATGGAGTTTTGATATTCGAGGACTGACAATTTACTTTCGAGGATGGATAGGTTGTTGTTAAGGACATAAATATTATTGAGTCAGGGGTCCTGGAGACAGCCAGGCGGGAATTCTCGGCTTTAAGGGATGAATCCAACTCACTTACCTGAAGTCGACATTCCTGCTGCGTCCTGTTCATCTCCTGATATTGTTCCCAAAATTCCTGGTGGTCTCGCTCGCAGGTGATCAGAGATTGTCGAATCTGTGATACTGAGAGTGATAGTGAGTAGTGTGTTCGCTGTCATGCGAGTGGCTTGTCGGTATCACGGTGAGTGGCGTGCAGGTGTCACGGTGAGTGGTGTATCGGTGTAACACTGAGGCGTTATCGGCATCACTGCGTGCGACGTGTCGGTGTGACGATGAGGTACGTGATATTGTCACATTGAATAGTGTGTCGGTGTCACGGTGAATAGTGTGTCTGTGTCACGTTGAGCGGCGTGTCCGTGTCACTGTGGTGCTACTTTCACGTTTCACTCCACACTGTTACTTCACGGTCTGACTCCTCTCGGACCCCGTTCGACTCACCATGGATCGAGAGCCCGGTAACTATCGCGAAACAGATGGACGTAACTGTGCAGAGTAGGCAGATCTTACGGTACGGTCTATTTCCGATGTTCTCTTTCGATTCCTGTTCCTGCAAACCTGTAGAGAGACCATTCAGTGTGTGCATGAATTCAGCCGTTACTCCCTCTGGGTCTCCCTACCACCCACCATCCGCCCACTCTCCTTCCACCACGATCATCCCTCCCTCTGTCAATCTAATCTACTGTCAGCCGTAATCGCTGAGGGTCCAAATTCCTTGACTTGGGAAAGGCTGACAGATGTCTGTCACATTCCAGAGATCAGTCCGATCTCACCTGAGCCTCCTCTACTCCAGAGGAAGCAACCCAGGTGTCCGACCTCTCGTTGTGAAACATTCCTTCGAATCCACGACACCCCTCTGCCCATCAACGCTGTTTAGGGTCTTGGCTTTATTCGTGTGCCCCTTCTTTCTCCTGACCTACCAAAGTGCAAATGTTTAGGTTTGCCCGGGTTAAACTACATCTGCCCGGTCTCCAACAGGTCGATATCGCACTGAATTATTTACCAGTCTTCTCCGCTCCCTACAACACCACCTCTGGCCGTAACATCTGCAAACCTACTAACCAACCCATCTACATTTTCATCCATATCATTTGTAAACATCACAGACAAGAGAGGTCCCAGTTACATCCATAGATACATTTCACTTCATTACAGTAGAACAAGGTCAATCAGTAACAGAACGCAGAGTGAAGTGTCACAGTTCCGGAGAGAGTGCAGTGCAGGTAGTCAATAAGGTGCAAGCGGCCACGACGAGGTTGATCGTAAGATCAAGAGTCCATCTGACCGTTAGTAAAGGAGGGAGTTAGTAAAGAAGTTAAGAAACAGGACCTCAAAGGTTGTAATCTCGGGATTACTGCCTCTGCCACGTGACAGCAAGTATAGGGATAGAATGAGGTGGAGGGCAAATGCTTGGCTGAGGGATTGGAGCAGGAGGGAGGGAATTAGACTTCTGGATCACTGGGACTTCTTCTGGGGCAGGTGCAGAAGAAATGAGGGGCTGCATTTGAATCCGAGGGGGACCAATATCCCGGCAGAAAGATTTGCTGAGGCTTTAGGGGAGAGTTTAAATTAGAATTTCTGAGGGTGGGAACTAAACCGAAGTGACGGAGGAAAGGGAGGTTGGCTCACAAATAGAGGATGCTGCGAGTCCATGCGAAAGGGAGGATAGGCAGATGATAGAGAAGGTACGCTCTCTGACCGATGGTTTGAGATGTGTCTATTTTAATGCGAGGAGTATTATGAAGAAAGCGGATGGGCTTAGAGCATGGATCATCACTTGGAGCTACGATGTTGTGGCCATTACAGAGACTTGGATCGTGCAGGGGCAGGAATCGCTACTTCAAGTGCCAGGCTTCAGATGTTTCAGAAAGGATAGGGGGGAGGCAAAAGAGGTGGGGGCGTGGCACCGTTGATCAGAGATGGTGTCACGGTTGCAGAAAAAGAGGAAGTCATGGAGAGGTTGTCGACAGAATCTATGTGGGTGGAAGTTAAGAATAGGAAGTGGTCAATAACTTTACCGTTTTTTTTATAGACCACCCAATCGTAAGAGGGATATGGAGGAGCAGATAGGGAGGAAGGTTCTGGAAAGGAGGAATAATAACAGGGTTGTTGTGGTGGGAGATTTTAATTTCCCAAGTAATGATTAACATCTGACTGGAGTGAGGGGTATAAATGGGGTAGAAGTTGTTAGGAGTGTTCAGGAGTGTTTCTTGACATAATATGCAGATAAGCCTGCAAGAGGAAAGGAAGTACGTGATCTGGTTTTGGGAAATTAAACTTGTCAGGTGTCAGGTCTGTCGGTGGGAGAGCTTTTCGGAGATAGTGGTCACAATTCTATCTCCTTTAGAAACATAGAAACATGGAAAATAGGTGCAAGAGTAGGCCGTTCGGCCCCTCGAGCCTGCACCGCCATTCAGTACGATCATGGCCGATCATCCAACTCAGATCCCTGTATCTGCCTTCTTTCCATACCCACTGATTCCTTTAGCCACAAGGGTTATATATAACTCCTTCTTAAATATAGCCAATGAACTGGCCTCAACTGTTTCCTGTGGCAGAGAATTCCACAGATTCACCACTCTGTGTGAAGACGTTTCTCCTAATCTCGGTCCTAAAAGGCTTCCCCTTTATCTTCAAACTGTGACGCCTCGTTCTGGACTTCCTCGACATCGGGAACAAACTTTCTGCATCTAGCCTGTCCAATCCCTTTAGGATTTGAACGTTTCAATAAGATCCCCCCTCAATCTTCTAAATTCCAACGAATATAAGCCTAGTCGATCCAGTCTTTCATCATATGCCATACCAGGTATCAATCTGATGAATCTTCTTTGTACTCCCTCAAAGGCAAGAATGTCTTTCCTCAGATGAGGGGACTAAAACTGCACACAATAGTCCAGGTGTGGTCTCACCAAGGCCTTGTACAACTGCAGTAGTACCTCCCTGCTCCTGTACTCGAATTTCTTGCTCTGAATGCCAGCATACCATTCGCCTTTTCACCGTCTGCTGCACATGAGTGCCCACTTTCCATGACTGGTGTATAATGACACCCACGTCTCGTTGCACCTCCTCTTTTCCTAATCGGCCACCATTCAGATAATAATCTGTATTCCTGTTTTTGCCACCAAAGTGGATAACCTCACATTTATCCACATTAAATTGCATCTGCCATGAATTTGCCCACTCACCTAACCCATCCAAGTCACCCTGCATCCTCTTAGCATCCTCCGCACAGCTAACACTGCCGCCCAGCTTCGTGTCATCCGCAAACTTGGAGATGCTGCATTTAATTCCCTCGCCTATGTCACAAATAAATATTGTAAACAACTGGGGTCTCAGCACTGAGCCTTGCGGTACCCCACTAATCACTGCTTGCCATTCTGAAAAGGTCCTGTTTATTCCCACTCTTTGCTTCCTGTCTGCCAACCAATTCTTTATCCACATCAATACCATACCCCCAATACCGTGCGTTTTAAGTTTGCAGACTAATCTCCTATGTGGGACCTTGTCAAAAGCCTTTTGAAAATCCAAATATACCACATCCACTGGTTCTCCCCCATCCACTCTACAAGTTACATCCTCAAAAAAATTATATGAGATTCGTCAGACATGATTTTCCTTTCATAAATCTATGCCGACTTTGTCCGATGATTTCACCACTTTCCAAATGTGCTGTTATCACATCTTGGATAACTGACTCTAGCATTTTCCCTACCACCGATGTTAGGCTAACCGGTCTATAATTTCCCGGTTCCTCTCTCCCTCCTGTTTTTAAAAAGCGGGGTTACATTAGCCACCCTACAATCCTCAGGAACTAGTCCAGAAACTAATGAGTTTTGAAAAATTATCACAAATGCATCCACTATTTCTTGGGCTACTTCCTTAAGCACTCTGGGATGCAGACCATCTGGCCCTGGCGATTAATCTGCCTTTAATCCCTTCAATTTACCTAACACCACTTCCCTACTAACATGTATTTCCCTCAGTTCCTCCATCTCACTAGACCTTCAATTCCCTACTATTTTCGGAAGATTATTTATCTCCTCCTTAGTGAGGACAGAACCTAAGTAGTTTTTCAATTGTTCTGCCATGTCCTTGTTCTCCATAATGGATTCACCTGCTTCTGTCTTTAAGTGACTTACATTTTTCGGAACCAATCTTTTTCTTTTCACATATCTATACAAGCGTTTACAGTTTTTTTTTTTAATGTTCCCTGCCAGTATTCTCTCATAATCTCTTTTTCCTTTCCTAATTAAGCTCTTTGTCCTCTTCTGCTGGACTCTGAATTTGAATTTCTCTCAGTACTCAGTTGAGTCGCTTTTTTTTCTGGTTAATGTGTATGTTTCTTCTTTGGAATTGATACTATCCTTAATTTCTCTTGTCAGCCACGGGTGCACTACCTTCCCTGATTTATTCGTTTGCCAAACAATTGTTGTACTTTTCCAAGCGATCTTTATCACAGCATTGGAGAGGGATAGGAACAGACCAATCAGGGAAACATTTGATTGGAGTAAAGGGAAATATAAGGCTATCAGGCCGGAACTTGGAAGTATAAATTGGAAACAGGTGTTCTCGGGGAAACGGACGGAAGAAATGTGGCAAATGTTCAGGGTTTATCGCTGTGGGGTTCTGAGTAGGAACGTTCCAATGAGACATGGAAGTGACGGTTGGTACAATATCCGTGTTGTAAAAGGCTGTTGTAAATCTGGTCAAAAATAGCTGACGAAACGCTCAAAAACTTGGTAATGATTTTTATAAATGATCTCGATGAGATGAGTTAGTAAATTTGCTGATGATACAAAGGTCGGGGGTGTGGTAGATAGTATAGAGGGCTGTCAGAGGTTACAACGGGACATTGACAGGATGTAACACTGAGATGAAACGTGGAAGATGGAGTTTAACCCAAATACGTGTGAGGTGTTTCCTTTGGTGGGTCCAATATCATGGCAGAATATAACATTAATGGTAAGACTCTGGGCAGTGCCGATGATTAGAGGGTTCTTGGGGTCCGAGTCCATCGGCCACTCAAAGTTGCTACGCAGGCTGACTCTCTGGTTAAGAAAATATACGGTTCATTGTCCTTCGTGCGTCTGAGTTTAAGAGCCGAGAGGTAATTTTGCAATTATATAGGGCCTTGGTCAACCAGACTGTGCTCAGTTCTGGTCGCCTGACTACAGGAAAGATGTGGAATCCACAGAAAGGGTGCAGAGGAGATCTACAACGATGTTTCCTGGACTGGGGAGCTTGCCTTATGAGAACAGGCTGAATGAACTCAGCCTTTTATCCTTGGAACGACGGAAGACAAAGGTGACCTGATAGAGGTCTCATCTATTCTCGAACTGGGAATCATTAGGGTCAATTGTGCGCTTGTCCTGAGATGTCTCGACAGGACTGGACACATCAGCAAAAACAAAAAAGTCAACCTCTATAAGTCCGGACCCGGTGCCCAGAGACGGTCATGAAATTAATTTCACATCAGATTCAGCTGGGGACAGAACATTAAGGGCCAGAAACAGACTGAAGCTCCGTCCACATCGTCCTATCACAGACTCCCGGGCTCAGAATCAAAATGAGGCTCCCTCCACACTCTCTCATCACAGCCATCCGGAATCGCACACAGTTAAGTTCCCTCCACACCATCGCGTTACGAACACCCGGGGTCAGACACAGAGTGAAACTCCCACTACACCGTCCCATGACACACTCCTGGGGTCGGACTCAGAATGTAGCTCCCTGCACGCCATACAAGCACACACTCCCGGGGTCAGATACGGAGTGAAGCTCCCTCCACACCGTCCCATCACACACTCCCGGGGTCAACATGAAGTTGAAGCTCCCTCCACACCGTCCCATCACACACACCGGAAGACAGGCGGAATAAAGCTCCCTCCACACCATCCCATCACACACACCCGAGGACAGACACAGAGTGTAGCCTCCTCCACACCGTCCGATCACACACTCCCGGGGTCAGACACAGAGCGAATCTCCCTCCGCGCCATCCCATCACACACTCCTGGGGTTAGACACAGAGTGAAACCCCTTCCACACCGTCCCATCACACACACCCGACGTCAGACGCAGAGTGAGTCTCTCTCCACACCGTCCCATCAAACGCGTCCGGGGTCAGACACGGAGAGAAGCTCCCTCCACACAGTCCCATCACACACTCACATGGTCAGACACAGTGAATCTCTCTCTCCACGTCTTTCTGCCCCTCTTACCTCGGGAAGGAGACCGTGAATCCGTTTTTGTGAACTTCTCATTCCCGGAAGTCTCGCTGTCGTCCGTCCTATGGAAGATTCTCTGCGATCTGAGCTCTGACAGGGGAAGCAACCGTTGTCAGAGGATGCCCGTGCTGACAGGGGGTCAGACCGACGCCAGCAAACACCAGATGAAGGGCTGATAAAGACAGAGGCAGAGAGCAGGGGGAGGAAATGCCGGACAGAACGTAGATTGAGGGTGTGAGAGCGGTTGTTCTCTAGAGGTGAGAGTAGCGGAGGTAGGAGTTTTGAGATTGGGGAGAAGGAGGTGGAGGGGAGAATGAGGGAAGGTTGCGGGAGGTCGGAGAGAGAGAATTCGGTGACAGGGGGCAGAAATGGGGAGCGGAGAGACAGAAAGTGAGGTTCAGATGGAGAGGGATGAAACAGCGGGGGATATTTGAGGAGAAATTAGGGGAGAGAGGGGGAAAGCAGAGGGCAAGCTGACGGGGGAAAGAAAGAGAGAGATAGAAAGGGCCATGGGGTGGGGGGGGGTGAAGAGTATGACGGAGAGGAGAGAGAATGCTGCAGAGAGGGAGGAGGATGCAAGGGAGGGACGATGGAGGTTGTAGAAAGAGAAGGGAGGGAGAAATGGGTACAAGAAGGGGATTACTGAGGGATGCAATGAGTGAAGAATTAGAAACGGATGGCGGGATATGTGTCACACATGCAGAGCATCTATTGTCCGGGAGAATTTTAACCCCACGACACAACCACCCACTCCCCCATCCCCACCCGCGGCTTGTTCCGGCTTTAGGTAGCCGGACCCTCCCACTGCTCTGCTCATCGTTGGGGATTCAGACCCTCTGTGCGCGGGAATCCACGGCCCCAGGATAAATACCCAACACCCACCGAAATAAGCGAGCCCCTCCCTCCAAGTGAAAGGAACAACTCCTCACAGTCTCTCTCTCTCTCTCTCTCTCTCTCTCTCTCTCTCTCTCTCTCTCTCAAGTACACACTCTCGCCGTCAGACACAGAGTGAATCTCCCTCCGCACCGTCCTATCACACACTCCCGGAGTCAGGCACAGAGTGAATCTCCCTCCACACCGTCCCATCGCGCACTTTGGGTCAGATACAGAGTGAAGCTCCCTCCACAAGCTCCCATCACACAGTCCCGGGGTCAGAAGCGAAGTTCATCTCACTCCACACCTCCCCATCACACACACCCCGTGTCAGACACAGAGAAAAGCTCCTTTCACTCCGTCCCATCACACACACAGCGAAAGTCAAACACAAAGTAAAGCTTCCTCCACACCGTCCCATCACACAGTCACGGAGTCAGACACAGAGAGCATCTCCCTCCACACGGTCCCATCACATACTCCCGGGGTGAGACACGGAGTGAAATTCCCTCTACACCGTCCCGTCACACACTCACGGAGTCAGAAACAGATTGACTTTCTCTCCCCAAGACTTTCTGACGCTCTTACCTCGGGAAGGAGACGGTGAGTCCGTTCTTGTGAACTTCAGATTCACGTAAGTCTCGCTGTCGTCCATCCAGTAGGATTCTCTGCGTTCTGAGCTCTGAAAGGGGAAGCAACCGTTGTCAGAGGAAGCCGGTGTTGTCACGAGGTCAGACCGACACCAGCAAACACCAGAAGAAGGGATGATAAAGAGAGAGGCCGAGAGCAGCGGGAGGAAGTGCCGAGCAAGACGTAGATTGAGGGTATGAGAGCGGGTGTTCTCCAGAGGTGAGAGTGGCAGGGGGAGGAGTTGTGAGAGAGGGGAAAAGGAGGGGGAGCGGAGAATGAGGGAAGGTTGTGGGAGGTCGGAGAGAGAGAAATGGGTGACAGGGGACAGAAACGTGCGAGCCGAGAGAAACAAGGGGGAGTATCAGATGTAGGAGTGAATGGGTATAGAGAGGGAGGAAAGAGCGGGGGATATTTGAAGGGAAATTAGGGGAGTGAGGGGGAAAGCTGAAGGCGATCTGACGGGGAAAGAAAGAGAGAGAGAGAGAGAGAGAGAGAGAGAGAGAGAGAGAGAAAGGGACATGGAGGGGCCGAGGAGTATGAGAGGGAAGAGACAGCGTGCAGCAGGGAGGGAGGAGGAATGCAGTGAAGGGACTCTGGAGGGGGGAGAAAGGGAAGGGAGGGAGAAAGGAGTGGAAGAAGGGGATGAGTGAGGGATGCAATGACTGAAGAAGGAGTGAAAGACGGAGGGATATGCGTCACTCATGCAGAGCACCTATTGTCCGGGAGAATTGTATCCGCTCCACCGCCCACACCCCCCACCCGCGGTTGGATCCTGGTTTGATCGTCAGGCCCTCCCACTGTTCTGCTCATCGCCGGGGATTTAAGCCCTCTGTTGTCCGCAGAAAGCATAAACACCCAACACCCACCGAAGCAAGCAGGTCCGCTCCCTCCGAATAAAATTAACTCTTCTTCACAGACTCTCTCTCTCCCCCCCTCTCTCTCTCTCTCTCTCTCTCTCTCTCTCTTTCTCTCTCTCTCTCTCTCTCTCTCTCTCTCTCTCTCTCTCTCTCTCTCTCTCTCTCTCTCTCTCCCTCTCTCTCACACACACACTCATTCTCTCTCAAATTTACACCAAATGTACACCGGAAGAAGTCGCGAAAAACAGATTGTCCCTTTTTAAACTGTGCAGTGTTTAACAAAGAACATAGGTCTGTAGACATTCTATTTAAAAACGCTATCGCGAGGAAATCTGCAAATGCAGGTATTTCAAGCAACATTTATGTGTGTTGCAAGTGGACATTGAAGTTTACAGGAAACCAACGCGCGCTGATCTGTACCTACGGTTTGACTCTCATCTCCAATTAGAGTATAAATTGGGGGTTCTCAGTATTTCAGAGAAGTTCGGAAAGCGTGCGGCTACACTGACTGGTTCTTCATTAAAACAGAGAAAAAAATAGCTGGGACGTCAGCCCAACAGAGGGAGTTCAGGAGCCCTCTCAAACACCCTCCATTACTTCCTGTCTGTCCTTTTCGCTCTCTGCATAAGTCACTGTCTCCCTACCTATCCCCATGATATACCTATCCCACTTGAGGTTCGCAACTCTCTCCCGCTCTCTCTCTCTCTGGACACACTCTCGCCGTGTGCCTTTCCATCTCACTTCCCTCCTCACTAAGCCTTCTCTTTCTATCCCCACACCCTCTGAAACCCACCCTCACTCTGCCCATTCTCCCCCGCGCACACTGAATTTGGCACGTTTGCAGACGGCAGAAATTTTAGTAGTGTTGTAGACAGTGTAGAGGATTGTCGAGGACTACAGAGAGAAAATGACAGGATGCAGAAGTGGTCTGAAAAGGGGTAGATGCACAAGTACCCAGATCCCCTGAAAGTTGCCTCACAGGTGGATAGGATAGTTAAGAGAGCTTATGGGGTGTTGGCTTTCATAAGTCGAGGGATAGAGTTTAAGAGTCGCGGGGTAATGATGCAGCTCTACAAAACTCTGGTTAGGCCGCACTTGGAGTACTGTGTCCAGTTCTGGTCATCTCACTATAGGAAGGATATGGAAGCATTGGAAAGGGTACAGAGGAGATTTACCAGGATGCTACCTGGTTTAGGGAGTATGGATTATGATCAGAGATTAAGGGAGCTAGGGCTTTACTCTTTGGAGAGAAGGAGGATGAGAGGATACTTGATAGAGGTATAGGAGATATTAAGAGGAATAGATAGAGTGGATAGCCAGCACCTCCTCCCCAGGGCACCACTGCTCAATACAAGAGGACATGGCTTTAAATAAGGGGTAGCAATGTATTTTACTCAGAGAGTGGTTGGTGCGTGGAATGCACTGCCCGAGTCAGTGGTGGAGGCATATACACTCGTGAAGTTTAAGAGACTACTAGACTGGTATATGGAGGAATTTAAGGTAGGGTGTTATATGGGAGGCAGGGTTTGAGGGCCGGTACAACATTGTGCGCCGAAGGGCCTGCACTGTGTTCTACCATTCGATACATCTATCTAGCTATCTCTTTCTCTCTCTCCCTTTCTCTCTCCCTTTCTTTTTCTCTCTCTCTCTCTCTCCCCCTCTCTCCCTCTCTCTCTCTCTCTCTTTCTCTCTCTCTCTCTCTCTCTCTCTCTCTCTCTCAAATCTGTACCAAATTTACACCAGCATAATTCGCTAAAAACAGACAGCCGTTTTTAGACTATGCAGTGCTTAACAAATAATATGGACACGTGGCTATTGAAGTTTCCACGAAACCAGCGCAGACTGAACGGTATCTGCGGTTTGACGCTCATCTCCAATTAGAAAATAAGTCGGCGGTTATCATTTTTTCAGAGAGGCCTTGAAAGCGTGCGCCTGCACTGACTGGGCCGACATGGAACCGCTACCTCCCCAGCTATCACTCATTAATGTCCCTATCCCGCTTCAACTTTCCATCTCATTTCCCCCATCACTGAACCTTTTCTTTCTGTCTCCCCACCCTCTCTTCCCCACTTTCTTTCTTCTCACTCTTTCCTGCTCACATTGATTTATCTCCTTACGGAAACAAACGCTCCCGAAGGCAGACACACAGATCAGCTCCTTCCACACCGGAACATCACACGGTCCAAGAATCAGGCAGAGTGAATCTCCCACCACGCTGTGCCATCACACACTCCCAGGGTCAGAAGCAAAGTGAACCTCACTCCACACCGTTCCATTCCACATTCCCGGGGTCAGACACAGAGTGAATCTCCCTCCGCACCGTCCCATCACACACTCCCGGGGTCAGGCACAGAGTGAATCTCCCTCCACACCGTCCCATCACACACTCCCGGGGTCAGACACAGAGCGAATCTCTCTCCACACCGTCCCATCACACACTCCCGGGGTCAGACACAGAGTGAATATCCCTCCACACCGTCCCATCACACCCTCCCCCCCCCGGGGTCAGACACACAGAGTGAATCTCCCTCCACACCGTCCCATCACACACTCCCGGGGTCAGACACAGAGTGAATCTCCCTCCACACCGTCCCATCACACACTCCCGGGGTCAGACACAGAGTGAATATCCCTCCACACCGTCCCATCACACACTCCCGGGGTCAGACACAGAGTGAACCTCCCTCCACACCGTCCCATCACACACTCCCGGTGTCAGACACAGAGTGAATATCCCTCCACACCGTCCCATCACACACTCCCGGGGTCAGACACAGAGTGAATCTCCCTCCACAACGTCCCATCACACATTCCCGGGGTCAGACACAGAGTGAAGTTCCCTCCACACCGTCTCATCACACACTCCAGGGGTCAGACACAGAGTGAATCTCCCTCCGCACCGTCCCATCACACACTCCCGAGGTCAGACACAGAGTGAATCTCCCTCCACACCGTCCCATCACACACTCCCGGGGTCAGACACAGAGTGAATCTCCCTCCACACCGTCCCATCACACACTCCCGGGGTGAGACACACAGAGTGAATCTCCCTCCACACCGTCCCATCACACACTCCCGGGGTCAGACACAGAGTGCATGTCCCTCCACACCGTCCCATCACACACTCCCGGGGTCAGACACAGAGTGAATGTCTCTCCACACCGCACCATCACTCACTGATGGGGACAGAAAGAGAGTGAAGCTCCCTCTTCAGCGTCGCATTAGATACTCCCGGTGTCAGATACAGAGTGAAGCTCCCTCCATACTACCCCAACACACACTCCCGGGGTTCGGCACAAAGTGATGCCCCCTTCACACCGACCCAGCTCACACTCCTGGGGTAAGACACAGAGTGAAACTCCTTCAGATCGGCCCAGCACACATACCCAGTGTCAGACACAGAGTAAATCTCCCTACACAGCGTCCCACCACACACACACGGGGTCAGACAAAGAGTGAATCTCCCTCCACTCCATCTCATCACACACTCTCGGGGCCAGACACAGAGTGAATCTCCCTCCACACCACCCCATCACACAGTCCCAGTGTCAGATGCAGAGTGAAGCTCCCTCCACAACGTCCCATCACACAGTCCAGCGGTCAGAAGCAAAGTGTAGCTCACTCCTCTCCACCCGATCACACACTCCCGGGTTCAGACACAGATTGAAGCTCTCTCCACACGGTCCCATCACACACCCCCGGGTTCCGACACAGAGTGAAGCTCCCACGTAAATATCCCATCACACACTCCCACAGTCAGACACAGAGTGACGGGACGGTCTGAGGAGATATTCGCTCTATCTGTGACGCCGGGATTGTGCGATAGGAGGGCGTGGCGTGGGATTCACTCTGTGTCTATCCACGGGAGTGCGTGATTGGACAGTGTGGAGGGAGTTTCACTGTGTATCTGTCCACGGGAATTTGTGATGGGACGGTGTGGAGGGAGATTCACTCTGAGTGTTACCCCGGTGGTGTGTGCTGGGACGGTGTGGAGGGAGATTCACTCTGTGTCTGATCCCGGGAATTTGTAATCGGACGGTATGAAGGGAGCTTTACTCTGTGTCTCACACTGGGTGTATGTTATGGGACGGTATGGAGGGAATTTCACCCTGTCGTACACCGGTAGTTGGGATTTTCGGTGTGGAGGGATCTTCACTGAGTTTGTGACCCTGGGAGTGTGTGATGGGATGGTGTGGAGGGAGTTTCACTGTGTGCCCGAAGCCGGCAATGTGTGATGGAACGGCGTGGAGGGCGCTTCACTCTGTGTATGACACTAGGTTTGTGTTGCGGGACGGTGTGGAGGGAGTTTGACTCTGCGCCTGACCCCGAGAGTGTGTGATGGGACAGTGTGGAGGGAGGTTCACTCTGTGTCTGACCCCGGCGGTTTGTGTTGGGATGGCGGGGAGCGAGTTCCACTCTGTGTTTGATCACGAGAATGTGTGATGGGGCGGCGTGCAAGGCGATTCTCTCTGTGTCTGTCTCCGCGAGTGTGTGATGGGACAGTCGCCTTTATTGTGGGCCGAAGGGCCGATATTACTCTCTCTTTCTCTGAAATATACACCAAATTTACACCAGAAGAATTCGCTAAAAACAGATTGCCCTTTTTAGACTACGCAGTGATTAACAAAGAAAACGGACATGTGGCTATTGAAGTTTATAGGTAACCAATGCTGTCTGAGGGGCTGGACGCTCATCTGCAATTAGAAAATAAGTCGGCGATTATCAGTTTTTCAGAGAAGTCTTGAAATGACGTGCCTAAACTGACTGGGCCTACATCAAACCACTACATCCATATCTATCACCCATGAATGTATCTAACCCATTTCAATTTCGCAGCTCAACTGCTCCCTCCATCTCTGTCCCCTCTCTCTCCCTAAACCTTTCCATCTCATTTTCCCCATCAGTGAGGATTCTGTTTATGTCTCCCCACCTCGCTACCCCACTTTCTTTTTTCTCGCCCTCTCCCGCTCACACCGATCTTTCACCTGACGGAAATGTGACAGGGTCGTTTCCAGGAAAGGTGCCGCCGGCTGAACAGCTGGGATAGGTTACATTCTCCACACTAAGGACGGAGGCGGAAGGAGAGGGGGTGAGTTGGAAATAACGGTGGAAGGTTGGAGAAGACGGTGGTGGTTGTCGTGGCGATGTGCTGGACCAGGTGTGTGCGTGTGTCTGTGTGTGTGTGTGTGTGTGTGTGTGTGTGAGTGTGTGTGATAGAGACAGAGAGAGAAAGGGTGAAAGGGAGAGAGAGAGAGAGAGTGTGTGAGAGAGAGAGAGAGAGAAAAAGGGAGGGAGAGAGAGAGAGAGACAGAGAGAGAGAAAGGGAGAGAGGGAGAGAGAGAGAGAGTGAAAGAGAGAGAGAGAAAGGGAGGGAGAGAGAGCGAGAGAGAGAGTGAGAGAGAGAGACAGAGAGAGAGAGAGACAGACAGACAGAGAGAGAGAGACAGACAGACAGACAGACAGAGAGAGAGAGAGACAGAGAGAGAGACAGAGACAGAGACAGAGGGGGAGAGAGAGAGAGAGAGAGAGAGAGAGAGAGAGAGAGAGAGAGGGCCTCTGCATCCGCAGAAGAAACACTCCCGAAGTGAGACACAGAGAACAGCTCCTTCCACACACTCCCATCACATGCTCCAAGGATCAGACAGAGTGAATCTCCCACCACGCTGTCCCATCACACACTCCCAGGGTCAGACAGAGTGAAGCTCCCTGCACACCGTCCCATCACTCTGTCCCGTGGTCAGAAGCAAAGTGTAGCTCACTCCACACCATCAGATCACACACTCCCGGGGTCAGATACAGATTGAAGCTCCATCCACACCGTTCCATCACACACTCACGGTGTCAGACAAAGTAAAACTCCCTCCATATTAACACACTCCCGGGGTCAGACACAGAGTGAATCTCCCTCCACACCGTCCCATCCCACACTCCCAGGGTCAGACACAGAGTGAATCTCCCTCCACACCGTCCCATCACACACTCCCGGTGTCAGACACAGAGTGAATCTCCCTCCACACCGTCCAATCACGCACTCCCAGTGTCAGACACAGAGTGAATCTCCCTCCGCACCGTCCCATCACACACTCACGGCGTCAGACACGGAGTGAATCTCCCTCCACACCGTGCCATCACACACTCCCGGGGTCAGACACAGAGTGAATCTCCCTCCGCACCGTCCCATCATACACTCCCGGGGTCAGACACACAGTGAATCTCCCTCCACACCGTCCCATCACACACTCCCGGGGTCAAACGCAGAGTGAATCTCCCTCCGCACCGTCCCATCATACACTCCCAGGGTCAGACACAGAGTGAATCTCCCTCCACACCGTCCAATCACGCACTCCCGGTGTCAGACACAGAGTGAATCTCCCTCCGCACCGTCCCATCACACACTCACGGCGTCAGACACAGAGTGAATCTCCCTCCACACCGTCCCATCACACACTCCCGGCGTCAGACACAGAGTGAAGCTCCCTCCACTCCGTCCCAACACACACGCCCGTGGTCAGACACAGAGTGAAGCTCCCTCCATACCGTCCCATCACATACTCCCGGGGTCAGACACCGAGGGACTCTCCCTCCACACCGTCCCAACACACACGCCCGGGGTCAGACACAGAGTGAAGCTCCCTCCACTCCGTCCCAACACACACGCCCGTGGTCAGACACAGAGTGAATCTCCTTCCACTCCGTCCCAACACACACGCCCGTGGTCAGACACAGAGTGAAGCTCCCTCCATACCGTCCCATCACATACTCCCGGGGTCAGACACCGTGGGACTCTCCCTCCACACCGTCCCAACACACACGCCCGGGGTCAGACACAGAGTGAAGCTCCCTCCACTCCGTCCCAACACACACGCCCGTGGTCAGACACAGAGTGAATCTCCCTCCACTCCGTCCCAACACACACGCCCGTGGTCAGACACAGAGTGAATCTCCCTCCACTCCGTCCCAACACACACGCCCGTGGTCAGACACAGAGTGAAGCTCCCTCCACACCGTTGGTGCTAGTTTTGCCACTTCTACCGGATATCGCTCGCTCGGTACTGAGCATCACTACGTCTCTGTATGTACAAGCCGGTCGTGTGGTTTCACACCAGTTCCGCCCAGTGCAGCAAACTCACCAGCCAATCACAGCCCTTCCTCTCCTCCTCCTCCCTCCTCAGTTCTACGTCGAGTCACAAGCCGATATTATCTCTGAGACAGGCACGCAATTAGAGGCTACAGAAAGACTGAAGTGATGGTGAGTGCTGAAAAGGGGAGAGAAGGAGTAAGTAGGGAGATTCTTTCAGTTTCTAGATCCGTTGTTGTGTTATGGAACTGTGGGGAGAGAGCTTCACTCTGTGTCTGAGCACAGGTTGTGAGCCGGGACGGTGTGGAGGGCGCTTCCATCTGTCTCTGACGCTGGGTATGTGTCATGGGACTGTGAGAGGGCGAATCACTCTGTGTCTGACCACGGGAGTGTGTGATGGGCTGGCGTGGAGGGAGATTCACTCTGTGTCTGAGGCCGGGAGTGTGTGATGGGACAGTGCAGTGGGGGATTCACTCTGTGTATGATTCTGAGTACTGCGAGATGGGATGGTCTGCAGGGAGCTGTACTTGTGTCTGACCCCGGGTGCGGTTGGTCGGACGGTGCCAAGGGCTCTCTGTCTCTCTCTCTCTCTCTCTCTCACACACACACACACACACACACACACACACACACACACGCTCTCTCTCTCTCTCTCTCTCTCTTTCTCACACACACAGCCGATCCAGCACATGATCTCCCGCTCCACCACCCTCTTAGCTATTACCCCCATACCCATTTAATTTCACCTCCCCCCTTACTTACTGTGGAGGATGTAACTAACCCGGCTGTCCAGTGGGCGGCGCCTTTCCTGTGATCGAGACTGACGGCCCGGCCACATTTCAGCCCGGTGAATTTTCACTGTGAGCGGGAGGGTGGGAAGGGAGAAAGTAGGGTAGAGAGGGTGGGGAGACACACGAGAAGGCGTCATGAGGAGGGCAGTGAGATAGAAAGGCATAGGAGGGAGAGGTGTAAGCGGAAAAAAGGAGGGGGCTGTCGAGAGGAGCGAAATTGAAGCGGGTTAGAGACATTCCTGGGAGAGAAATCGGGAGATAGTGAGCGGAGAGTGAGGGACGCAGAGAGAGAAAATGACAGACAGCAGGTCATGGAGGGTTTTTGAGAGAGCTCATGGGCTCCGTCTGTTTGGCTGACGTACCTGCTATTTTTTATTTTCTGCTGTTTGTTTGACCGCCCAGTCAGTGTAACCGCACGCTTTCAAGACTTCTTTGAAATAATGAAAACCCCCCGCTAATGTTCCAATGGGTGCGGTGTGTGAAACTTCAGATACCGATCAGCGTGCGTTGGCTCAAACTTCAATATCTAAACGTCCGCTGTTTTTGCTAAATACTACACGGTCTGAAAATGGCAAACTATTGCTCTGACGTCTTCTCGGAGGGAAGGGGCTGGCTTACTTCGGTGGGTGTTGCGGGTTTGTCCCGGGGCCGTGGTTTCTAGAGCACAGAGGGTCTGAAGCCCCGGAGATAAGCAGAGCAATGGGAGCGCTGACGCTCAAACCAGGAATCACCGGGAGGTTGGGGTTGTGGGGGGTGGTGTTCGGTACCAATCTCTTGGAGAATGAAGTCTCTGCGTCTGTGACAACATATCCGTCCGCCTTTCTTTCCTTGTTCACTCGTCATCCCTCAATCTTCCCCTTTTTCCATTGCTTTCTCTCTCCCTTCTTCTCTTCCTATGTCATTCCAACTTCTATATTCCTTCTCCCTCAATCGACCCTTCCCTGCATCCCTCCTCCCTCTCTGTAGCGCTTTCTCTTCTCCCTTTCTTCCTTCGGCCCCTCTCTGCCCGTTTTTTTTTAATTCTCACTCTCTGTTTCTCCTGCTCGCGCTCTGTTTTCTCACTCTATCCTCTAATTTCTCTCCAAGACTCCACCCCTCCCTATTTTAGCCCCTCTCTCTCCCTGTTCCTTCCCACTTCTGGCCCTCTATTTCTTTCATTCCGCTCCCCCTTTCTGACTCCTGTAACCCACGTCTCTCTTTCCGCCAAGCCCTAACCTTTCCCTCACTCTCGCCTCCCTCTGAATCTCCACACTCTTCCTATTCTTTACTCCGCCACTCTCATCGCTCCAGAATAACCCCCTCTCTCAACCTTAATCTCCCTCTTCCCCATCACTTCCTCCCCTGCTCTCGGCTCCTCTCTTTATCATTTGCTCATCTGGTGTTTGTTCGGTCGGTCTGACTCCGCTGTCAACACGGGCTGCCTCTGACGACAGTTGCTTCCCCTCGCTGCGCTCAGAGATGCAGAGAATCCGAGACAGGATTAACGACAGCGAGATCTACATGAATATGCAGCTTGTAAATCTGGACGCATGGTTTCCATCGAGAAGAGAGAGGGGAGGAGACGGAGGAAAGGAATTTCAATCTCTTTCTGTCCCCAGGAATGGGTACTGGGACAGGGTGGAGTGAGCTTCACTCTGTCCCAGGAAAGGACGGTGTGATAGGACGGTGTGGACGGAACAGAACTCTGTGTCTGACCCTGGGCATGTGTGATGGCACTATGCAGAGGGAGCTTCGCCCTGTGTCTGAACACAAGACTGTGTGATGGGGCGGTGTGGAGGGAGCTTCATTATGTGTCTGACCCTGGAAGTTTGTGATGGGAGGGTGTGGAGGGAGCTTCACTCTGTTTCTGACCCCAGGAGAGTGTGATGGGATGGTGTCGAGGGAGATTCACTCTGTGTCTGAACCCGTGAGTGCGTGATTGGACGGGCTGCAGGGAGCTTCACTCTGTGTCTGACCACGGGACTGTTGTTCGCACGGTGCAGTGGCTCTCTCTCTCTTCCTCTCGCTCTCTCTCACGCACACACACACACACATACACACACACACACACACACACACCCACACACCCATAAAGCCGCTGCAGCACATCGCCTCACGCACCACCGCCCCCTTAGTCACGACGCTCTCCGCGTTTATTTCCGTAGCCCCATTTCCTCTCAGCTCCCCCTTACTTACTGTGGAGGATATAACGAATCCGGCTGCCCAGTGGGCGGCGCCTCTCCTGGGAACGGGACAGACGGCCTGGTCACATTTCAGTACGGTGAACGTTTACTGTGAGCGGCAGAGAGTGGGAAGGGATAAAGGAGGGTAGAGCGTGTGGAGAGATAGAAAGAGAATATTTCGTGAGGAGGGCGGTGAGATTGAAAGGGATCCGGAGAGAGAGCAGAGTGAGGCAGGGAGCTGGAGAAAGAAGCGATATTGAAGCGGGATAGATACACTGATTGAAGTGGCTGTTGTCAGATCTGAGATAGAAAGGATTCGCAGGTTTTTCCGTTTTTTTAAAGGGCCAGCCATTTGGGAGCGGAAGAGCTGAAGACAACCGGTCAACGAGCGCGTTTTAAAAGAAGTTTCGTCTAGCGAAGCGGCCATCTTCGTAGCTTCCATCGTCGGAGTGGACTGAGTCAGAGTTAGACGGCTTTGGCTCAACAGGCTTCGACGAGAACAGGCAGAGGCGAGGGGAGGTTCAGGTAAGTTGTTGTTGTTGTTGTTGTACCTGTTTTTTCATCTCATTAGATTTCTTATTTAACTAGTATGTTTAGAGAGAATGTCAGGCAGGATGTTGGAATGCTCCTCCTGCAGGTTGTAGAAAGTCAGGGTGACCTCTGGTGTCCCTGACAACGACACCTGAAAGAATTGCATCCAGCTACAGCTCCTAAACAAACCGGATTACGGAACTGGACGACCTCCGGATCATTCGGGAGAATGAGGTGTTTATAGACAGAAGCTTCAGGAAGGTAGTCACGCCAAAGGAGCATTGCGCAGGAAATTGGTTACCGTCAGGCGAGGGAGGGGGAAAGGACAGGAAGCGCAGGGTTCCCCTGTGGTCATTTCCCTCAACAACAAGTACAGACGTTTGTATACCGATTTGTTGACTTACCGGGGACAAGCTGCGACAGCCGGATCTCTGGCACTGAGTCTGGTTCTGCAGTGCAGAAGGGAGGGTGGAAAAAGAGGTGAGCGGTAGTGATAGGGGACTCGATAGTTAGAGGTACAGACAGGAGATTCTGTGGCCGTGGCAGGGACTCCGGGATGGTTTGATGCCTCTTGGAAGCCATGTTCAGGAATGTCTCTGATCGCCTGCATAGCATTCTGAAATGGGAGGGTGATCAGCCAGATATTATGGTGCCAATGACGTAGGAGGAAACAGCGAAGAGGTCCTGAAGAGTGAGTATCGAGAGCTTGGTAGGAAGTTAAACAGCAAGACCTCGAGGGTGATAATCTCGGATCTGGGAATATATATCCAAAATTACCTAAAATTTGTGGCACAGGTAGTAAAGATACCTAATGGTGCATTGCCCTTTGTAAATCAAAGTACTGAGTACAGGAGTTGGACTGTTATGGTGAGGTTGTATAAGACATTGGTGAGGCCGCATTTGGAGTATAGTGTGCAGTTTTGATCACCTAATTACAGGAAGGTCATTAATAAGGTTGAACGAGTGCAGAGAAGGTTTACGATGATGCTGCCGGGGCTTGAGAAACTCAGTTTCAGAGAAAGGTTGAATAGGCTGGGACACTATTCTCTGTGCGCAGAAAAAGGGGAGATTTGATAGAGGAATCTAACATTATGATGGGTATAGATAGAGTGACTGCAAGCAGGCTTTTATCACTGAGGCAAGGGTAGAAAAAAAACAGACGATATGTGTTGTGGGAAGGGGGAAGAGTTTAAAGGGAACATTGCGGGGAGGGGCTTCTTCACACAGAGGAGGTGGGAGTGTGGAATGAGCTGCCAGATGAAGTGGTAAATGCGGTTACACTTTTAACTTTGAAGATAAACTTGGGATGGTACATGGATGAGAGGCGTATGGAGGGATATGGTCCAGATGCAGATCAGTGGGACCAGGCATAAAAATGGTCCGGCAGAGACAAGAAGGGTCAAAAGCCCTGTTTCTGTGCTCTAATGTTCTATGGATCTATTGTTCGATGGAGGGAGCTTCACACTGTGCCTGACCCCGGGAGTGTGTGATGGAACGGTGTGGGGGGAGCTTCACTCTGTTTCTGACCCCGGGAGTGTGTGATGGGACGGTGTGGAGGGAGATTCACTCTGTGTCTGACCCCGGGAGTGTGTGATGGGACGGTGTGGGGGGAGCTTCACTCTGTTTCTGACCCCGGGAGTGTGTGATGTGACGGTGCGGAGGGAGATTCACTCTGTGTCTGACCCCGGGAGTTTGTGATGTGACGGTGCGTAGGGAGATTCACTCTGTGTCTGAACCCGGGAGTGTGTGAAGGGACGGTGTGGATGCAGGTTTACTCAGTGTCTGAACCCGGGAGTGCCTGACGGAGCGGCGTGGAGGGAGCTTCTCTCTGTGTGTCTTTGTGAGTGTGTGATGGGAAAGTACGGAGGGAGTTTCACTCTGCCCGGGGTTGTGTGATGGGACGGTGTGCCGTGAGCTTCACTCTGTGTCTGTTCCTGGGAGTTCGTGATGGGACAGCGTGGAGGTAGTTTCACTCTGTGTGTGACCTCGGCAGTGTGTGATGGAATGGCGTGGAGGGAAATTCTCTCTCTGTCTAACTACGTGAGTGTGTGATGCACCAAGTTTACAGCAGAGGAAGCCGCGAAGAACAGATTGCCCTTCATAGACTATTGAATGTTTAACGAACAAAATGCCTATGTGGACATTGAAGTTTACAGGAAACCAACGCACGCTGATCCATATCTACGGTTTGACTCTCATTTCCCTTGGAGGGAGCTTCGCTCTGTGTCTGACCCGGGGAGTGTGTGATGGGAAGGTGTGGAGGGAGCTTCGCTCTGTGTCTGACCCGGGGAGTGTGTGATGCGAAGGTGTGGAGAGAGATTCACTCCGTGTCTTACCCCCGGAGTGTGTGATGGGACAGTGTGGAGAGAGATTCACTATGTCTGACTCCGGGAGAGTGTTTGAGTGTTCATTCTGCCGATGCCGAGGTACATCTCTCTCTCTCTCTCTCTCTCTCTCTCTCTCTCTCTCTCTCTCTCTCCCCCCTCTCCCTCTCTCTCTCTCTCTCTCTCTCTCTCTCTCTCTCTCTCTCTCTCACTTACACATAAACACACGCACACACACACAGCTGCTCCAGCACGTCGCCACGCCAAATACTCCACACACCCCTCATTTCCAACATCCCGCTTCGTTTTCCCCTCTCTGTGTGCGCGGACGTGAAAGGGCAGAGTGAAGTTTGTGTTCAGTGGGTGTGGGGACAGAAAGAGAAGGCTTAGTGAGGAGGGAAGTGAGATTGAAAGGTACACGGCGAGAGGGCTAGAGAGAGGGAGGGAGAGCGAGAGAGTGTGAAACTCAAGCGGAATAGGTACATTCATGGGGATAGATGGGGAGACAGTGACTTTTGCAGAGAGCGAAAGGGATAGACAGAAGGTCATGGAGGGTGTTTGAGAGAGCTCCTGAAATCCCTCTTTTGGATTGACGTCACTGTTATTGTTTTGCTGTCTTGATGAAGAACCAGTCAGAGCAGCCGCACGCTTTCAAGACTTCTCTCAAATACTGATAACCCCCAACTTATATTCTAATTGGAAATGAGAGTCAAACAGTAGGTACAGATCAGCGTGCGAATGGTTTCCTGTAAACTTCAATGTCCACATACCCGTTCTTTTTTTTTTTTGTTAAACACTGGATAGTCTGAAAATGGCAATCTGTTTTCCGCGACCTTTCCGGTGTAAATTTGGTGCAGATTGGAGAGAGAGAGAGAGAGAGAGAGAGAGAGACTGGGGAGTTATTCATTTCACTTGGGGGTGGGGGTTCGCATGCTTGGTTGGGTGTTGGGTGTTTGTACCTGGGGATACAATTCTCCCGGATAATAGGTGTTCTGCATGAGTGACAAATACATCTCCGTCATTTGCTCCTTCTTCACTCATTGCAATTCTCTCTAATCATCTTCTTGCACTCCCTTCTCCCGCACTTCTCATTCTATCTCCCTCCGTCGTCCCTCCCCTGCATGCCACCTCCCTCTCTGTGGCACTCTCTCTCCTCCTTCCCATGTTCTTCGCCCCCTCCATGCCCTTTTCTCTCTCGCTTTCTCCCTTCTTTACCCGTCAGCTCAGCCTCACATTATTCCCTCTGTCCGCTAATTTCTCTTCAAATATCCCGGGCTTCCCCCCCCCCCTCTTTACCCATTCTCTCCCACATACGACCCTCCCCCTCTTTCTTTTCCCTCCACTTTTATAGTCCCCTGTCACCCAGTTCATTCTCTCGAACTCCCCCAAATCTCTCTCATTCTCCCCTCCCCCCTCTTTTTCCCTTCTCTCACAACTCCTCCCCCCGCCACTGACAACTCTCGAGAACACCCGCTCTCACACCTTCAACCTTCGTCCTGCCCGGCACATCCGGTCCCTGCCCCTGGCCTCTCTCTTTATTATCCCTTCATCTGGTGTTTGCTGGTGTCGGTCTGACCTCCTGTAAACACGGGCTTCCTCTGACAAAGGTCGCTTACCCTATCAGAGCTGAGGACGCAGAAAATTCTCGACGGGATGGACGACAGGGAGACATACATGAATGTGAAGATCACAAAAGCGGACTCATGGTCTCCATCCCGAGGTGAGTGGGGCAGAAGGAGGGATGGAGGGAGTTTCACTGTTTGTGTCTGAGCTCAGGTGTGTGTGATTTGACTGTGTGGAGGGAGGTTATGTCTGTGCCTGACCCCGGGAGTGTAAGATGGGACGGTGAGGAGGGATTTTTACTCTGTGTCTGACCCCGGGAGTGTGTGACGTGACTGTGTGGAGGGAGTTTTCCTCCCCGTCCGAGCCCGGGTGTGTGTGATGCGACGGTGTGGAAGGAGCTCCACTCTGAGTCTGACCACGGGAGCGTGTGATGGGACGGTGTGGAGGGAGATCCACTTTGTGCCTCACCCGGGAGTGTGTGCTAGGTCGGTGGGAAGGAAGATTCACTCTGTGTCTCACCCCGGGAGCGTGTGATGAGACGGGGTGGAGGGAGATTCACTCTGTGTCTGACCCCGGAAGTATGTGATGGGAAGGTGTGAAAGGAACTTCAGTCTGTGTCTGAACTCGGGTGTCAGTGATGGGATGGTGTTGAGGGAGCTTCGCTCCATGTCTGACCTCATGAGTGTGTAATGGGACGGTGTGGAGGGAGCTTCATTCTGAGTTTCATCACGGGAGTGTGTGATTGGAGCGTGCAGGGAGTTTTACTATGTGTCTGAGCTCGGAAGTTAGCTATGGGACGGTGTGGATAGAGATTCTCTACGTGTCTGACCTCGGGGGTGTTTGATGGAACGGTGTGGAGGGAGATTTACACTGTGTCGGATCCCGGGTTTGGAGATGGGAAGGTATGGAGGGAGATTCACTCTGTGTCTGACCCCGGGAGTGTGTGATGGGATGGTGTAGAGGGAGATTCTTTCTGTGTTTGACCCCGGGGCCGCTCTGTGTCTCACCCGGGAGCGTGTGCTGGGATGGTGTGGAGGGAGCTTCACTCTGTGTCTGACCTCGGCATTGTGTGATTGGACGTTGTGGAGGAAGCCTCACTCTGTGTCTGACCCCGGGAGTGTGTGATGGGACGGTGTTGAGGGAGACCCACTCTGTGTCTGACCCCGGGAGTGTGTGATGGGACGGTGTTGAGGGAGATTCACTCTATGTCTGATCCCCGGAGTGTGTGATGGGACGGTGTGGAGGAAGCTTCACTCTGTGTCTGATCCTGGGAGTTTGTGATGGGACAGTGTGGAGGGAGATTCACTCTGTGTCTGACCCCAGAGTGTGTGATGGGATGGCCTGGAGGGAGATTCACTCTGTCTCTGTCGCCGGGAGTGTGTGATGGGACGGTGCAGAGGGAGATTCAGTCTGTGTATGATCCGGAGTACTGTGAGATGGGACGGTCTGCGTTTAGCTGTGCTTGCGTCTGAACCCGGGTGTGGTTGGTCGGACGGTGCCGAGGGCCGAGGGCTCTCTGTCTCTCTCTCTCGCTCTCTTTCACACACACACACACACACACAGCCGATCCAGCACATCACCTTCCGTACCACCACCCTCTTAGCTATTACCCTCACACCCATTTCATTTCACCTCCCCCCTTACTTACTGTGGAGGATGTAACTAATCTGGCTGCAGAGTGTGTGGCGCCTTTCCTGTGAACGGGACTGATGGCCTGGTCACATTTCAGTCCGGTGAACTTTATAGACTAGGGTAGAGAGGATGGGGAGACAAAAGAGAAGGCGTCATGAGGAGGGCAGTGAGATAGAAAGGCATAGGAGGGAGAGGGGTAAGAGGGAAAAGGAGGGGGCTGTCGAGAGGAGCGAAATTGAAGCGGGTTAGAGACATTCATGGGAGAGAAATCGGGAGATAGTGAGCGGAGAGTGAGGGAAGCAGAGAAGAGAAAATGACAGACAGCAGGTAATGGAGGGTTTTTTGAGAGAGCTCCTGGACTCCGTCTGTTTGGCTGACGTCCCTGCTATTTTTATTTTCTGTTGTCTGTATGACCGCCCAGTCAGTGTAACCGCACGATTTCAAGACTTCTTTGAAATAATGAAAACCTCCCGCTAATGTTCCAATGGGTGCAGTGAATGAAACTTCAGATACTGATCAGCGTGCGTTGGTTCAAACTTCAATATCTAAACGTCCGGTTTTTTGGCTAAATACTACACGGTCTAAAATGGCAAACTATTGCTCTGACGTTTTCTCGGATGGAAGAAGCTGACCTACTTCGGTGGGTGTTGCTGATTTGTCCCCGGGCCGTGGTTTCTGGAGCACAGAGGGTCTGAAGCCCCGGCGATAAGCAGAGCAATGGGAGCGCTGACGCTCAAACCAGCAATCACCTGGAGGTTGGGGTTGGCGGGGTGGTGTTCGGTACAAATGGCTCGGACAATAAAGTCTCTGCATCTGTGACAACATATCCGTCCGCCTTTCACTCCTTGTTCAGTCGTCATCCCTCAATCTTCCCCTTCTTCCATTGCTTTCTCTCTCCCTTCTTCTCGTACAATGTCATTCCAACTTCTATATTCCTTCTCCCTCAATCGACCCTTCCCTGCATCCCTCCTCCCTCTCTCTGGTGCTTTCTCTTCTCCCTCTCTTCCTTCGGCCCCTCCCTTCCCGTTTTATTTATTCTTACTCTCTGTTTCTCCTGCTCGCCCTCTGTTTTCTCACTCTATCCCCTATTTTTTCTCCAAGACTCCACCCTCCCTATTTTAACCCCTCTCTCTCCCCATTTCCTCCCACTTCACGCCCTCCATTTCCTTCATTCCGCTCCCGCTTTCTGACTCCTGTAACCCACGTCTCTCTTTCCGCCAAGCCCTAGCCTTTCCCTCACTCTCCCCTCCCTCTGAATCTCTACACTCTCCCTATTCCTCACCCCGCCACTCTCATCGCTCCAGAGCACCCCCTCTCTCACCCTCAATCTCTCTCTTCCCCAGCACTTCCTCCACCCGCTCTCGGCTCCTCTCTTTATCAGCTGCTCAGCTGCTGTTAGTTTGTGTCGATCTGTTCCCCTCGTCAACAAGGGCTTCCTCTGACAACAGTTTCTTCCCCTCCCCCTCGCTGAGCTCAGAGACGCAGAGAATCCGAGACAGGATTGACGACAGCGAGACTTACATGAATGTGCAGCTCGTAAAAACGGACGCATGGTCTCCATCGAGAAGAGAGAGGGACGGAGACAAAGGGAGGGAGTTTCAATCTCTTTCTGACACGGCCGATGTGTAACGGGACAATGTGGAGTGAGCTTCACTCTGTCTCAGCAAAGGACAGTGTAATGGGATGTTGTGGACGGAACTGGACTCTGTGTCTGACACTGGGCGTGTGTGATGGCACCATGCAGAGGAAGCTTCACTCTGTGTCTGAACACAGGACTGTGTGATGGGAGGGTGTGGAGGGAGATTAACTCTGTGTCTGACCCCGGGAGTGTGTGATGGGAGGGTGTGGAGGGAGATTCACTCTGTGTCTGACGCCGGGAGTTTGTGATGGGACGGTGCAGAGGGAGATTCACTCTGTGTATTGTCCTGAGTA
Source organism: Mobula birostris (assembly GCF_030028105.1). NCBI lineage: Eukaryota > Metazoa > Chordata > Chondrichthyes > Myliobatiformes > Myliobatidae > Mobula > Mobula birostris. Next base: position 104,319,419 of record NC_092382.1, read on the forward strand.
CTGTGAGATGAGACGGTCTGCAGGTAGCTGTACTTGTGTCTGACCCCGGGTGCGGTTGGTCGGACGGTGCCGAGGGCTCTCTGTCTCTCTCTCTCTCTCTGTCTCTCTCTCACACACACACACACACACACACACACACACACACACGCTCTCTCTCTCTCTCTCTCTGACTCTCTCTCTCTCTCCCTCTGTCTCTCTCTCTCTCTCTCTCTGACTCTCTCTCTCTCCCTCTGTCTCTCTCTCTCTCTCTCTCTCTCTCTCTCTCTCTCTCACACACACACACACACACACACACACACACACACACACACACGCTCTCTCTCTCTCTCTCTCTGACTCTCTCTCTCTCTCCCTCTGTCTCTCTCTCTCTCTCTCTCTGACTCTCTCTCTCTCCCTCTGTCTCTCTCTCTCTCTCTCTCTCTCTCTCACACACACACACACACACACACACACACACACACACACACACACACGTTCTCTCTCTCTCTCTCTCTCCCTCTGTCTCTCTCTCTCTCTCTCTCTCTCTCTCTCTCTCACACACACACACACACACACACAGCCGATCCAGCACATCACCTCCCGCACCACCACCCTCTTATCTATTACCCTCACACCCATTTCCTTTCACCTCCCCCCTTACTTACTGTGGAGGATGTAACTAATCGGGCTGTAGCGTGCGTGGCGCCTTTCCTGTGAACGGGACTGACGGCCTGGTCACATTTCAGTCCGGTGAACGTTCAGTGTGAGCGGGAGGGTGGGAAGGGAGAAAGTAGGGTAGAGAGGGTGGGGAGACAAAGGAGAAGGCTTCATGAGGAGGGCAGTGAGATAGAAAGGCATAGGAGGGAGAGGGTGAGAGGGAAAAGGGAGGGAGCTGGAGAGAGGTGCGAAATTGAAGCGGGTTAGAGACATTCATGGGAGACAAATAGGGAGATAGTGAGCGGAGAGTGAGGGAAGCAGAGAGAGAAAATGACAGAAGCAGGTTATGGGGGTTTTTTGAGAGAGCTCCTGGACTCCGTCTGTTTGGCTGACGTCCCTGCTATTTTTATTTTCTGTTGTCTGTATGACCGCCCAGTCAGTGTAACCGCACGCTTTCAAGACTTCTTTGAAATAATGAAAACCCCCCGCTTATGTTCCAATGGGTGCAGTGTGTTAAACTTCAGATACTGATCAGCGTGCGTTGGTTCAAACTTCAATCTCTAAACTTCCGCTTTTTTCGCTAAATGCTACACGTTCTAAAAATGACAAACTATTTCTCTGACGTCTTCTCGGAGGGAAGGGGCTGGCTTACTTCAGTGGGTGTTGCGGGTTTGTCCCGGGGCCGTGGTTTCTGGAGCACAGAGGGTCTGAAGCCCCGGCGATAAGCAGAACAATGGGAGCGCTGACGCTCAAACCAGGAATCATCGGGAGGTTGGGGTTCTGGGGGGTGGTGTTCGTTGTAAATTTCCCGGACAATAAAGTCTCTGCGTGTGTGACAAAATATCCTTCCGCCTTTCTTTCCTTGTTCACTCGTCATCAATCAATCTTCCCCTTTTTCTATTGCTTTCTCTCTCTCTTCTTCTCTCCCTATGTCATTCCAACTTCTATATTCCTTCTCCCTCAATCGACCCTTCCCTGCATCCCTCCTCCCTCTCTGTAGCGCTTTCTCTTCTCCCTTTCTTCCTTCGGCCCCTCCCTGCCCGTTTTTTTTTTTATTCTCACTCTCTGTTTCTCCTGCTCGCGCTCTGTTTTCTCACTCTATCCTCTAATTTCTCTCCAAGACTCCACCCTCCCTATTTTAACTCCTTCTCTCCCCATTCCCTCCCACTTCCCTCTCTCCATTTTTTTCATTCCGCTCCCCCTTTCTGACTCCTGTAACCCAGGTCTCTGTTTCCACCAAGCCCTAGCCTTTCCCTCACTCTCCCCTCCCTCTGAATCTCTACACACTCCATATTCTTCGCCCCGCCACTCTCATCTCTCCAGACCACCCACTCTCTCACCCTCAATCTCCCTCTTCCCCAGCACTTCCTCCGCCCGCTCTCGGCTCCTCTCTTTATCAGCTGTTCAGCTGCTGTTAATTTGTGTCGATCTGATCCCCTTGTCAACAAAAACTTCCTCTGACAACGGCTTCTTCCCCTCCCCCTTACTAAGCTCAGAGACGCAGAGAATCCGAGACAGGATTGGCGACAGCGAGACTTACATGAATGTGCAGCTCGTGAAACCGGACTCATCGCCCCCATCGAGAAGTGAGAGGGGCAGAGACGGAGGGAGGGGCTTCCAATCTCTTTCTGACTCCAGGAATGGGTAATGGGACAGGGTGGAGGGAGTTTCACTCTGTGTCTGACACGGGCAATGTGTAACGGGACAGGGTGGAGTGAGTTTCACTCTGTCTCAACAAAAGACAGTGTGATGGGACGTTGTGGACGGAACTGGCCTCTGTGTCTGGCCCTGGGCGTGTGTGATGGCACCATGCAGAGGGAGCTTCACCCTGTGTCTAGACACAGGACTGTGTGATGGGAGGGTGTGGAGGAGATTCACTCTGTGTCTGACCGCGGGAGACTTTGACAGGACGGTGTGCAGGGAAATTCACTCTGTGTCTGACCCCCGGAGTGTGTGATAAGACGGTGTGGAGGGAGATTTATTCTGTGTCTGACCCCGGGAGTATGTGATGGGACGGTGTGGAGGGAGATTCTCTCTGTGTCTGACCCCGGGAGTGTGTGATGGGACGGTGTCGGGGGTGATTCAATCTCTGTCTGACCCCGGGAGTAAGTGACGGGACGGTGTGGAGGGAGATTTATTCTGTGTCGGACCCCGGGAGTGTGTGATGGGACGGTGTCGGGGGTGACTCAATCTCAGTCTAACCCCGGGAGTGTGTGACGGGACGGTGTGGAGGGAGATTTATTCTGTGTCTGACCCCAGGAGTGTGTGATGGGACGGTGCGGAGGGATCTTCATTTTTGTGTCTGACCCCAGAAGTGTGCGATGGGACGGTCTGCAGCGAGCAATACTCATGTCTGAACCCGGGACTGTTGTTCGGATGGTGCAGGGCTGTAGGGGCTCTCTCTCTCTCTCTCTCTCTCTCTTTCTCTCTCTCTCCCTCTCTCTCTCTCTCTCTCTCACACACACACACACACACACACACACACAAAAAGCCGCTGCAGCACATCGCCTTCCGCACCACCGCCCCCTTAGCCACTACGCTCCCCCGCCCCCTTACATCCAAACTCCCTATTTCCTTTCACTTCCCCAGTACTTACTGTGGAGGATGTAGCGAAGTGGGCGGCGCCTTTCCTGGAAACAGAACAGACGGCCCGGTCATATTTCAATCAGGTGACCGTTTACTGTGAGTGGGAGAGAGTGGGAAGGGATAAAGGAGGGCAGAGGGTGTGGAGAGATAGAAAGAGAATGCTTCGTGAGTAAGGCAGTGAGATTGAAAGGGATCCGGAGAGAGGGCAGAGAGAGAGAGGGAGCTGGAGAGAGGAGCGAAATTGAAGCGGGATACGTACATTCATCGAAGTGGCCGTTGCAGATCTGAGATAGAAAGGATTCGCAGGCTTTTCCGTTTTTTTTTAAGGGCCAACCAATTGGGATGGGAGGATCTGCAGAGAGCCGGCCAGCGAGCGCACTTTAAAAGAAGTTTCCTCTAGCGAAGCGGCCATCTTCCTAGCTGCCATCGTGGGAGTGGACAGCGTCAGAGTTAGACGGCTTTGGCTCAGCAGGCTTAGGCGAGAACAGGCAGAGGCGAGGGGAGGTTCCCTAAGTTGTTGTTGTTTATTTATCATTAGATTTATTTTTTTAACCAGTAAGTTTAGAGAGAATGCCTGGCAGGACGTTGCAGGATAGAACATAGAACATAGAACATAGAAAATAGGTGCAGGAGTAGGCCATTCGGCCCTTCGAGCCTGCACCGCCATTTATTATGATCATGGCTGATCATCCAACTCAGAACCCCGCCCCAGCCTTCCCTCCATACCCCCTGACCCCCGTAGCCACAACGGCCATATCTAACTCCCTCTTAAATATAGCCAATGAACTGGCCTCAACTGTTTCCTGTGGCAGAGAATTCCACAGATTCACCACTCTCTGTGTGAAGAAGTTTTTCCTAATCTCGGTCCTAAAAGGCTTCCTCTCTATCCTCAAACTGTGGCCCCTCTTTCTGGACTTGCCCAACATCGGGAACAATCTTCCTGCATCTAGCCTGTCCAATCCCTTCAGGATCTTATACGTTTCAATCAGATCCCCCTCAATCTTCTAAATTCCAACGAGTACAAGTCCAGTTCATCCAGTCTTTCTTCATATGAAAGCCCTGCCATCCCAGGAATCAATCTGGTGAACCTTCTTTGTACTCCCTCTATGGCAAGGATGTCTTTCCTCAGATTAGGGGACCAAAACTGCACACAATACTCCAGGTGTGGTCTCACCAAGGCCTTGTACAACTGCAGTAGTACCTCCCTGCCCCTGTACTCGAATCCTCTCGCTATAAATGCCAGCATACCATTCGCCTTTTTCACCGCCTGCTGTACCTGCGTGCCCACTTTCAATGACTGGTGTATAATGACACCCAGGTCTCGTTACACCTCCCCTTTTCCTAATCGGCCACCATTCAGATAATAATCTGTTTTCTTGTTTTTGCCACCTAGGTGGACAACTTCACATTTATCCACATTAAATTGCATCTGCCATGAATTTGCCCACTCACCCAACCTATCCAAGTCACCCTGCATCTTCTTAGCATCCTCCTCACAGCTAACACTGCCACCCAGCTTCGTGTCATCCGCAAACTTGGAGATGCTGCATTTAATTCCCTTATCCAAGTCATTAATATATTTTGTAAACACCTGGGGTCCCAGCACTGAGCCTTGCGGTACCCCACTAGTCACCACCTGCCAATCTGAAAAGGTCCCGTTTATACCCACTCTTTGCTTCCTGTCTGCTAACCAATTCTCCACCCACACGAATACCTTACCCCCAATACCGTGTGCTTTAAGTTTGCACACTAATCTCCTGTGTGGGACCTTGTCAAAAGCCTTTTGAAAATCCAAATATACCACATCCACTGGTTCTCCCCTATCCACTCTGCTAGTTACATCCTCAAAAAAATCAATGAGATTCGTCAGACATGATTTTCCTTTCACAAATCCATGCTGACTTTGTCCGATCATTTCACCGCTTTCCAAATGTGCTGTTATCACATCCTTGATAACTGACTCCAGCAGTTTCCCCACCACCGACGTTAGGCTAACCGGTCTATAATTCCCCGGTTTCTCTCTCCCTCCTTTTTTAAAAAGTGGAGTTACATTAGCCACCCTCCAATCCTCAGGAACTAGTCCAGATTCTAATGAGTTTTGAAAAATTATCACTAATGCATCCACTATTTCTTGGGCTACTTCCTTAAGCACTCTAGGATGCAGACCATCTGGCCCTGGGGATTTATCTGCCTTCAATCCCTTCAATTTACCCAACACCACTTCCCTACTAACATGTATTTCGCTCAGTTCCTCCATCTCACTGGACCCTCTGTCCCCTACCATTTCTGGAAGATTATTTATGTCCTCCTTAGTGAAGACAGAACCAAAGTAATTATTAATTGGTCTGCCATGTCCTTGCTCCCCATAATCAATTCACCTGTTTCTGTCTGCAGGGGACCTACACTTGTCTTTACCAGACTTTTCCTTTTTACATATCTATAAAAATTTTACAGTCCGTTTTTATGTTCCCTGCCAGTTTTCTCTCATAATCTTTTTTCTCCTTCCTAATTAAGCCGTTTGCCCTCCTCTGCTGGACTCTGAATTTCTCCCAGTCCTCAGGTGAGCCACTTTCTCTGGCTAATTTGTATGCTTCTTCTTTGGAATTGATACTATCCCTAATTTCTCTTGCCAGCCACTGGTGTCCTGAGAAAGACACCTGCAAGAAGTGCATCCAGCTACAGCTCCTAACCAAACCGGATTACGGAACTGGACGACCTCCGGATCATTCGGGAGAATGAGGTGTTTATAGACAGAAGCTTCAGGGAGGTAGTCACGCCAAAGGAGCAGCGCCCACGTAATTTGGTTATCGTCAGGCGAGCGAAGGGGGAAGGGTTGGCAGAGCAGGGTTTCCCTGTGGCCATTTCCCTCAACAACAAGTATACCGAAGTCGTGACTTACCTGGGACAAGCTGCGGCAGCCGGAACTCTGGCACTGAGTCTGGTTCTGCAGTGCAGAAGGGAGGGTGGAAGAAGAGGAGAGCGGTAGTGACAGGGGACTCGATAGTTAGAGGTACAGACTGGAGATTCTGTGGCCGTGGCAGGGACTCCGGGATGGTTTGGTGCCTCTTGGAAGCCATGTTCAGGAATGTCTCTGATCGCCTACACAGCATTCTGAAGTGGGAGCGTGATCAGTCAGATATCATGGTGCCAATGACGTAGGAGGAAAGAGCGAAGAGGTCCTGAAGAGTATAGAGAATTTGGTAGGAAGTTAAACAGCAAGACCTCGAGGGTGATAATCTCGGATCTGGGAATACATATACAAAATTCCCTGAAAATTGCGGCACAAGTAGATAGGGTAGTAACGATACCTATTGGAGCATTGCCCTTTATAAATCAAAGTATTGAGTACAGGAGTTGGACTGTTATGGTGAGGTTGTATAGGACATTGGTGAGGCCGCATTCGGAGTATTGTCTGCAGTTGTGATCGCCTAATTACAGCAAGGATATTAATAAGGTTGGAAGAGCGCAGATAATGTTTACAAGGATTTTACCGGGACGTGAGAAACTGAGTTACAGAGAAAGGTTGAATAGGCTAGGACATTATTCCCTGTGCGTAGAAGAATAAGGGGAGATTTGATAGAGGTATATAAAATTATGATGGGTATAGGCAGAGTGAATGCAAGCAGGGTTTTTCTACTGAGGCTAGGAGAGAAAAAAAAAAACAGAGGACATGGGTTAAGGGTGAAGGGGGGAAAGTTTAAAGGGAACATTGCGGGGGGCGCTTCTTCACACAGAGAATGGTGGGAGTATGGAATGAGCTGCCAGATGAAGTGGTGAATGCGCACTCACTTTTAACTTTTAAGAAAAACTGGGACAGGTACATGAATGAAAGATGTATGGAGGCATATGATCCAGATGAAGGTCAGCGGGACTAGGCAGAAAAATGGTCCGGCACAGCCAAGAAGGGTCAAAAGGCCTGTTTCTGTGCTCTAATGTTCTATGGATCTATGGTTCGATGGAGGGAGATTCACACTGTGTCCGGTCCCGGGAGAGTGTGACGGAACGGTGTGCAGCCAGCATTAGTCTGTGTATCTTCTTGGCAGTGTGCGAAAAGACAGTGTTGTCAGAGCTTTACTCTGCATCCTGACCTCGGGAGTGTATGAGGAGACAGTGTGGACTGAATATCACTCTGTGTCTGAAGCCGGGAGTGTGTGATGTGACGGTGCGGAGGGAGATTCACTCTGTGTCTGACACAGGGAGTGTGTGATGTGACGGTACGGAGGGAGATTCGCTCTGTGTCTGACCCCGGGAGTATGTGATGTGACGGTGCGGAGGGAGATTCACTCTGTGTCTGACCCCGGGAGTGTGTGATGGGACGGTGTGGAGGGAGATTCACTCTGTGTCTGACCCCGGGAGTGTGTGATGGGACGGTGTGGAGGGAGATTCACTCTGTGTCTGACCCCGGGAGTGTGTGATGGGACGGTGTGGAGGGAGATTCACTCTGTGTTTGACCCCGGGAGTGTGTGATGGGACGGTGTGGAGGGAGATTCACTCTGTGTCTGACCCCCGGAGTGTCTGATTTGACGGGGTGGATGGAGGTTTACTGAGAGTCTGACCCTGGGAGTGCTTGACGGAGAGGCGTGGAGGGAGCTTCTCTCTGTGTGTCTTCGTGAGTGTGTGATGGGAAAGTGCGGAGGGAGTTTCACTTTGCCGGGATTGTGTGATGGGACGGTGTGACGTGAGCTTCACTCTGTGTCTGCTCCTGGGAGTTCGTGATGGGACAGCGTGGAGGTAGTTTCACTCTGTGTGTGACCTCGGCAGCGTGTGATGGGACGGCATGAAGGGAAATTCTCTCTCTGTCTAACTACGTGAGTGTGTGATGCACCAAGTTTACAGCAGAGGAAGTCGCGAAGAACAGATTGCCCTTCATAGACTATTGAATGTTTAACGAACAAAATGGCTATGTGGATATTGAAGTTTACAGGAAACCAACGCACGCTGATCGGTATCTACGGTTTGACTCTCATTTCCCGTGGAGGGAGCTTCGCTCTGTGTCTGACCCCGTGAGTGTGTGATGGGAAGGTATGGAGAGAGATTCGCTCTGCGTCTCACCCCCGGACTGTGTGCTGGGTAGGGGTGGAAGGAGCTTTATTCTGAGTCTGACCCCGAGAATGTGTGATGGGACGCTGCGGTGGTAGCATTTCGCTGTGTCTGACTCCGGGGAAGTGTGATGAGACGGTGTGGAGGGAGCTTCACTTTGTATCTGACTCCGGGAGTGTTTGAGTGTTTATTCTGCCGATGCCGAGGATCTCTCTCTCTCTCTCTCTCACACACACACACATCCACACGCACACACACACACACACGCATACAGCCGCTGTATCACATCGCTGCACACCACCACCCTCTTCGCCAAATCCCCCCTCATTTCGAAACCTCACTTCTCCTTCCGCCTTCGCCCTTACTGACTGTGGAGAATGTGACGGATCACAGATGGTCAGAAGGCGGCAACTTTCCTGGAAACGACCCTGTCACTTCCGTGAGGTGAACGATCAGTGTGCGCGGGAGGGAATGGGCAGAGTGAAGGTGGTGTTCAGAGGGTGTGGCGATAGAAAGGGAAGGCTTAGTGAGGAGGGAAGTGAGATGGAAAGGCACACGGCGAGAGGGGGTCGACAGAGGGAGGGAGAGAGGTGCGAACCTCAAGCGGGATAGGTACATTCATGGGGATAGATAGGGAGACAGTGACATGCAGAGAGCGAAAGGGATAGACAGGAAGTAGTGGAGGGTGTTTGAAATAGCTCCTGAAATCCCTCTTTTGGGTTGACGTCCCTGTTATTGTTTTGCTGTCTTGATGAAGAACCAGTCAGAGTATCCGCACGCTTTCAAGACTTCTCTGAAATACTGATAACGCCCAAGTTATGTTCTAATTGGAGATGAGAGTCAAACTGTAGATACCGATCAGCGTGCGCTTCCTGTAAACTTCAATGACCACATACCCATTGTTTTGTTAAACATTGCACAGTCTAAAAAGGGTAAACTGTTTTTGGCGACTTCTTCAGGTGTAAATTGGGTGCAGATTAGAGAGAGAGAGAGAGACAGTGAGGACCTGTTCATTTCACTCGGGAGTGGGGGCTTTCTTGCTTCGGTGGGTGTTGGGTGTTCGTACCTGGAGATATATTTCTCCAGGGCAATAGATGCTCTGCATGAGTGACATATATCCCTCCATCATCCATCTCTCTCTCTCTCTCTCTCTCTCTCTCTCTCTCTCTCTCTCTCTCTCGAACTCCTCCAAATCTCTCTCCTTCTCCCCTCCCCGTCTTTCTCCCCTTTGACACAACTCCTTCCCCCGCCACTCTCACCTCTCACCCGCTCTCACACCTTCAACCTTCGTCCTGCCCGGCACTTCCGGTCCCTGATCTCGGCCTCTCTCTTTATAATCCCTTCATCTGATGTTTGCTGGTGTCGGTCTGACACCCTGTCAACACGGGCTTCCTCTGACAACGGTCGTTTCCCCTTTCAGAGCTGAGAACGCAGAAAATTCTCGACGGGATGGACGACAGGGAGACATACATGAATGTGAAGATCACAAAAACTGACTCACGGTATCCATCCCGAGGTGAGTAGGGCAGAAGCAGGGAGGGAGGGAGTTTCACTCTGTGTCTGACCCCGGGCGTGTGTGATGGGACGGTGCGAAGGCAGATTCACTCTGCAGCTGACCCCGGGAGTGTGTGATGCGACGGTGTGGAGGGAGATTCACTCTGTGTCTGACCCCGGGAGTGTGTGATGGGACGACGTGGAGGGAGATTCACTCTGTGTCTGACCCGGGAGTGTGTGATGGGACGGTGTGGAGGGAGCTTCAGTCTCTGTCTGTCCTTGGGTGTGAGTGATAGGACGGTGTTGAGGCAGCTTCAGTCCATGTCTAACCCCATGAATGTGTAATGGGACGGCGTGGACGAAGCTTCACTATGTGGCTGACCCCAGGAGTGTGTGATGGGACGGTGTGGAGAGAGATTCACTCTGTGTCTGACGCCGGGTGTGTCTGATGGGACGGGGTGGAAGGAGCCTCTCTCTGTGCCTGACCCTGGAAGTGTGTGATGGGACGGTGTGGCGGGAGATTCACTCTGTGTCTGACCTCGGGAGTGTGTGATGGGACGGTCAGGAGGGAGCTTCACTCTGTGTCTGACCCCTGGAATGTGGGTTGGACATTTTGGAGGGAGTTTCACTCTATGTTTGGCCTCGGGAATCCTCAAGGCGATGGGGTGGTGGTTTGATCCCGGAGTCTGTGATGACAGCGTGTGACTCCAGGTGTGTTTGATGGGACTATGTGGAAGGAGTTTTACTCTGTGTCTGACCCTTACTGTTCTATCCCCAGCTGAACATGATGTATCGTACGGTGAAATTAATTTCAAGACCGTCTCTGAGCCCCGGGTCCGGACTGATCGCGGTCAGTTTCATCTTTGTTGTTTTGACTGTTTTTAGAATGTGTGTCCAGTCCTTTCGACAGATCTCAGGGCAAGCGCCCAACTAACCGGAATGGTTAACTGTTCCAAAATAAGACGGAGAGAACGCGTGAGAAATACGATGAAGAGGGAACTCTGTTTGATGGTCGGTGAGGAGTATTGCACCCTGGGAGGGGCGCAATAGAGGGAGCGCAGTGGGATGGTTTGAGGAGAGAGTGCTGTGCAAGGATCGGTGGGGTAAGATACCATGGGATGGGCCTGTGGAGGAAGTGGCCATGAGGAGGGAGCGCTGTGGGTCGGGGGTGGTGGTGCTGAGTTAGCGCCGAGAAAGGGATATGCAGAGGGACCCAGTGGGAGAAACAGTGATGAGGGAGCGGTATAAAACCATAACCACTCTCTCCCTTTTCTAACCACATTCTCTTTTCCTTCTTTTCCCTTCTCTCTCCTGCCTCACCCTCTCTCAACCCGTCTCCTCTCTCTCAATCTCTCCCTTGTCACTCACACTCTCTCTGTCTCTACGTCTCTATCCTCTCTCTTCCCCTTCTCCCTCACCCTCTCTCTCGCTGTCTCAATCCTTCTCTACCCCTCACTTATTCCTCTGACTGTTCCCTCACCCCATCTCTCTTCTCTCTCTTCCCGACTCCCTCCTCCATTCTCTATTCCTCTCACTCTCTTCCTCATCTGCCTGTCCGACTCTCTCTCCCAGACGGTCTGAACTCCACCTACTCGGAACTGTACTTTCGGAAAGAGGAACCCCTCATCGATGTGGACGAGGGTCCTCCCATTGCCTCAGGTCCCGGCGTGCTGCCAAACACTGCACAAACAGGTCAGAGATAGTAAAAATGACGTCGTTTTGGAGGGGTCACTTGCCTTACACCCAAATGACCAATTTTCTGATGCATCTGCTTCGACCACGTTCTCTGTCAGCTCATTCCACAGACTGACCACCATCTGGGTAATCAAAAGATGTCACTCGGCTCCCCAATTAAATCCCTTTCCCTTCTCACTTGGGACCTGGGCTCCCTGTTCCTCGATTCTCCAAGTCAATGCTAAATAACTGTACGCAGTAATCATCTTTGCATCATCAATGGGGACGGGGGAGGTTCCGGAGGATTGGAGGGTTGCGGATGTTGTTCCTTTATTCAAGAAAGGGAGCAGAGATAGCCCAGGAAATTATAGACTAGTGAGTCTTACCTCAGTGGTTGGTAAGCTGATGGAGAAGATTCTGAGAGGCAGGATTTATGAACATTTGAGGAGGTATAATATGACTAGGAATAGTCAGCATGGCTTTGTCAAGGGTAGGTCGTGCCTTACGTGCCTGATTGAATTTATTGAGGATGTGACTAAACACATTGATGAAGTAAGAGCAGTAGATATAGTGTATATGGATTTCAGCGAAGCATTTGGTAAGGCAAGACTTATTGAGAAAGTAAAGAGGCATGGTGACCAAGGGGTCATTGCTTTGTGGATACAGAACTGGCTTGTCCACAGAAGGCAAAGAGTGGTTGTACACGGGTGATATTCTGCATGGAGGTCGGTCACCAGTGGAGTGCCTCAGGGATCTGTTCTGGGACCCTTACTCTTCGTATTTTTTATAAGTGACCCGGGTGAGGAAGTGGAGGGGTGGGTGAGTAAGGTTGCTGTATACACAAAGGTTGGACGTGCTGTGGATAGTGTCGGGGGCTGTCAGAGGTTATGACGGGACCTTGATGGGATGCCAAACTGGGCTGAGAAGTGGCAGATGGAGTTTAACAGAGATAAGTGTGAGGTGGTTCATTTTGGCAAGTCAAATAACATGGCAGAATCTAACTTTAATGGTTAGTCTCTTGGCATTGTGGAGGATCGTAGGGATCTTGGGGTCCGAGTCAATCGGACACTCAAAGCAGCTGAGTAGGTTGACTCTGTGGTTAAGAAGGCGTACAGTGTATTAACCTTCAACAGTCGTGGAATTAAATTTAGGAGCCTAGTGGTAATGTTGCAGCGATAAAGGACCCTAGTCAGACTACACTTTGTGTACTGTGCTCAGTTCTGGTCGCTTCACTAAAGGAAGGATATGGAAGCCACGGAAGAGGTGCAGAAGAGATTTAGAAGGATGTTGCCTGGATTTGGGAGCCTCTTTATGAGAATAGGTTGAGTGAACTCGGCCTTTTCTCCTTGGAGCGACGGAGAATGAGAGGTGACCTGATAGAGATGTATAAGATGATGAGAGGGAATGATCGTATGGAAAGGAAGAGTTTTTTTTTTCTTCACAGTGCTGAAATGGTTGCCACAAGAGGATACAGGCTTAAGGTGCTGGGGTGTAGGCACAGAGGAGACGTCAGGGGTAAGGATTTTACTCAGAGAGTGGTGGAGGCGGATACGATAGGGTCTTTTAAGAGACTTCTGGATCAGCACATGGTGTTTAGTAAAATAGAGGGCTATAGGTAAGCCGAGGAATTTCTTCGGTAGGGACATTTTCGGCACAACACTGTGGACCGAATGGCCTGTATTGTGCTGTAGGTTTTCTGTGTTTCTATACTTCTATCTCATCTGGTCCCGGCGATTTATCCAATTTGATGCCTTCCAAAAGCTGCTGCACATCCTCTTTCTTAATATCTCCATGCTCAAGCTTTTCAGTCTGCTGCAAGTCATGACAACAATTACCAAGATGCTTTTCCATAGTGAATGCTGAAGTAACGTATTCATTAAGTACCTCTGTTGTTTCCTCCGATTCCATATACACTTTCACACTGTCACAATTGATAGGTCCTATACTTTCAAGTCTTATCTTCTTGCTGTTCACATACTTGTAGAATGCCTTGGGGTTTTCCTTAATCCTGCCCGCCCAGCCCTTCTCATCTTCCGTTCTGGCCCTCCTAATTACCTTCTTAAGCTGCTTCCAGTTAGCCTTATAATTTTCTTGATCTCTAACATTCCCTGGCTCTCTAAACCTTCTGTCAGCATTTCTTCTTTTCTTGACCAGATTTATTACAGCCTTTATACACCAGTTTTCCAAGTTCCAAGTAGCCATCTGTGAGCCCTTAAAAAAAAAAAAACGATCTTTTCCATATCCACTACAGCCACCGGCAGCCTATTCCACGTACTCACCACACTCTGCTTAAAAAAAAAAAAAAAAAAAAACGAAAAATAAAAAAGAACTTACCCCTGAGATCTCCTCTGTACCTGCTTCCAAGCACTTCAAAACTATGCCCTGTCGTGGCTGTCATTTCAGCCCGTGGAAAAGCTTCTGACTATCCACCCGATCAATGCCTCTCATTGTCTTGTACACATCTATCAGGTCACCTCTCGACCTCCGTCGCTCCAAGGAGAAAAGGCCAATTCTCTCAACCTATTCTCAAAAGGCATGCTGCGCAGTTCGTGCAACATCCTTGTAAATCCTCTCTGTACCGTTTCTGTGGTTTTCACATCCTTCCTCGAGTGCGGTGACCAGAACTGAGCACAGTAGTCCAAGTACGGTTGACCAAGACCCTACATAGCTGCAACTTTAACTCTCGGCTCTTAAACTCAGCCCCACGATTGATGAAGGCCAATACACTTTATGCGTTTTTAACCATGGAGTCGACTTGCGGAGCAGCTTTGAGTGTCCTATGGACTCGGACCTCAAAATCCCTCTGATCCTCCACACTGCCAAGAGTCTTGCATGAATGCTATATTCTGCCATCATATTTGGCCTACCAGAATAAACCACCTCACACTTATCTAGGTTAAACTCCATTTGCCACTTATAGCCCAATTTTACATTCTATCAATGTCCCGTTTTAAACTCTGATAGCCTTCCACACTATCCACAACACCCCCATCCATGTGTCATCAGCAAATTTACTAACTCATCCCCCCACTTCCTCATCGAGGCCATTCATAAAAAAATAATTACCAAGTTTTTAAAGCTTTCGTAAGCTCTTCTTTTCTTCTTGTCGTGATTTAAAACAGACTTCGTATTACACGGATCTTTACCCTACCATCCTTTCCATGTCTCATTGGAACTTACCCACTCAGAACATTTGCCACATTTCTTCCGTACGTTTCCCCGAGAACACCTGTTTCCAACTTATCTTCCAACTTCCTGCCTAATAGCCTCATATTTCCCCTTACTCCAATTAAACGGTTGCCTAACTTGTCTTTTCCTATCCCTGTGTAATACTATGGTAAAGGAGATAGAATTGTGATCACTATCTAAAAATGCTCGCCCATTGAGAGACCTGACACTTGACCAGGTTCATTTCCCAATACCAGATCAAGTGCAGCCTCTCCTCATGTAGGCCTATCTACATATTGTGTCAAGACACCCTCCTGAACACACCTAACAGACTCTACCCCATCTGAACCCCTCACCTTAGGGGGATGCCGATCATTATTTGGGGAATTAAAATCTCCTACCACAGCAACCCTGTTTTTATTACTCCTTTCCAGAATCTGTCTCCCTATCTACTCCTCGATGTACCTGTTAGTATTGAGTGATCTATAAAAATACGCAGTGGAGTTATTGACCCCTTCCTATTCCTAACTTCCATCCACAGAGATTCCGTAGACAACCTCCCCATGAGTTCCTCCTTTTCCGCAGCCCTGCCGTTATCTCTGATCAACAGTGCCACGCACCCACCTCTTTTGCCTCCCTCTCTATCATTTCTGAAACATCTAAAGCTCGCACTTGAAGTAGCTATTCCTGCCTCTGCACTCTGCAAGTTTATGTAATGGCAACAACATCGTAGCTCCAAGTGCCGATCCATGCTCTGAGCTCATCCGCTTTATTCGTAATGTTCTTCGTATTAATTTAAACACATCTCAAGCCATCAGTCAGAGCGCGTACCTTCTCCATCATCTGCCTATCCTCCCCTTTCGCACTGTCTCCAAGCTTTCTCTGTTTGTGAGTCAAAATCCCTTTCCTCCATCTCTTCAGTTTGGTTCCCAACCCTGAGCAATTCTAGTTTAAAATCTCCGCAGTAGCTTAGCAAATCTTTCCGCCAGGATATTGATCCCCCTCGGATTCAAGTGCAACTCCTCATTTTTGTACAGGTCACACGTGCCCCAGAAGAAGTCCCAGTGATCCAGAAGTCTAAATCCCTGCCCCCCTCCTCCAATCTCTCAGCCACTCATTTATCCTCCACCTCATTCAATTCCTATACTCACTGTCACGTGGCACAGGGAATATTCCCGAGATTCCTACCTTTGAGGTCCTGCTTTTCAACGTCGTTGTGAAGTTAAGAAATGGCAAGGATAAAAAGACACTAACAGCAGCAGTTATATACATGCCTCGAAACAACAGCCGGGATGTGGACTACCAGTTGGAGCTGGAAATACAAAAAGCGTGACAGAAGGAAATTGTCAAGATAATTATGGGGAATTTTAATATGAAAGTGGATTGGGAAAGTCAGGAAGGTACTCGATCTCAGGAAAGGGAGATGATAGAATGCCCACGAGAGGGCGTTTTGGAGCAACATGTCCATACGCCCACCAGGGGATCGGCTGTTTTAGATTGGGTGCTGTGTAATGAATCTGAGGTGATTAAGTTCAGTTTCAAATTTGAAAAGGAGAAGTTGGTGCCAGGTGTAACAATATTTCAGTGGAACAAAGGAAGTTACAGTGGCATGAGAGAGGAACTGGCCCAAGTCGAATGGAAAAGTAAGCTAGATGGAAGGACGGTAGAGCAGAATTGGATGAAATTCCTACAACAAGTATACCGAGTTGGATACTGTTGCGGGGGATGGCTTACCTGGGACAAGCTGCGGCGGCCGGATCTCTGGCACTGAGTCTGGTTCTTCAGTGCAGAAGGGAGGGTTGAAGAAGATGAGAGCGGTAGTGATAGAGCACACGATAGACAGAGGTACAGAAAAGAGGTTCTGTGGTCGTGACAGAGACTCCCGGATAGTTTGCTGCCTCCCGGGTGCCAGGGTCAGGGATGTCTCTGATCGCGTGCACAGCATTCTGAAGTGGGAGGGTGAACTGCCAGATGTCATGGTGCACATCGGTACCAATGACGTAGGAAGAAAGAGAGAGGAGGTCCTGAAGAGTGAGTATAGAGAGCTTGGTAGGAATTTAAAATGCGGGACCTCAAGGGCGGTAATCTCGGGATTGCTACCTGTGCTACGTGACAGTGGGGGAAAGAATAGGATGCTCTGGCGTATTAACAAGTGGCTGAGGTAGTAGTGTAGGGGGCAGAGTTTCAGAGTTCAGTATCATTGGGACCTCTTCTGGGGCAAGTGGGATCTGTACAAGAGAGACGGGTTACACCTAAACTACAAAGGGACCAATATCTTTGCAGGGAGGTTTTATAGTGCTATTGGGGAGGGTTTAAATTAGATTCGCCGGGGGATGGGAACCAGAGTGTCAGAGCAGATAGTGGAGTGGGAGTGAAAATAAATAATGTTAAAGTTCATACAAAGTCACAAATAGAAGCGTTGTGTAGGAGAGTAGGGGAGATTCAAACAAGCAGACATGACTTGAGAGTTAGGGGGCAAAAGTTCAGGGGTAACACGAGGAGGAACGTTTTTACACAGAGAGTGGTGGCTGTGTGGAACCAGCTTCCAGTAGAAGTGGTTGAGGCTGGGTCGATATTGTCATTTAAAGAAAAATTGGATAGGTATATGGACAGAAAAGGAAGGGAGGGTTATGAGCTGAGTGCAGGTTGGTGAGACTAGGTGAGAGTAAGCGTTCGGCATGGTCTAGAAGGGCAGAGATGGTCTCTTTCCGTGCTGTAACTGATATATGGTTATATGGTTATATGTGTGTGGTGGTAATAATATTCGGAGGTGTGTCTATTTTACGGATGACACCATGATATGTGGAGGAGCAGGAAGTGTTGAACAAACGGAGAAGTTGCACAGGGACATGGTCAGTTTTGGAGAGTGGGCAAAAAAAAATAATGGCAGATGAGATACTATGTTAGGAAATTGTCGCGGACAAACGATGCTCGGACCCGGAGTGAGAGAGCCGTAGAAAATTCTTTATTTGTCACATGATATCATGGGGAGCACAGCCCCTAAAATCGGGATCCTGGAGCTCCCTCAGACAAGAAAACTCAGTGATATTTATACATCAACGGTACGTGACAAGAGACACTTGTGTGGAATTTTTGTTTTACAGAAGTAAAGGTCACGTGCTTCAGGACATTGTATGGTCAGATAATTCCTTATTTGAACTTTTGTCGAGCATTTTCAGAGAACGCTACCGAATAGCAAAGTAGCAGAAATATGTGCCTGAGCAGCAACACATTTTACTTAAGTGTTAGTTCTCAGGCCAGCTGGCTCAACCGCGGACACATAAAAATTCTCAGAACAAGGAAGTACAGATGCAGTTATTTTTATATCTCGGTTGCGAGGCACATTTCAGTCACACAGAGTACATTGGTTACAGATAAATGATTGTAAACTTCGAATTCACACTTTAAGACAAATCATTAGCTCCCTCAATGCCCATTACAATGTAAGGCCTTGATATTTTCTTCCACAGAAATGTACGGCTGTACAGTTTGGAAGAAGAAACAATCGGGCAGATTATTGTTTAGATGGGGAGAAAATTCAAAAAGTGCAAAGGGACTTGGGGGGTCCTCGTGCAATACACCCTAAAGGTTAATCACCAGGTTGAATCGGCTGTGTGGAAAGCGAATGCTATGTTAGCATTCATTTCAAAAGAAATAATGGGTAAGAGAAAGGAGGTGTTGCTGAGTCTCTATGGGGCACTGGTGTGACCTCATTTGGAAAACTGTGTGCAGTCTTGCGCCCCAAGGGATGTACTGATGTTGGAGAGAGTTCAGGAAAGATTCACCAGGATTCTTCCTGGAATGCAGGGGCTAAGATAGGAGGAACTTCTGTCGGCTCTTGTACTGTATTCATTAGCGTACAGAAGAATGAGTGGGGTTATCATAGAAACATTTCGAATGTTGAAAGGGTTGGACAGAGTAGATGTGGAAAGGCTGTTTCCCTTGGTGGGTGAGTCCAGGACAAGAGGCCGCAGTCTTAGGATAAGAGCATATCCATTTAAAACAGCGATGAGGAGAAATGTTTTCGCCACAGGGTCCTGGACCTATGGAATCCGTTGCCACAAACAGCTGTGGAGGTCCGATCATGGAGGGTGTTTCAGGAGGAGATTGATAGGTATCTGATTTGTCAGGGTATTTGTCAGGGTGGGAATCAAATTAAAGAGGCTAGGCGAGAGGAGGTTAGTTCACTACAGGGGGATGGGAACCAGTGCAGAGAGACAGAGGGGTGTAAAGTGAGTGTAGAAACAAAAAGTACTACGGAGAAAAGTAAAGGTGGCAGGCCGACAAATCCAGGGCAAGCATTAAAAAGGGCCACTTTTCAGCATAATTGTATAAGGGCTAAGAGAGTTGTAAAAGAGCGCCTGAAGGCTTTGTGTGTCAATGCAAGGAGCATTGGTAATAAAGTGGATGAATTGAAAGTGTAGATTGTTATTAATGATTATGATATAGTTGGGATCACAGAGACATGGCTCCAGGGTGACCAGGGATGGGAGCTCAACGTACAGGGATATTCAATATTCAGGAGGGATAGACATGAAGGAAGGGGAGGTGGGGTGGCGTTGCTGGTTAAAGAAGAGATTAACGCAATAGAAAGGAAGGACATAAGCCGGGAAGACGTGGAATCGATATGGGTAGAGCTGCGTAACACTAAGGGGCAGAAGACGCTGGTGGGAGTTGTGTACAGGCCACCTAACAGTAGTAGTGAGGTCGGAGATGGTATTAAACAGGAAATTAGAAATGTGTGCAATAAAGGAACAGTAGTTATAATGGGTGACTTCAATCTACATGTAGATTGGGTGAACCAAATTGGTAAAGGTGCTGAGGAAGAGGATTTCTTGGAATGTATGCGGGATGGTTTTTTCAACCAGCATGTCGAGGAACCAACTAGAGAGCAGGCTATTCTGGACTGGGTTTTGAGCAATGGGGAAGGGTTAATTAGCAATCTTGTCGTGAGAGGCCCCTTGGCTAAGAGTGACCATAATATGGTGGAATTCTTTATTAAGATGGAGAGTGACATAGTTAATTCAGAAACAAAGGTTCTGAACTTAAACAGGGGTAACTTTGAAGGTATGAGACGTGAATTAGCTAAGATAGACTGGCAAAGGACACTTAAAGGATTGACGGTGGGTATGTAATGGCAAGCATTTAAAGATCGCATGGATGAACTACAACAATTGTTCATCCCAGTTTGGCAAAAAGAATAAATCAAGGAAGGTAGTGCACCCGTGGCTGACAAGAGAAATTACGGATAGTATCAATTCCAAAGAAGAAGCATACAAATTAGCCAGAGAAAGTGGCTCACCTGAGGACTGGGAGAAATTCAGAGTTCAGCAGAGGAGGACAAAGGGCTTAATTAGGAAGGGGAAAAAAGATTATGAGAGAAAACTGGCAGGAAACATAAAAACGGACTGTAAAAGCTTTTATAGATATGTAAAAAGGAAAAGACGGGTAAAGACAAATGTAGGTCCCCTGCAGACAGAAACAGGTGAATTGATTGCGGGGAGCAAGGACATGGCAGACCAATTGAATAATTACTATGGTTCTGTCTTCACTACGGAGGACATAAATAATCTTCCAGAAATAGTAGGGGACAGAGGGTCCAGTGAGATGGAGGAACTGAGCGAAATACATGTTAGTAGGGAAGTGGTGTTAGGTAAATTGAAGGGATTGAAGGCAGATAAATCCCCAGGGCCAGATGGTCTGCATCCCAGGGTGCTTAAGGAAGTAGCCCAAGAAATAGTGGATGCATTAGTGATAATTTTTCAAAACTCGTTAGATTCTGGACTAGTTCCTGAGGATTGGAGGGTGGCTAATGTAACTCCACTTTTTAAAAAAGGAGGGAGAGAGAAACCGGGGAATTATAGACCGGTTAGCCTAACGTCAGTGGTGGGGAAACTGCTGGAGTCAGTTATCAAGGATGTGATAACAGCACATTTGGAAAGCGGTGAAATGATCGGACAAAGTCAGCATGGATTTGTGAAAGGAAAATCATGTCTGACGAATCTCATAGAACTTTTTGAGGATGTAACTAGTAGAGTGGATAGGGGAGAACCAGTGGATGTGGTATATTTGGATTTTCAGAAGGCTTTTGACAAGGTCCCACACAGGAGATTAGTGTGCAAACTTAAAGCACACGGTATTGGGGGTAAGGTATTGGTGTGGGTGGAGAGTTGGTTAGCAGGTCAGAGTTCGCCGTAGTGGCACCATTCTGCAAGCGTCAGGTGACATTCGCCCAATATTTTCAAATTGCTAACTCATCTGCCTCGAACACCTCTCTGGAAGTTCATTCAACCTCCTGTCTGTGATGTATAAAAATGATCTTAATGAAATTGTAGATGGGTGCATTCGTGAGTTGTATCAGATACGAAGATGGGCGGTGTTGTGGATCATGTCGAGAACTGGCAAAAAAAATCTCAATGCGACATAGATCAGTCACAGATACAGTTGGAAAAACGGAAGAGCTTAGCCCGTCATGTATCCAATGTTTGAAGAAAAGAACAAAGCAGGCGAACAATAACACAGCTGTGAAAAATAATAAACTCTGAATCCTTCATAGAAACATAGAAACATAGAAAATAGGTGCAGGAGTAGGCCATTCGGCCCTTCGAGCCTGCACCGCCATTTATTATGATCATGGCTGATCATCCAACTCAGAACCCCGCCCCAGCCTTCCCTCCATACCCCCTGCCCCGTAGCCAAAAGGGCCATATCTAACTCCCTCTTAAATATAGCCAATGAACTGGCCTCAACTGTTTCCTGTGGCAGAGAATTCCACAGATTCACCACTCTCTGTGTGAAGAAGTTTTTTCCTAATTTCGGTCCTAAAAGGCTTCCTCTCTGTCCTCAAACTGTGGCCCCTCGTTCTGGACTTCCCCAACATCGGGAACAATCTTCCTGCATCTAGCCTGTCCAATCCCTTTAGGATATTATACGTTTCAATCAGATCCCCCCTCAATCTTCTAAATTCCAACGAGTACAAGCCCAGTTCATCCAGTCTTTCTTCATATGAAAGTCCTGCCATCCCAGGAATCAATCTGGTGAACCTTCTTTGTACTCCCTCTATGGCAAGGATGTCTTTCCTCAGATTAGGGGACCAAAACAGCACACAAAACTCCAGGTGTGGTCTCACCAAGGCCTTGTACAACTGCAGTAGTACCTCCCTGCTCCTGTACTCGAATCCTCTCGCTATAAATGCCAGCATACCATTCGCCTTTTTCACCGCCTGCTGTACCTGCATGCCTACTTTCAATGACTGGTGTATAATGACACCCAGGTCTCGTTGCACCTCCCCTTTTCCTAATCGGCCACCATTCAGATAATAATCTGTTTTCCTATTTTTGCCACCAAAGTGGATAACTTCACATTTATCCACATTAAATTGCATCTGCCGTGAATTTGCCCACTCACCCAACCTATCCAAGTCACCCTGCATCCTCTTAGCATCCTCCTCACAGCTAACACTGCCACCCAGCTTCGTGTCATCCGCAAACTTGGAGATGCTGCATTTAACTCCCTCATCCAAGTCATTAATATATATTGTAAACAACTGGGGTCCCAGCACTGAGCCTTGCGGTACCCTACTAGTCACCGCCTGCCATTCTGAAAAGGTCTCGTTTATTCCCACTCTTTGCTTCCTGTCTGCTAACCAATTCTCCACCCACACCAATACCTTACCCCAAATACCGTGTGCTTTAAGCTTGCACACTAATCTCCTGTGTGGGACCTTGTCAAAAGCCTTTTGAAAATCCAAATATACCACATCCACTGGTTCTCCCCTATCCACTCTACTAGTTACATCCTCAAAAAATTCTATGAGATTCGTCAGACACGATTTTCCTTTCACAAATCCATGCTGACTTTGTCCGATCATTTCACCGCTTTCCAAATGTGCTGTTATCACATCCTTGATAACTGACTCCAGCAGTTTCCCCACCACCGACGTCAGGCTAACCGGTCTATAATTCCCCGGTTTCTCTCTCCCTCCTTTTTTAAAAAGTGGAGTTACATTAGCCACCTTCAGGTTCAGTCGGTGGTGAAGAAAGCGAAATAAATTAGGTGTATTATAGACCACCCAATGGAGAGCGAGACTTGGAGGAGCAAATTTGTAAGGAGATGGCAGATATTTGTTGTCAGAACAGGGTTGTGATTGTGGGAGATTGCAATTGTCCACACATTGACTGGGAAGCCCATTCTGTAAAAGGGCTGGATGGTTTGGAGTTTGTAAAATGTGTGCAAGATAGTTTTTTGCAGCGATACATAGAGGTACCAATTAGAGAAGGGGCAGTGTTGGATATCCTGTTAGGGAATGAGATAGGGCAGGTGACGGAGGTATCTGTTGGAGAGCACTTCGGGTCCAGTGATCACAAGACCTTTGGTTTCAATGTGATTATAGAGAAGGATTGGACTGGGCCCAGGGTTCAGATTTTTGATTGGAGAAAGTCTAACTTTGAGGAGATGAGATAGGATTTAGAAGCAGTGGATTGGGACAATTTGTTTTGTGGGAAGGATATAACAGCTAAATGAAGGACATTTAAAGTTGAAATTTTGAGGGTACAGGATCTTTATGTTCCTGTTAGGTTGAAAGGAAAGGGAAAAGTTTGAGAGAGCCATGGTTTTCAAGGGATATTGGAAACTCGGTTCGGAAAAAGAGAGATATCTACAATAAATATAGGCAGCATGGAGTAAATGAGGTGCTCGAGGAATATAAAGAATGTAAAAAGAAACTTAAAGAAATTAGAAAAGCTAAAAGAAGATATGAGATTGCTTTGGCAAGTAAGGTGAAAATAAATCCAAAGGGTTTCTACAGATATATTAACAGCAAAAGGATAGTGAGGATAATATTGGTCCCTTAGAGAATCAGAGTGGACAGCTATGTGTGGAACCAAAAGAGATGGGGGAGATTCTGAACAACTTCTTTTCTTCGGTATTCACTAAGGAGAAGGATACTGAATCGTGTAAGATAAGGGAAACAGGTAGGGAAGTTATGGAAACTATGATGATTAAAGAAGAGGCAGTATTGGCGCTTTTAAGGAATATAAAAGTGGATAAGTCTCCTGGTCCTGACAGGATATTCCCTAGGACATTGAGGAAAGTTAGTGTGGAAATAGCAGGGGCTCTGACAGAAATATTCCAAATGTCATTAGAAACGGGGATGGTGCCGGAGGATTGCATATTGCTCATGTTGTTCCATTGTTTAAAAAGGGTTCTAAGAGTAAACCTAGCAATTATCGGCCTCTGAGTTTGACGTCAGTGGTGGGTAAATTGATGGAAAGTATTCTTAGAGATGGTATATATAATTATCTGGATAGACAGGGTCTGATTAGGAACAGTCAACATGGATTTGTGCGTGGAAGGTCACGTTTGACAAATCCTATTGAATTTTTTGAAGAGGTTACTGGGAATATTGACGAGGGTAAAGCGGTGGATGTTGTCTATATGGACTTCAGTAAGGCCTTTGACAAGGTCCCACACGGAAGGTTGGTTAGGAAGGTTCAATCGTTAGGTATTAATATTGAAGTAGTAAAATGGATTCAGCAGTGGCTGGATGAGAGACACCAGAGTGTAGTGGTGGATAACTGTGAGCCAGATTGGAGGCCGGTGACTAGTGGTGTGCCTCCGGGATCTGTACTGGGTCCAATATTGTTTGTCATTTATATATTAGTGATCTGGATGATGGGGTGGTAAATTGGATTAGTAAGTATGCAGATGATACTAAGATAGGTGGTGTTGTGGATAATGAAGCAGGTTTTCAAAGCTTGCAGAGAGATTTAGGCCAGTTAGAAGAGTGGACTGAAAGATGGCAGATGCAGTTTAATGTTGATAAATGTGAGGTGCTACATTTTGGTAGGACTAATCAAAATAGGACATACATGGTAAATGGTAGGGCACTGAAGAATGCAGTAGAACAGAGGGATCTAAGAATAATGTCGCATAGTTCCCTGAAGGAGGAATCTCATGTGGATAGTGTGGTGAAGAAAGTTTTGGTATGCTGACCTTTATAAATTAGAACACTGAGTATACGAGTTGGGATGTAATGGTGAAATTGTATATGGCATTGGTAAGGGCAAATTTGGAATATTGTGTACAGTTCTGGTCACCGAAATATCGGAAAGATGTCAATAGAATTGAGAGAATACAGAGGAGTTTCACTAAAATGCTGCCTAGGTTTCATCTTCTAGTTAATGAGAAAGGTTGAACAAGTTAGGTATTTATTCTTTGGAACGTAGAAGGTTGTGGGCTGACTTCATATAGGTATTTAAGATTATGAGGGGGATAGATAGAGTTGACGTGGATAGGCTTTTTCATAAGAAGGCATGAACTGAGAGTTAAAGGACGAAAGTTTAGGGGCGGGGGGGGGTGTTCTTTACTCAGAGGGTGGTAGCTGTGTGGAAAGAGCTTCCAGAAAAAAATGGTCGAGGCAGGTTCGATGTTGTCATTTAAAGTTAAATTGGATAGATATATGGACAGGAAATAAATGAAAGTTATGGGCTGAGTGCAGGTCGGTGGACGAGGTGAGAGTAAGAATTCGGCATGGACTAGAAGGGCCGAGATGGCCTGTTTCCCTGCTGTAATCGTTATATGTTTATATATGTTTATAAGTGTTGACATTCATTTATAGAGCTATAGAATAGAAGAGCAGGGATGTGATGTTGAGGCAGCAAAAGGCACTCGTGAGATACACTTAGAGTAGTGTGTGCAGATTTGAGCTCCTGAGATAAACTGACATAAGACAGGGTTCAGAGAATATTCACGAGAATGACTCCCGGAATGAAAGGGTTGCTGTATGAAGAACATCGGGAAGCTCTTGGGCTGTATTTCCCGGTGATCAGGAGAATGAGAGGCGATCTCATAGTAACTTTCCGAATGCTCAAAAGCCTCAACAGGTTAGACATGGACATTTTATTTCCCATGGTAGGGGATTCTAGGACAAGAAGGCACGACTTCAGGATTGAAGGACGTCCTTTTAGAACTGAGTTGTGGGGAAATTACTTCAGTCAGAGAGTGAGAAATCTGTGGAATTTAGTGCCACAAGCGGCTGTGGAGCCAAGTCATTGGATGCATTTCAGGCAGAGATAGATAGGCTCTTGATTAGCCAGCGTTTCAAAGGGTACTGGGAGAAGGCAGAGGAGAGAGGATGACTGGAAGAATGAGATCTGCCCATGATTGAATGGCCGAGCAGACTCGATGGCCGAATAGCCTATTTCTGCTCCTATATCTTTTGGTCTTATGGTCCTGTGGTCGTTGCACAGGTGCGCATGATCAGGAGTCGAAACTGAAGATCGGAAAGAGACTGCACTGTCTGATCTGCCTACTCTGCCTAGTTACGTTCGCACTCATCGTGACAGTGACAGCATTCTCGATCCATGGTGAGTGGAACGGTCTCCGGTGGAGGCAAACCATAAATAAAGAGAGTGGAACAAACTGTTATTGCAAAACACCACAGTGACACGGACACCCCTCTGACCGTAACACGGATTAAAACCTACCACCATAAAACAGACAAGCCTCTAACCGTGATAAGGACACGGCCTTCACCGTAACACAATCAAGACTCATCCTGACACTGACAGGCCATTCACCATAACATGAACAATGCTGTCACCGTAGCACGGTCACGACCTTCAACGAGACACAGATAGACTCCTAACCACGACAAGGACGTGAGCATTGCCGTGATACACACATGGCCGTCACACTGACCGCAACCAACCCCTCACTGTAACATCGACAAGCCTTTGACCGTGTCAATGATAAACTGCTCAAGGCGACACCGAAACATATCTCAGAATGACACCGACACGCTCTTCATCGTGACAACATCACATTCCTTAAGGTGATCCGCTCAGCACCGCCTCGTGACAAAGACTCAGATGCCAATGTAACAAACCTTACCGAGGCAGTATCGCCGAAAATAGCGATGCACCGCTCACTGAGGCAATTACCCACACCTCATCCTGACACAAGCAAACCTGTTAACGTGCTACCAAATCACTTTAGCCTGATACCGTCACACCCACCGTGGAAATGACACGCCTCTTACCGTGCCAAAGACACACCCCTCTCTGTGAGACCAGCACACCCCACACCATCGCACAGATACTCACCATGACACCACCAAGCCCCTCTGACATTTCCCTCGCCCTGACATCGAGATACGCTTCATTGCGGCCTGGAGCAACTCTCGCCGGGGCACAGAATCACCTATCACGGTGGCACCGCCCCGTCCTTCACAGCAACTCGAATATGCCCCGCATGATATTGCCGGAGACCCCCATTGGAACAACAACATAACCTTCACCGACACATTAATATACCCCTCAGCGTGACACGACAGGCCGACGCCACTCACTGTGACGACCTTCAACGTGACACTGACACAAGTCTCTCTGTGACCCGCTCGGTAACGTGATGCTGACTCACGTGTCACTGTAAAGGCTAAACATCCTTCACCATCTCTCTCAGTATCACAGATTCGTCAGTCTCAGACCACCCTCGACCGAAACTGCCATGAGTCGAACTCAACCCTTCAGTCCGAGATCAACGAGATGGAAACGAAGTACAAAGCTGTGAACGAAACCAAGGTTCAAATCTGTGAATTGTTGACCAGCAGAAGAGGTGAGGCATCATTCTCATCTTTAACCCGCTCCTCATCACAGGGCAGCCACAGACAGGGGAGGCGTCACTTTGTGTTTGACATCGGGAGTAGTGAAGAGGTGGTGTGGAAGGAGATTTCCTCTGTGTTTGACGCGGGAGTGTGTCATGGTGCTGCGTGGAGGAAGTTTCACTCTGTCACTGAACCCAGAAGAGTGTGACGGGACGGTGTGGAGGTGGATTCCCTCTGTGTCTGACCACGGGATTGTGTGACGTAACATTACAACTTCTGACTCCGGGAAATTCTGATGTGACGGTGGATCCAGCTGCACTCTGTGTCTGACAGGCGGACTGTGTGATCGGACAGGGCCCAGAGAGCTTCACCCCATGTCTGACCCCTGAATGGTATTATGGCACCGTGGAGACAGAGTTTCACTCTGAATCCGGGAGTGTGTGAGGGGACGGTGCAGAGGGGCGTTCACTCTGTGTCTGATGGGATCGGAGAGAGAGAGAGAGAGAGAGAGAGAGAGAGGGGGAGAGAGAGAGAGAGAGAGAGAGAGAGAGAGAGAGAGAGAGAGAGAGAGAGAGAGAGAGAGAGAGAGAGAGAGAATGTGTCTGACTCTGGGAGTGTGTGATGGGACAGTGCAGAGGGGAGGTCACTTTATGTTACATCAGATTGTGTGATTGGATGTTGTGAAGGTAGTCTGACCCCGTGAGTGTGCCATGGGAAGTGAGGGCGGAACTTCGCTTTGTGTGTGAACACAAGGGGGTGTGATGGACGGTTCAGATACAGTTGCCAGGGAGTGTGTGATGAAACGTAAGGAGGGAGAATCACACTTTGTTAGACTCGGTGGTGTGTGATGTGGCCGTGCAGAGGGAGATTCATTTTGTGTCTGACCACGTGAGTGTGGTACTGGACGTGAGGAGGGAGATTCGCACTGTGTTATTCTCGGGAGTGTGTGATGGGACGGTGAGGAGTCAGCTTCCCTCTGTGCCAGACAGTTTGCTCTGTGGTGTGTTGAGAAGATGTAGAGGGAGAATCAGTCTCCCTCTGACATTTGTCGTGTGCGCTAAGGGAATTTCTTTCCGTGTCTAACCCCTGGAGTGTGTGATGGGGTTGCAGAGAGAGAGAGATTCAGAGTGTGTCTGAACAAGGCTGTGTGAGATTGGACTTTGGGGAAGGATCTATATTCTGATATCTTACTCAAGGAGTGTATGAGCGGCCGAGGGGAGGTAGCTTCACTCTGTGTCTGACCCAGAGACTGTGTAATGAAACGGTGGGGAAGGAGTAACACCCAGAATCTGACACGGGAAGAGTGTAATTGGACAGTGTGCAGGAAACATCACTCCACGTCTGACCGCTGGAATGTGTGATAAGCCCATGAGAGAGAGATTCACTCTGTTTCTGACGCAGGGAGTACGTGACGAGGCTTTGTAGAGGGAACTAAACTCGGCGTCTGATTCCGGAGTGCATGATGTGACAATGTGGACGTGAGCTTCACTCCACGTCTGACGCCTAGAGTGTGTGCTGAGACCGTGGAGAGAGAGATTCCATTTGCGCCTGACCGTTTTAGTCTGTGATCTGACCGTATGCAGGGAGCTTAAATCTGTGTCTCACCCCGTGTGTGTATCATTGGACTCTGTGACACGGTGTGCGTGTGATGGGAAGGAATAGCGGAGGTGGGGTGGTGGGTGAGTGCGTTTGGGAGGGAGGTCATGTGTGTGACTGACAGCGGGAACATGACGCGTGCCTGGATGGTGTTCCGCTCTGTGTCTGATAACAGAGGTGTGAGATAGAACGATGCAGAGGGAGCATCTCTAGTTTTCTGACCCCTGTGTTGTGTGATGTGACGGGGTAGAAGGAGCATCATACTGTGTCGGACCACGGGAGTATGCGGGTCGGGTGGTGCCGAGAGCATTTCATTTCCTATCTGATCACGGGCGGGTGTAACGGGGTAGTGTGGGCGGAGGTTGACTCTGTGTGTGCCCGCAGGACTGTGTGATGTGACAGTGTGCAGGGAGCTTCACTCCATGTCTGACCCAGGCGTGTCTGATAGTGTGGTGCAGAGAAAGCTTCAGTCTGAGGCTGAACCCGGGACAGTGCGGAAGGAGCATAACTCTGTGTCTGACACCGGGGGAGTATGATGGGCCCGTGAGACAACAGCGTCATTCTTCGTCTCTCCCCGAGAGCGTGTGACGGGTCATTGCGGATGGAACGCAATGTGTGTCTGACCCATCAGGAAGTCTGTGACTGAATGGCGTGCGGAGACCAACACTGTATAGCTGACTCCGGGTGTCTGTGATGGGTCTGTTTCTGATCCTGCTCGTGTGTCACGGGAGAGTGGAAGAGAGCTTCACTCCATGTCTTTCACAAGGTGTCAGTAATCAGACGGTGCTGAAGCAGCTACACTGTGCCTGATCCCTGGAGTGTTCTCTATGCCTTACCGCTCGATTTTATGGTGGGAGGGTATGGAGCAGACGTCTCTCTGTTTTTCACCCGGGAGTGTGTGATAGGATGGTGTGGAGGGAGCTTCTTGCGTATCTGACCTCTGTGTTGTGTGATCTGACGGGAAAGAAGAGCAGCAGACTGTGTCTGACCACGGTGAGATAGGGCTGAAAGTGTTTCGTTTTCTGTCTTATCACGGGAGAGTGGAATGGGGTAGAGTAGACGGAAATGTACCATGGACATGTGGTCGATGTTTAGAGATCTCTTGCAGGATGTTAGGGATAAATTTGTCCCGGTGAGGAAGATAAAGAATGGTAGGGTGGAGGAACCATGGGTGACAAGTGAGGTGGAAAATCTAGTTAGGTGGACGAAGGCAGCATACATGTGGTTGAGGAAGCAACGATCAGATGGGTCAATTCAGGAATATAGGGAAACAAGAAAGGAGCTTAAGAAGGGGCTGAGAAGAGCAAGAAGCGTGCATAAGAAGGCCTTGGCGAGTAGGGTAAAGGAAAACCCCAATGCATTCTTCAATTATGTGAATAAAAAAAGGATGACAGAAGTGAAACATAGAAACATAGAAAACAGGTGCAGGAGTAGGCCCTTCGGCCCTTCGAGCGTGTACCACCATTCAGTATGATCATGGCTGATCATCCAACTCAGAACCCTGTACCAGCCTTCTCTCCATACCCCCTGATCACTTTAGCCACAAGGGCCATATCTAACTCCCTCTTAAATAGAGCCAATGAACTGGCCTCAACTGTTTCCTGTGGCAGAGAATTCACAGATTCACCACTCTCTGTGTGAAGAAGTTTTTCCTAATCTTGGTCCTAAAAGGCTTCCCCTTTATCCTCAAACTGTGACCCCTCGTTCTGGACTTCCCCAACATCGGGAACAATCTTCCTGCACCTAGCCTGTCCAATCCCTTTAGAATTTTATACGTTTCGATAAGATCTCCCCCTCAATCTTCTAAATTCCGGCGAGTATAAGCCTAGTCGATCCAGTCGTTCATCATATGAAAGTCCTGCCATACCAGGAATCAATCTGGTGAACCTTCTTTGTACACCCACTCCGGCAAGAATGTCTTTCCTCAGATTAAGACAGTGGTCCCCAATCACCGGGCCGCAAAGTATGCGCTACAGGGCCAGGAGAAAACGATATAATTTAGCGACAGGAGTCATCCGAGCCTGTCCTCATTTACTGTCTCGGTCACTGAGGAGCTTGAAAGCACACGACGTCATTACCCGCGCGTCATGCATGTCAGCGCGGGAAGGAGATCAACTCCTCAAGCTTACAAATGACGGCGGGCTGAAAAGTATGTTTGATATAACATCTCTGCCGGCATTCTGGATCAAAGTCACGGCTAAATATCCTGAGATATCATTAGGGTACCAAAACTGCACACAATACTCCAGGTGTGGTCTCCCAAGGACTTGTACAGCTGCAGTAGTACCTCCCTGCTCCTGTATTCGAATCCTCTCGCTATAAATGCCAGCATACCATTCGCCTTTTTCACCGCCTGCTGTACCTGCATGCCCACTTTCAATGACTGCTGTATAATGATACCCAGGTCTCGTTGCACCTCCCCTTTTCCTAATCGACCACCATTCAGATAATAATTTGTTTTCCTGTTTTTGGCACCAAAGTGGATAACCTCACATTTATCTACATTAAGTTGCATCTGCCATGAATTTGCCCACTCACCCAACCTATCCAAGTCACCCTGCATCCTCTTAGCATCCTCCTCACAGCTAATACTGCCGCCCAGCTTCGTGTCATCCGCAAACTTGGAGATGCTGCATTGAATTCCCTCATCTAAATCATCAATATATATTGTAAACAACTGGGGTCCCGGCACTGAGCCTTCAGGCACCCCACTAGTCTCTGCCTGCCATTCTGAAAAGATACCGTTTATTCACACATTTTGCTTCCTATCTACCAACCAATTCTCTATCCATAGCAATACCATACCCCCAATACCGTGTGCTTTAAGGTTGCACACTACTCTCCTGTGTGGGACCTTGTCAAAAGCCTTTTGAAAATTCAAATATACCACATCCACTGGTTCTCCTCCATGCACTCCACTAGTTACATCCTCAAAAAATTCTATGAGATTCGTCAGACATGATTTTCCTTTCACAAATCCATGCTGACTTTGTCCGATGATTTCACCGCTTTCCAAATGAGCTGTTATCACATCTTTGACTCTAGCATTTTCCCTACCACCGAAGTCAGGCGAACCGGTCTATAATTCCCCCGTTCTCTCTCTCTTTCTCTCTCTCTCTCTCTCTCTCTCTCTCTCTCTCTCTCGTTTAAAGCGAGGTTGCATTACCCTCCCTCCAATCCTCAGGAACTAGTCCAGAAACTAAAGAATTTTGAAAAATTATCACTAATGCATTCACTATTTCTTGGGCTACTTCCTTAAGCACTCTGGGATGCAGACCATCTGGCCCTGGGGATTTATCTGCCTTTAATCTCTTCAATTTACCTAACACCACTTCCCTACTAACACGTATTTCCCTCAGTTCTTCCATCTCACTAGTCCCTCCGTCTCCTACTATTTAGGGAAGATTATTTATGTCCTCCTTAGTGAAGACAGAACCAAAGTAGGTATTCAATTGGTCTGCCATTTCCTTGCTCCACGTAATCAATTTATCTGTGTTTCGTTTGCAAGCTTGCCAACCCAGCCTTCCACCCCCACATCCAGGTCGTTAATAAAAATCACGAAACGTAGAGATCCCAGAACGGATCCTTGTGCGACACCTCGAGTCACAACCCTCCAATCCGAATGTATTCCCTCCACCACGACCTTATGCCTTCTGCATGCAAGCCCTTTCTGAATCCACCTGGCCAAACCTCCCTGGATCTCATGCCTTCTGACCTTCTCAATAAGCCTGCCGTGTGGAACCTTGTCAAATGTCTTACTAAAATCCATAGAGATCACATCCACATCGATACCCTCATCTATATGCCCGGTCACCTTCTCAAAAAACTCTATCAGGCTTGTTAGATACGATCTGCTCTTCAAGAAGGCTTAAGGAATTCTTGTCTTTATTAGTCGAGGCATTGAATACAAATGTCAGGGAGTTATGTTGCAACTTTATAAACATCACCAGTTAGTATGAATCAGGCGTTTCGTATGCAGCTCTGGTCACCAGATTATCGGAAGTATGTCAAGGCGCCGGGTACCCACCAGAGAGGTGTAACAGGATGCTGCCTGGATTCGATGGCATGTGTTACAACGAGAGGTCGGACACATGGGTTGCTTCCTATAGAGCGGAGGAGGCTCCGGGGAGATCCGACTGATCTCTGGAATCCGTCAGACTCCTGTCAGCCAAACACAAACCAAGGAATTTGGACTCTCAGCGACGACGGCTGACAATAGCTGAGATTGAGAGAGGGAGAGGGTGATCGTGATGGAAGGAGACAGCGTGGATCGTGGGTGGAAGCGAGTCCCAGTGGGAGTCACGGCTGAATTCACGCCCAAACTGAAAGTTCTCTCTACAGGTCCGCATAAACAAGAGTCGAAAGAAAACATCGGAAATAGAGCGTACCATAAGATCTGCCTACTCTGCCTCGTTACATCCATCCTCGTCGCGATAGTGGCCGGCCTCTCGATCCATGGTGAGTCGAACGAGCTCCGGCAGGAGTCAGACCATAAACAAACAGAGTGGGATGAAATGTTAGCGCATAACCTCACCGTGACACTGACACGCCCCCCACAGTGACACCGACACACCCCACATCATAAGACTGAGTCTCCCCTCACAAGGATACAGTAACACCCTTCACCGTGACACCGGCCGTCCCCACACCGTGAAATTCTCACGGCCCACACCGTGATACTGACACTCCCCCTCACTGTGACACCGCCTCTCTCTTCACCGTGACACTTATGCACTGCACATAGAAACACTGACACGCCCTCCACCGTAACACCGACACTTCACTCACTGTGACACCGACACAACCCTTTCCGTAACACTGATAAACCGCTCATTGTCACACCGACACACCGTTCACTGTAACAGTGACAGAGCAATCTGCGTGATAGCGACACTCACATCACTGTGACACCGGCAATCCCCTCTCTGTGACACCACCACACCACTCACTGTGACATTGGCACTTCCAACACCGTGATCCCGAAGCTCTCCGCACCGTGACATTGACTGTTCCCTCACTGTGACACCGATACTCCCCACAACTTGACACTGAGACTGCGAGCACAGTGACACCGATACATTACTCACCGTGAAACCGACACATATCCCTCACCGTGACACGACACATACCCCGCACCGTGACACTGTCAAGCTCACACTATTACACCGGCACTTCCCTTACCGTGACACTTACACACCCCACACTGTCACTGACACTGCTCTCAGAGTGACAGCGTCACGCCCCTCACTGTGACTCATGCACGCTCCACACTGTGACATCATCACGCCCCTGACTGTAACACCGACAGTCCCGTCACCGTGACACCGACACTCTCCTCACTGTGACTCTTACACACTCCAGACCGTAATATTTGCAGTCCCTTCACCGTGACACGGACACTTCACTCACTGTGACAATGACACAACTCTCTCCGTGACACTGATACACCCCTATGCGTCACACCGATATTTCTCACACCGTGTCAGAGTGAGCCCCATCACTGTGACTGACACACCCCTCACTCTGACACAGACACACCTCACACCGTGTCACTGACACACCCCTTACTATCACCCTCAGTATCACAGACTCGTCAGTCTCTGATCACCTCCGACCGAAACTACCGAAGACTTTGGGAACAACATCAGGAGATGAACAGGACCCAACGCCAATGTCAGCAGCGAGTCCGTGAGTTGAACTCAACCCTTAAAACCAGGACATCTGAGAATTCCCGCCTGGATCTCTCCCAGAGAAAGTGTCTGAATAATATTTCCGCCCTCAACAACAACCTATCCACTCTCGAAAACAGCATTACCGTCCTCAACTCTGAACTCTCAGAGCTGAATCAAACACACACCGATCTCTGCCATGAATGCAATCAGCTGGAAACGAAGTACAGAACCATCACCGAAACCAAAGCTCAGATTTGCCAGTACCTCAAAAGGAGAAGAGGTGAGACGACATCCCTCATTTCTCCTCCTCCTCATCACAGGGGGGGGGGTAAGGGAAGGGGAGAGGGGAGGTGGAGAGCTTCACTCCATTTCTTGCCCCGCGAGAGTGTGATCGGACAGTATGGAGTGAGTTTCATTGTGTGTCTGAACCTGGGATGGTGTGATGGGACGGTGTGGAGGGAGATTCACTGCGTGTCTGACCGTAGAAAGTGTGATGGGGCAGTCTGGAGGGAGCGACATCTAGTGTCTGACCCCGGGAGTGTGTCATAGGACAGTCTGGAGGGAGCGACATCTAGTGGCTGACACGGGAGTGTGTGCTGGGACGGTGTGGACACAGCGGCACCTATTGTCTGACCCCGGGAGTGCGTGATGCGCACGTCGGATATAACCTCACTCTGCGTCGGATCCTGACTGTGTGAAGAGATCATGCATAAGGAGCTTCACTCTGCGTTTGATATCAGATCTCTGTGATAGCCCGGACGAAGCGGGTTTCGCTTTCTGTCTGATCACAAAAGTGTGTAATGAGCTCAGATTTGCCAATACCTCAACGGGAGAAGAGGTGAGATAATATCCCCCGCTTCCCCTTGCTCCTCATCCGCGGCGGTGAGAGACGGGGAGGGAGGAGGCGGAGAGCTCCAATCCGTCTCTCACCCCGGGAGTGTGTGATGGGACGGTGTGCGGGCTGATTCTCTCTGTGTCTGACCCCGGGAGTGTGTGATGCGACGGTCTGCGGGGTGATTCTCTCTGTGTCTGACCCGGAAATCAGTGATGTTACCGTTTCTAAGGATCTACACGGTGTTTTACCATGGGATTGTGCAATGGGACGGCGTGGATTAAGCATGTCTCTGTGTCTGACCCTGGACGTTTGTGATGGGACGGCGTGGAGGGAGATTCACTCTATGTCAGACCCTGGGAGTGCGGGATCGGACGGTGTGGAGGGAGATTCACACCGTGTCCGATGCCCGGAGTGTGTGATGGAACAGTGTGGAGGGAGATTCACACTGTGTCCGATGCCCGGAGTGTGTGTTGGGACAGTGTGGAGGGAGCTTCACTCCGTGTCTGATGCCGGGAGTGTGTGATGGGGCCGTATGACAGCAGCGCCACCTGCTGTCTCCATCCGGGAGTGCTTACTGCGAGATTTGGAGGGAGATTCTTTAGGTGCCTGACCCGGAAATCTGTGATGTTACGGATTCTAGGAATCTACACTTTTTTTTTTAACCATGGGATTGTACAATGGGACAGTATGGAGTAAGCGTGCCGCTGTAATTGACCACGGGACGGTGTGGAGGCAGCTTCAATCTGTTACTGACACCGGGACTGTGTGAAAAGACGTTGCGGAAGGAACTTCAATGTGTGTCTGATTCCGGGATCTGTGATGTGACGGAGTAGAGGGAGGTTGCCTTTCTCCGAACCCTGCTGGTGAAATGAGCGTTCTCACAAATGATTCACTATTTCCTGATTTGCAGGGCAAACGTGTCCACAGTACTGGCAGAGAAATGAAGACCGGTGTTATTTCATATCCTCGTTGGAGAAATCTTATGATGAAGCGAGGGAATATTGCTCAGACCTTGATGCAAGGCTCCTCGAAATAAATTCAAAGGAGGAAAAAGTATGTGTCACATCGTGAGAAGAGATATCAATAACAATCACATACTCCCGGGGTCTAACATACAGTAAATCAGTCCATAGCGTACCATCACACACTCTCGTGGAAGAGACAGTGAATCTCCCTCCACACTGTCCCATCACACACACTCGGGGTCAGCCAGCGAGTGAAGCTCTCTCCACATCGTCCAATCACACCCTCCCGGGGTCCGACACAGAGTGAAGCTCCCTCCACACCGCCCCATCACACACTCCAGAGGTCAGACACAGAGTGAAGCTCCCGCTACTATTTCCCATCACACATTCCAGGAGTCAGACACACAGTGAATTTCCCTCCACGCCGTCCCATCACACACTCCCGGGATGAGACACTCGGCGAATTTCCCTCCACATCGTCCCATCACACACTCCCGAGGTCAGACGTAGAGTGCAACGCCCTCAACACCGTCGCTTCACACACTCCCGGGAACAGACACAGAGTGAGGCTCCGCCCACAATTTCCCATCACACAGTCCTGGGGTCCGACAGAGAGTGAAGCTCCTTCCACACCGTCCCATCACACACATCCGGGGTCAGACACAGAGTGAATCTCCCTCCACACCGTCCCATCACACATTCCCGGTGTCAGAGACTGGGCAATTCCCTCTCTGTCCCAACGATTCACATACTCCCCTGTTCAGGCATGAAGAGAGGCCAAATGTAACCATCAGGTTCGACCATCACGCGTTTATCTGGGCGGGTCAGGGCGAGACTGTAAAATATCATTTATGTGAATGCTGCGTGATGAGTTCCCCGGTTACAAATCACTCGCAGTAAATAACGAGAAGTACACCATATGCAACTTAACGATTGAACTTTAAGTGTCTTCATTTGACTGTAGATTTAGTTTAGAAAACAAAGAGAGAAAAAGGCCCATTTTAACTAATCTGTCTAAAGCGCTCGTTGTATCTCCCCTACTTTCCCGTCCGTTCGTTCTCTATCAAATTCCACCGGAGCGTCGTCGACTGCTGACCCCATTCAAAGTCCGCTCAGTCCTGCAGACTACGATTTCCCCGTTCTGGCATCTTGTCTTTGCATCTTTTCTCGAACAAAAGCCCGCGAATCCCACGCTCTCGGACGCACAATAAAGAAAACCCCTCCCATCATGGGACGCCACACATTCCAAAGTCCCCGTTATCTCTGGACATAACCCAAACACTCTGCTGCTGCAGAGAAACCATCACATCAGCTGTGAAACTTTTCCCAGGGCGTTACATGCACATTAATCGAAGGGATTTAATTTCACAGGATTTTGTTTCCAGTTCTATCGGCTATGGACACAGAATTTACTGGATTGGAAAATGCAGAGACGGGTGAGGTTTGGACTGTTACAGGTCGGTGGTGTGGGAGTGACACGAGGCTGTGGGGAGAGAGTCGGACAATGGGTTTAGTTTTCAGTCAGACACGAGACGGGGGAGTGAGTGGGTCAGTGGGATTAGTTTGAATACTGACACAGTTCTGTGGGGAGACAGTGGGTTAGTGGGATTAGTCTGTTGACTGATGCCGGGTTGTCGGGAAAGGGTGGTCCAGTGAGATTAATTTGGGAACGGTCTCGGGACTGTAGGAGCGAACGGCGTAGCAGGATTCGTCCGGCCAAGAAGCGTCGGCTGTGGGATTCGTACGGCGATGTAGAGCGGGGTATCATGAGATTTACTTAGAAGCTGACAAGTGGCTGTGGAAGGAGCGCAGATTAGCGGGATTAGTTTGGCAACGGTCTCCAGTTGTCTGCTGGATCTGTTTTGTCTCTGTTGAAATGTCTAACCCTGTTTGATAGGAATGTGGCCTCTAATCTTCTGTACAAAATGTACTATGGATCGCGCACCTGCAGTAAGTGCAATTCGAATTCAAGGAGACACAATTGCGAAAGTAAATACGGATTCATCTGCGAGAAGTCTGCATATTTATACCCGGATATTCCTGAAGAGATCCAGGGTCTTTGTCAACACCCCGTGGGGCCGGATTTAATCAAATGACTACAGCCCACTTCTCCTCATTCAATCTACCCCATTCTCACTCCTCCATCTTTTCATCCCCTCCCACCCTCTCTGCACTAACACCTACCCCAATCTCCTCCTCTACTCGCATCTCCATTCTCCCCCACTCCTATCCCTCTCCCCATCTGGACTACTCTTCTCCCCTCCCGGCTCCGCTCTCCCCCCCCCCCCCCATATTTACTCCACATTTCCACCCCTCTTCTTGCTCTGCCCTTTTTATCCCCAACTCATCCCGCTTCTCCTCCCTCCTCTCCCCCTCGGACCCATTCTCTGCCTCTCCTCTCTCGGTTCCCTCCACCCACTCTCGCCTCAATTCTGTGCGCACTGGCCCTCAGCTCACCAACCCGGGGGAAAAAGACTGTGCACATTCACCCTGTCTGTGCCTCTCCTGGCTTCATACCTGCGCTCCAAGGAACAAAGCCCCATCCTTCTTGCCTTCTCTCCATAACTCAGACCCTCGAGTCCCAGCAACATCCCCGTAAATCTCCCTCTGCGCTCTTTCCAGCTCAATGGCATCTTTCACACAGCAGGGCCACCAAAACTGAGTACCGTACTCCAAAGTGCGGCCGCACCGACACCTCGTACAACTGCAACGTGACCTCCCGACGCCCGTACTCAGTGTCCTGACTGATGAAGGCCAGCGAGTTAATCTGCGATCCATCCGTAAGGCACGTTTTCTACCGGATCACCAACCGATTTGTTACCTTTGATTGATTTTCAGCATCAGTTTGGCGCAAAGATGTAAAATTAAGGTACTTTACAGAAAATAATAAATACTACAGAAATGCGTTCAAAGATGTGACAGCCCAGGATTTGGAGTTGGTGATTGGAACTGAGAGCATGTGTGTGCTGAGTAATCCACATCCTGTCCACGCACACAAAATATCGAGATAAAATTCGAGACTACAGCAACGGCGCAGTGCTGGGGATGTGTGAGAGCTGAGAGTCGGAAGGGAGAGGGTTTCGCTCTAATTTTGACTAGGGTAGTGTGTGATACGATTGTGCACCGGGGTGAGGAAAACACAGATAATATCTGAACCAGGATTGCGTAATTGGACGGACAAGAGGGAATTCACTCTCTGTCCGTCCTCGAGAGTGTTTCATGGGACGATGTGGAGGGAGCTTCACTCTGTATCTAACCCCGGGAGTGTGTGATGGGGCAGTGGTAAGGGAGCTTCACTCAGTGTCGCACCCTGTGACTATGTTATGGGACGGTGTGCAGAGATCTTCACACTGTATCTGACCCATTGGGGTGTGTGATGGGACGGTGTGGAATGAGCTTCACTCTGTATCTGACCCTGGGAGTGTGTGCTGGGACGGTGTGGAGGGAGATTCATTCTGTGTCTGTCTGCGGATTTTGTAATGGGAGGGTCTGTTGTGAGTTTGAGTCTCTATCTGACCCGGATAGCCATGATGCGACTGTGTAGAAGGGGTTTCAGTATGTGTCTGACTCCGGAAATGCTTTCTTCACTCCTTCCACGAAACTTGCTGTGTGGGATGGGAGCGCGGAGGGAGATTCACTCCTTTTTTGACCCCGACATTATGTGATGTATCGTTGTTGAGGCAGCGCCCCTCGGTGTCTCATGCCAGGAGTGTGCGATGGGATGGTTTGGGTGTAGTCTCACTGTGTGGCTGACTGACGGAGCCAAAGATTCATATATTAATGGCGTTAGGACAGCCTCCAATCGGAGATCTGGAGCGAGAAAGAAGTGTGCATTAGAAAGCAGCGCCACGTGTTTGTTTGAACAACAGCCAATCAGCGAGGCAGGTTCAATAGCAAGGGAAAATTAAGATAACACAGGGGTTACTGTTGGTGGATTTGTTTTCAGTTTATTCATTGTTTCCTTGTTTACAATTGCACAGTTAGAGCAGAAGCCATGTCTGGCAGTATAGTTGAATGCTCCCCTTGGAGGACGTGGGACGACAGGGAAACCTCCAGAGTCTCTGACAACTTCGTATATAAGAAGGTCATCCGGCTGCAGCTTCTAATACCGGGCGTTAGGGAGTTGAAGTTGGAACTGGATCATTCGGGAAGCTGAGGGGCGATAGGGTGGACATATAGGGAGGAAGTTAGACCCAACGTGCACTTTATAG
The DNA here is from genome assembly GCF_030028105.1 of Mobula birostris. Lineage (NCBI taxonomy): Eukaryota > Metazoa > Chordata > Chondrichthyes > Myliobatiformes > Myliobatidae > Mobula > Mobula birostris. Next base: position 104,359,900 of record NC_092382.1, read on the forward strand.
TAAACTGGATGACAGTCAGGGGGATTAAAGAGGTTAAACAACCAGACCCAGTGCAGAGCGCCCCCTGTGGCCAACCCTTTCAATAACAGGTACACCACTTTGCGTACGTCTAGCTGGGGGAGGGGAGGTTTCAAATGACCAAGTGGTGGAAAGTCTCTCAGGTCAGGTCTCTGGCACTGATTTCGGCTCAGTTGTTCAGAAGGGGAGTGGAGGGCCAGCTGAGGTGAGCTGTGGTGATAGAGGATTATTTATTCGGGGAACAGAAAAGAGTTTCTGTGAGTGAGAGATTCCAGGATGTATTTTGCCTCCCGGTTGTCAGGGACGCTACCACTCGGATCGGGTCCTCAGCCATCTTAAGTGGGAGGGTGAGCAGGCAAAGTGCGGGACGTGCAGGTGTGACCAGAAATAGGAAGACAACACCGATTAACACGTGGTTAAGTGTTGCAGGTAGGAATGAGGGCTTCTGATAGTTGGATCACACGCTTCTCTTCCAAGGACGGTGCGAGCAGTGAATAAGGCCTATTTCAATACATATCTCTGCCTGCAGGCCGCGCCACACCGACCCACATTGCGCCGCCCTTTCATTTACTCCGTCACCGAGCAAATCTCACACTTTCCACCTGAACTAGACTGGAACTAACATCCCAGCGGGTGGTTTTGGCATTAAAAAAGGAGGAGGGGTGGGGTTTGAACTAGAGATGGAGGGGGATGAAAAACAGAATGCCAAACAGATAGTGGAGCGGTTGTTGGGACAGATGTTGGGAAGACCAGAGACAAAGTCAGGAGGCAAAAGTTTGAGCCTGCTGGGACTTGTGTTCTGAGATGCCTACATTTCAACGCAGGAAGTATTGTACGAAAGACAGATGAGCTCAGAGCAGGGATCAAGGCTGGAATTATGATATTGTAGATATCAGTGAGACGTCGGCGCAGGGCGAGCATGACCGTCAGCTCAACATTCCCGGTTTTGGGTTTATTCGTCGTGATGCAGCGGGAAGATTTCAAAGTTGAGAAGCGACTTTACTACTCACTTTCGATTCATTGACAAACTCAGGGAGAGGGGTTCAGGTGGCTCTTTGCCAGGGACATTAATGTGCAGGGAATACAAGGAGATGGTTGCTGTGCAGTCAGAAGTGATTTAGCTCAATTGGTATATCACAATATTGTTGGCCGAAGGGTCTGTTCTGTTCGGTGATTTATGTTCACTACTCTGCAGGCGGGGTAAAAACAGAGAGTGAACACATCAGGTGGGAAGAGCAGGGTTTGGGGTAGATCAAGGAATTTAACAACGTATTGCGAAACACAGAGAACGACACTTCACAGACAGCAGAGGCAGTGAGCGATCCACACAGCCCTCACAGTGACACCGACACAACCCTCACGGTGACATCGTCACAACCTTCACCATGACACCTAGACAACCCTCGAACGGATACTGAGCGACCCCGTTCCGCGAAACGGACACGCATCACACCGTGACACCGGCAGAACCCTCAAACGGATACTGAGCGACTCCGTTCCGTGAAAAGGACACGCATCACACCGTGACACCGGTGTATCGCTCGCCGTAGCAAGTCTGCCCCCTCATCGTGATGTCCAGACAACGACAGTCCCTGTACCGTATCACTGATACATGCCTCAACGATAGCGACATACCGACACGCCTTGCACCTTAATACGGACACACTCCTTCCCGTCTCCATAACCCACTCCCGCTCCATGCATCTGCCCATTCACCCAGCATGTCCAAGTCACCCTGCATTCTCATAACATCCTCCTCACATTTCACACTGCCACCCAGCTTTGTGTCATCGGCAAATTTGCTAAAGTTACTTTTAATTCCCTCATCTAAGAGGGTGAGCCCGTGGAATACATTTCGGGATCGCCATAAGTCTTTGGGGCGATGGCGGGGCTGTGGGATTTGTTTGGGGACTGAAACAATCTCAGGAGAGAAAGTGGGCCTGTTTGATTCGTATGGGGACTGACATAGTACTGTGGAGGGAATGTGGGTCAGTGGGATTCGTTTGGCGACACACCAGAGACTGTCGGGGTAGCGTGGTGTAGTTGGGATAGTTTGACGACTGATACAGGGGTCTGGGGAGACAGTGGGTCAATAGGAATTGCTTGAGGTCTGACTCAGGGCTGTGAGAAAAGAGTGGTTTCGTGGGATTAGTTTGCGGGCCGACACAGGACTGTGAGGAGAGGGCTGTTTAATAGCATTAGTTTGGCGACGGTGTCGGATTGGCTGTTCTGTCTCTGTAGAACATGTTTAACGCTCTTTGACAGCAATGTGGCCTCTGCTTTCCTGCACAAGATGAACTCTGGAATGTGCGCCCGTAGTCAGAGGGACTCGGCCGTATGGGGCTTCCCTTGCAATCGGGCTCAACGTTTCGTCTGCGAGAAGTTTGTACCTTTGTGCTGGGGTAATACAGCAAAGATCCAGGGTTTCTGTCAACAGACACTGGGAACAACTTTAATCAAAAGGACTTGAATCAAGGGTCTTTTTTCCGACTTCTCTCTCCTCCACACACTCTTCGATCTTCCCAAATCCCGTCCTTACCTTCTCTGCCTTTTCCTCCTGCTGCATTGTCGTAACCACATACTGACAAGACATTCTCCCCATCTGTCGCCTTTGTTTTTCTCATCATACCCGCTATGTCCCGTTCTTCACCACACCTTCGACCTCTCTGTCCGAGCTCTCTCCTCCACTATGTCCTAGCACTTTCTACACCCGCTGTCTTACTCCGCACCAGCTGCCCAACTCATTCCCCTCCATTCCCCTTTCTCTCCGTTTCACTATCATACTCTCGCTTTCCCCTCTCAGGTCTCTCTAACCACTCCACCACCCTGATCTCTCTCTCCTTTCTCACCTCTCTGCTCAATATCATACCCACTGGCTCTCGATTATCCCACCCGGCTAAATATTCTCTGCGCATTCACTCTATCTATGTCTCTCTTGTCTTCCTACAACTCGAAATGTTCACCCACAAGACTGCAAGGAATGAAGTCCCAACATTCCGGGTCTTTTTCCAAATGAGTTCTCCAAGTACAGCCTCACCGACGTGTTGTGCAACCGGAACGTGCCCTCCCGGCTCCAGCACCCAGTGCCCAGAGTGGTGAAGGCCGGCGTGTTAAATGTCCTGTCCACCCGTCTCGCATGTTTTATATCTGATTTATTACCTGTCATTTATGCGGTCTGATTTGTTTTTTTTTCCTTTTTGCTGCAACCATATGCTGTAAACTGTAAAATTAATGCAAATGACATAAAATAGAATAAATAATGAAAAAAATGTCGAGTTAATGGTCATGTGTTCAAAGGTGTGATGGCGCGGGGGTGGGAAGCTGTTCCTAAATGGCTGTGTGTGGGTGTTCAGGCTCCCGTAACTCCTCCATGATAATAGTAACGAGCAGGGAGCTTCTCCCGGTTGTTGAGAGTCCTCAGTGATGGATGCCGCACTTTCAAGGCATCGCCTCTTGTAAACGTCCTGGATGGTGAGGAGGGGTATGACCGTCATGGCGTCGCCTGAGTCTAGAACCTTCTGTAGCCTCTTGCGATTCTGTGCCTAGTACACTCCACACCAGGCGGCGATGCGACAAGACAGAATACTCTCCACCGGACATTCGTAAAATGTTCCTTGTCTTCACTGAGAGACCACATCTCATCAAACCCCTAAAGTTATAATCCCTTCTGTAACGAGACAGCTGAGGGTGGTGTGGAAAACAAATGCAAATGCAGAGGAAGGTGTGGAATTAACTCAGGCTCAGACTGGAAATAAACAAGAGGACACCAACCTAATCGAAAGACAACATCACAAGCAGTAGTCCGAGAAATGGTACGGTCGAAGAATGAGTGCTCAGCAAAATGCCTTTAGGTAGAAGACCTACAACAACACAGACGCATCGACCCACAAAGTTGTGCCGAACATGTCCTTACCTTGGAAATTACCCATAGCCTCCTATTTTCCTGAACTCCAAGTACCTGTCCAGGAATCTCTAAAGGGAATGTGGCCGGGAATAATTGCAAGTCTGAGTGTTAAAGGGAAAGTGACATAACGGTACTCCAGGGAGTGGAGTTGCGGGAAATCCGGATTCCTGTCCTCTTCAGTCGGGCACATGACACCTTCTTCGTGTTTGCATGAAAGTGTTGAGCTCTCTGTATATCCTCTGAGTTGTTCACAAGTATGAACCCTGGAACTTCAAATAATACCAAACGACAGAGCAGAAGAATTAGACCTCGGAGTCTGCTTGCGATTTCACCATGCCTGATCCATTATTTTGTCAGCTCCAGTCTCCCGCCTTCTCCCGGTTTTCCTTCAGGCTATGAATAATGAAGAAGTTTTCAAACTCTGCCTTAAGATGCCGCACGGCCTGGTATACCCGGCTGCCTGCGGCATTGGATTCCAGAGATTCACCGCTCTGTGGCGAAGACAATCCACCTAAGCGCCTTCCTATACCTTTATTTTAAGGCTGTGTTTCCTGGTGCGAGACCTCCCGACAACAGAGTAAAGTCCATCCACATCTACTCTGTCATGGCCTTTCACTATCCGACAGCTTTTCTTAAGATCACGCCTCATTCTTGTGAATTCCAGGCACTTCAGGCCCCAGAGCCATCAAACTGCCTTCACATGACAAGCTAATCAATGCTGGAATCAATTCCGTGAACCTCCTTTGAAACCATTCCAATAGGAGCACAAACTCTGTTCGATAAGCTGGAATCAAAGCCTCCTCACAATGCTGCAAATGTGGCCTCACAGCTTCCTACTAAGTCTTAAAATTATATCCTTGCTTTCACATTCTATTCCTCTCCAAATGGATGGGTGGAAGGGAACTACATATCATGTATAAACCGCAAGTATGTGACGGGGTGCGGAAGAAGAGGTTTTACTTTGTGTCTGTACCAGGGAGAATGTGATGATAAAGAGTGGAGGGATTCACCCAGGGGCTGACCACGGGAGATGTGTTGTATCTTTGCTAGTTGAGCGGAACTCAGTGTCCGACTGTTGGTGTGTGTGATGGGACGGTGCGGAGGGAACTTCACTCTGTGTCTGACCCCGGGAGTGTGTGATGGGACGGTGTGGAGGGAGATTCACTGTGTCTGACTCCTGGAGTGTGTGATGGGACGGTGTGGAGGCAGCTTCACTCTGTGTCTAAACGTGGGAGTCTGTGATGGGGTGGTGTGGAGGGAGATTCACTGTGTATGTGTGACCCCGGGAGTTTGTGATGGCATGGTGTGGAGGGAACCTCGCTCTCTGTCTGACTGACGGAGTCACAGAATCATATAATTTTGCCGTTGGGACATCCTCCAATAAGAGATGGAACTGAGGATCATTCGGGAAGCTGAAGGCGTGATAGGAAGGACATATTGGGTGGACGTTAGACCGAATGTGCAGTTCACAGGAGACTGGGGGACAGTCAGATGGATGAAAGGGGTTTAACAGCCAGGCCCAGTGTAGAGTGCTCCCTGTGGCCAACGGGCTGAATTACAGGTACACAGTCAGTGCACTTCTGGGTTTCGGAGAGGGGCGCAAATGACCCCGTACAGATATGTCTCACAGGTCAGGACTCTGGCACTGAGTTCGGTTCTGTGGTTCAGTAGGGAAGGGAGTAGAGCGGAAAGAGCTGGGGTGCTGGCGGGGTCTTTGTTCGGGGAACAGATCTGTGGGCGAGAGAGAGATCCCTGGATGGCATTTTGCCTCCTACGTGCCCGGGTTGCAACCTCTCGGGTCATGTCCGCAGCAATCTCAAGTGGGAGGCTGAGCAGGCAAATCTCTGTACGGGCTGGTGTGATCAGAAATAGTAAGATCATACAGATTAACACGTGGCCAAGGTGTCGGGGCAGGAATGAAGGCTTCAGATAGCTGGATTATTGGATTCTCTTCCAAGGAAGGAGAGACCTGTTTATAATATACCGTTTAAATCCAATCCAAGTTTAACTACCATTCAACCATGCATGAATATCCATGAATACAGCCAAACGGGCCAGTGTTACTCCAGCAAAAAAATAATAAATCAAATACCAACAGTCACACGTGGCTCAATGCACACATAATACTTCCGCGATGGAAAAAAAAATAGCAAGCATACGGTGGATATCAGTAGTTTATACGATCACGGTATATATACTGCTTTACATACATTAACGTACATACACATACATGTAAATCTGCAGACGACCACAGCAGAGCTTGTCTTCTGCCGGGCGAGCACCAGGGGGCAGCACATACACTTGCTTGGATGCCGCGCCACGCCACACCACTTTGCACAACTCCTTCAGTTTATAGAATGTATAGAATAGTACAGCACAGTACAGGCCCTTCGGCCCACAGTGTTGTGCCGACCCTTAAACCCTGTCTCCCATATAACCCTCACCTTAAATTCCTCCATATACCTGTCTAGTAGTCTCTTAAACTTCACTAGTGTATCTGCCTCCACCACTGACTCAGGCAGTGCATTCCACGCACTAACCACTCTCTGAGTAAAAAACCTTCCTCAAATATCCCCCTTGAACTTCCCACCTTAAAGCCATGTCCTCTTGTATTGAGCAGTGGTGCCCTGGGGAAGAGGCGCTGGCTATCCTCTCTATCTAATCCTCTTATTAACTTGTACACCTCTATCATGCCTCCTCTCACCCTCCTTCTCTCCAAAGAGTAAAGACCTAGCCCCCTTAATCTCTGATCATAATGCATACTTTCTAAACCAGGCAGCATTCTGGTAAATCTCCTCTGTACCCTATCCAATGCTTCCACATCCTTCCTATAGTGAGGCGACCAGAACTGGACACATTACTCCAAGTGTGTCCTAACCAGAGTTTTATGGAGCTGCATCATTACATCGCGACTCTTAAACTCTATCCCTCGACTTACGAAAGCTAACACCACATAAGCTTTCTTAACTACCGTATCCAACTCTGAGGCAACTTTCAGGGATCTGTGGACATGTACCCGCAGATCCCTCTGCTCCTCCACACTACCAAGTATCCTGCCATTTACTTTGTACTCTGCCTTGGAGTTTGTCCTTCCAAAGTGTCCCACCTCACACTTCTCCGGGTTGAATTCCATCTGCCACATCTCAGCCCACTTCTGCATCCTATCAATGTCTCTCTACAATATTTGACAATCCTCTACACTATCTACAACACCACCAACCTTTGTGTCGTCTGCAAACTTGTCAGCCCACCCTTCTACCCCCACATCCAGGTCGTTAATAAAAATCACGAAAAATAGAGGTCCCAGTTTCAAGTAGTCTCTTAAATTTCACAAGTGTATCTTCCTCCATCACTGACTCAGGCAGTGCATTCCACGCACCAACCGCTCTCTGAGTAAATAACCTTCCTCTAATATCTCCCTTTATCTTCCCACCCCTTACTTTAAAGCCAAGGAGTAAAATAAGTATGAACTCGTTCATGGGGCTACATTGTCGACCACCTAACAGTCCTGGGTGTTCAGAGGAACGAATTTGTATGAGGTCGCAGACTGTCCAAAGAAACAAAAGGTTGTGATCTTGGGTGATTTTAACAGGTATTAACTGCGAGACCCATACTGTGAAATGACCCGTGTGATAGTTTGTCAAGTGTTTCAAGGCAAGTTGCCTTAATCAGTACGTGTAAAGTCTCCTACGGAATAGGACAAGGGTTGTGACATAATTTTGTTCAGGGGACAATTTGAATAGCAGCAACAGGATCGGTCCGAATCAGCATGGATTTACGAATCTTCTGGAAGTTTTTTTTGAGGATGTAACTGTGGAAATTGTCTAGGGACAGCCAGTGAATGTAGTGTACCTGGACTTTCAGAAAGCTTTGGATAAGGTCCCACATAGGAAATTGGTGCGCAAGATTAGCGCACATGGTTTTGGGGATGGGGTACTGACGTGGATAGAAAATTGGTTGGCAGACAGCAAACAAAGATTACGAATAAACGGGTGCCTTTCAGAATGGCAGGCAGTGACTCGTGGGGTGCCGCAAGACCCGGTGCTGGGACCGGAGCTATTTACAAAATATATTAATGAATCAGGTGAATGGATTTAAAGTAACACTAGAAAATTTGCAGATGACACAAAGCTGAATGGTTGTATAAAATAGGAGGAGGATGTTTTTAAAATGCAGGTTGGGTGAGTGGGCAGATGCATGGCAGATGCAGTTTAATGTGGATAAATGTGAGGTTACCCACTTTGGTGGCAAGAACAGGAAGGCAGGATAACATCTGATTAGAGTCAAGTTAGGAAAAGGGGAAGTACAACGAGACCTAGCTGTCCTTGTTCATCGGTCATTGAAAGTAAACATGCAGGTACAACAGACAGTGAAGAAATTTAATGGCATGTTGGCCTTCATAACAAGGGGAGTTGAGTACAGGAGCAAATAAGTCCTTCTGCTGTTGTACAGGGCCCTGGTGAGACCACACCTGGAGTTTTGGGTGCACCCTAACCCTAACCCAATGCAAGCATCGCACGTGGCACAAAGCACAAATAATATAGCAAAAAAGAAACATGAAAATGCCTACGTACTTTGAATGCCTCCGAAATCTACAACCGACACAAAAGAGCTTGTCTTCTGCCGAGCGAACACTGGGGGGCAGCAGAGACTCGGGTCAGGAGGCCGCGACACACCACGCCCACGTTTTGCAGCTCTATCATTTCCTGGGTCAGCGAGCACTCTCTTAGTTTATACCTGAACTGCAGTGAAAAATCCCAGTGGGAAGGTTTGTCATTAAAAATGGTGTCGGTGTGGAGTTGTAGGTGATGAAAACCAGAATGGCATAACAGATAGTGGAGTCAGATGGGACAGATGTTGGTCAGAGCTCAACAAAGTCAGGAAGCAAAAAGTTGAGCCTACTGGGACTCGAGTTCTGAGCGGCGTACATTTCAAAGCAGGAAGTATAACACGAAAGGCAGATGAGCTCAGGGCAGGGCTCAACGTCTGGAAGCACGATCTTCCAGCCATTAGTAAGATTTGGGTGAAGGAGGGGCAGGTCTGTTATCTCGGTCTCCAAAGTGTTTTCCATTTCTGCTGGTTCTTTAACCCGTCACGGCGTACGTGAAAAAATAGAGGCCTACGTCCGAGAGATGAACAAATTGGTTGGGGGGGGGGGGGACTTGTTTAAATTAATTGGGGAAAATCCCGTTTGATTTCGTCGTGTGGAAAAAGAGCAGAACTGGATGTTAGGAAATTTCTGGCATCGCCAAACCCGGTGGTTTTGAAGAGAACTAAAAAGGATGAGTTGCGGAAAATTGTTGAGGAATTGAAACTTAAGACAGTAAAGAAGGATTGACAAAGGTAGAAATTCAAAGAAAAATAGATTAATATTATACTTTGACTGAGCAAATTGCGGAGGATGTGTTGAAGATGTTTGCTGAAGGTAAAGTACTTACCGAGCTGAGCTTCAGTTTCAGCTGGAAAAATTAAATTGGAGCAAGAGTTGCTCCTGAAACAGCTCGAGACAGAAGAGGCAGAAAGACAGAGACAGTTCGAGAGGGAGATGTGGCAGCTGAGAGGCTTAGTGTTAGACCGTGCTGACTTTTACAGCTCGAGAGAGCTTGTGTTGATTGATGAATTTAAAAGTTGAGTTCCTGATGATGTAATGGCACACCTCGGTGAAGAGGATGCCGCCACCCTGCGGGGGTCTGCTAAGACAGCAGAGGAGTTTGTTTTAACCCACGGGGTTGAGTTTACTCCAGGTGAGAGTTACCCAGAGAGTAGCTGGGAGGCTCGGGGTGGCCTTGAATTTGAAACTGCGGCAAGTGATGAAAGACCGGAAGAGGCCGCTGTCCCGATTGCCTGTATTCAGGCTGTTGAAGTACCTGTGGATTCATGGGGTACTGAACCTTGTGTTGAAGCTCAGTTAACATCTGAGGTGTCTGACTTGGTTGGAAAGGAATACAGTTCATTTGTGTCAGATGATCCTGGTTCAGTGAAGGAGGGGTTAACCTTGGTACCAGTGGAAATTGAGAATCCTCAGTCCCTTGTATTAGACAGTGTTCTAAAATCCAGCAATGAGATAAAAATTAGAGAGTTTATTGTTAGCTAAACAATTGGTAAAAGTGTTGTTCCTGGATTTTGAATAAAGTACTTGTGAATGGTAGATTGGTTTTGCGAACTTTGACCCTGCTTGCAGGACCAAGGCCTGCTGAGGAAGTATGTGCCACTCTGTTGAATTTTGTTTTGACCTTTGGAGGGAAACACCTTCAAGGTTATGATGTTGTTCAAGCTTGGGGCATGGAACGACAAAACTTGAAGTGTTGTTGTGACGAGGAGTGACAATCGGTTGATGTTGCTATGGAGAGAGATCCGAGGAAAGGTCGTAGGAATAAGATAGATGGATTTTTTGGCCTCTTCCATAACATAAACATGGTAGTTATAAGTCTGGTGATCGTGCTAAGTTTAGTAAAGAGTGGGGGGAAGTTGACAGCTCTCAAAGGTAAGGTTGATTTAGCAGTTTAACTAATGAGGAAGCTGCTGCTAATGATCCAGACAGAGGGACTGATGTTTACCCTGCCCGTGTGGTAACTCAAAGCATGTTTAGAAAGTCTGCTGAGGCCCATGATAGCAACACCAGGGGTGTAAAGTACGATGATGTGTCACAGACGTTTCTACCTTCCATATTCCAGCAGGTCTTAGAGGGTAGTAAAGCTGATGAGAGTAAGGCTGACGAGAAAGGCTTGTCCTAATCGAGGAAGGAATTTATGGAGGAACAGAATAAAGATTCTGAAATAGTAGCTTTAAAGGAGACAGCTCTCACAGAACAGGAGGTTCAGAGAGAGTCAGTGGGATATTACCTCAGAGATGGGGTTTAACGAGGGAGTGGAGACCAGCCACTGGGCCTGCAATTGAATATTAGGCTATTGTGCATCAGGTAGTATTTCCCAAGGACTACAGGGCTGAGATTTTACAGCCAGCGCATTCTATGCCTATAGGTGGACATTTTGGAGTGAGATGGACAGTGAACAGGATTTTGAAGGGATTCTACTAGCCTCATTTCAGAAAGCATGTTGGGAATTTTTGCTGGACTTGTCATAGCTGCCAGGTTGAGGGGAAGCTCACTCTGCTTATTCAAGTAACACCACTACACAGATACCTGCTTTTCCTAAACCTTTTTCTTGCATCATAGCGGATTGTGTTGGCCCATTGCTAAAGACTGCATCTGATCATCAGCATGTGCTAACTGTTATGTGTGCTGTGTCTGGGTTCCCTGAGGCCGTGCCTCTCGGAAACATCAAGGCCTGGACTGTGATAAAGCATTCCGTAAGATTTACACACTGGCAAGTCTGCCCAAAGAAATTAAATTTGAGCAGCGTAGTAACTTTACTTCGAGAACATTCCTGGGGATGTTTGGAAAACTGGGAGCTAAGCACACTGGGTCATCTGCATATCACACAGAGTCCGAGGAGCCTTGGAACGGTGCAACTCCACGCTTAAGGCCATGATTAAAACATATTGTGTGAAAAATGGGGGAAAAAACTGTGAGGATGGGGCTCCCGTACTGTTCAATATTAATTCAAGAATCCCTGAGGTTCAGTCCATTTGAATTCATTGTCGGCCATAGGCCCAAAAGGAAGGCAATTCTAACGCCCTCCTCGGTGACGGTGAATCTCGATGCCACCAGGTCCGGTTCATCCGGAGGGAGCTGGGCTCTGCTCTTCTGTTTGAATCTTGCGTAGAATACGTTAAGTTCTTCAGGAAGAGAAGCGCCACAGTTATTGATATTCCCAGACTTTTCGTTGCGCCCAGTGATCTCATTTAGACCCTGCCATAGTCTACTGGCATCCATTTGCTTAACCTGGGCTTCCAACTTGGCTCGATATTGCGTAGTTACTATTAAATACAATCAGTTAATAGCAATATGGACTCCAAAGTGTTTTCCATTTCTGCTGGTTCTGTAACCCGTCAGGGGGTACGAGACAAAATTGGGGCCTGCGTCCGAGACATGAACATATTGTCTGGGGGGCTTGTTTGAAATGATTGGGGAAAATCCCTTTTGATTTGGTCGTCTTGAAAAACAGCAGAAATGGATGTTAGGAAATTCCTGGCATCGCAAACCCTGTGGTTTTGAAGAGAACTAAAAAGGACGAGTTGTGGACAATTGTTGAGGAATTGGAACTTAACACGGTAAAGAAGGTCTGACTAAGGTAGAAATTCAAAGAAAAATAGTTGAATATTATATTTCGACGAAACAATTTACCGAGGATGTGTTGAAAATGTTTGCTGACGGTAAAGTACTTACTGAGGCTGAGCTTCAGTTTCAGCTGGAAAAATTAAAATGGAGCAGGAGTTGCTCCTGAAACAGCTCGAGAGAGAAGAGGCAGAAAGACAGAGACCGTTCGAGAGGGAGATATGGCAGCTGAGAGGTTTAGTGTTAGACCCTGCTGATTTTTACAGCTCAGGAGAGAGCTTGTGTTCTTTGATGAATTTAAAAATTGAGTTCCTGATGATGTAAGGGCATATCTCGATGAAGGAGATGCCGACACCCTGTGGGGGTCTGCTAAGACAGCAGAGGAGTTTGTTTTAACCCACGGGGGTTGAGTTTGCTCCAGGTGAGAGTTGGGAGGCTCGGGGTGACCATGAATTCGAAACTGGGGGAAGGGATGAAAGTCCGGAAGAGGCAGCTGTCCCGATTGCCTGTATTCAGGTTGTTGAAGTAACTGTGGTTTCATGGGGTACTGAACCTTGTGTTGCAGCTCAGTTAGAATCTGAGGTGTCTGACTTGGTTGGAAAGGAATACAGTTCATTTGTGTCAGATGATCTTGGTTCAGTGAATAAGGGTACCAGTGGAAATAGAGAATTCTCAGCTACTTGTATTAGACAGTGTTCTAAAATTTAGTAATAAGATAAAAATTGCTGAAGTCAACGTTACTGAAAATATTGGAAAAAAGTGTTGTCCCTGGCTTTTCAATAAAGTACTTGTGAAGGTTGAATTGGTTTTGCGACCTTTGACCCTGCTTGCAGGACAAAAGTCTGCTGAGGAAGTGTGTGCCACTCTGTTAAATTTTGTTTGGACATGTGGAGGTAAACACCTTCAAGGTTGTGATGTTGTTCAAGTTTGGGGCGTGGAAAGACAAAATTTGAAGTGCTGTTGTGACCAGGAGGGACTATCGGTAGATGTTGCTATTGAGACAGGTCTGAAGAAAAGTCGCAGGAATAAGGTAGAAGGATTGTTTGGCCTCTTCCATAGTATAAACATGGTAGTTATAAGTCTGGTGATCGTGCTAAGTTTAGTAAACAATAGGGGAGGTTGACAACTCTTCACGGTAAGGTTCATTTAACAGTTCAACTAATGATCAAGCTGCTGCTAATGATCCAGACAGAGGGACTGATATTTTCCCTGTCCGTGTGGTAACTCAAAGCATGTTTAGAAAGTCTGCTGAGGCCCATGATAGCAACACCAGGGGTGTAAAGTACGATGATGTGTCACAGACTTTTCTACCTTCCATATTCCAGCAGGACTTAGAGAGTAGTAAAGCTGGTGAGAGTAAGGTGTTTGAGAAAAGTTTGTCCTTATCGAGGAAGGAATTTATAGAGGATCAGAATAAAGATTCTGAAATGGTAGCTTTAAGGAGACAGTTCTCACCAAACAACTGGTTCAGAGAGAGTCAGTGGGATATTATCTCAAAGCTGGGGTGTTAATGAGGAAATGGAGACCAGACACCGGGCCTGCAAGTGAGGACAGGGCTACTGTGCATCAGGTAGTAGTTCCAATGGTTTACAGGGCTGAAATTTAAAAGCTGGCCCATCGTATGCCTTCAGGTGGACATTTTGCAGAACGTTCAAATTAAAATAGAACACTTGTTTGATAGGATGGCACCAGTGAGTACAATTGTGAAGAGAAATGGAGTCGTGAAGGCTGGAAATGAGGTGGAAATTCATTTATTAAGCTCCTTTCTTGCTACCCGATATTCCTCAATACAGCGATCTGATCCTTGCTTCCTGAACCTCATTATGCTACCTTCTTCCACCCGACTAGATTCTCCATCTCACTTGACACCCATCGTTTCTTCACCCTACCGTTCTTTATCTTCCTTACCGGGACAAATTTATCCCTAACATCTTGCACGATATCCCTAAACATCGACCATATGTCCACACTGCATTTCCCTGCAAAAGCATCATCCCAATTCACACCCGCAAGTGCTAGCCTTATAGCCTCATAATTTTCCCTTTCCCAATTAAAAATCTTTCTGTCCTCTCTGATTTCCCATGATAATGTTAAAGGCCAGGGCGCGGTGGTCACTGTTCCCCAGATGCTCACCCACTGAGATATTTGTGACCTGAGCCCGTTCGTTACATATTACAAGATCTAGTATGGCATTCCCCCAAGTCCGTTTGTCGACATACTCTAACGGGAATCCGTCCTGGACACACTTATCAAACTCTACCCTGTCTATGCCATTGGAACTAACCAGGTGCCCATCAATATTAGGGAAGTTAAAGTCATTAAATTTAATAACGTTATTTTTGCACCTTTCTAAAATGTGCCTCCCAATCTGCTCTTTGGTATCTCTGCTGCTACCAGGGGGCCAATAGCACCCTTTCAATAGAGTAACTGTTCCCTTCCTGTTCCTGACTTCCACCCATACTGACTCAAAAGAGGATCCTGCTACATTACCCACTCTTTTTGTCTGTCTAATAGTATCCCTGGCCAGTAATGCCATCCCTCCTCCACATTCCCCCCACCCCTCTCTATCCCTTTGAAAGCACTGAAATCCAGGAATATTGAGAATCCATTCCTGCCCTGCTGCCAGCCAAGCCTCTGTAATGGCCACTAATTCATATTTCCATGTATGTGGCCAAGCTCACAGTTCATTACCTTTGCTCCTGATGCTTTTTGCATTGAAGTACACGCAGTTTAGCCCTTCTGCCTTACTAACTTTACACCCTTTATTCTGTTTCTCTATCGTTAAAGCCCCTGTATACGTTAGATCCGGATTTACTCCATGCACTATACTTGCAGTTCTCGGATGACCTTTATCCTCCTCCCTCTCACTATCTTCTCTAACACTTTGGTTCCCCTCCCGCTGTAAATCCAGTAGAACGTGCCCGGATCAGCACTTGCAAAGCTTCCCACAAGGATGTTAGTCCCCCTCCAGTTCAGGTGCAAACCATCCCGTCGGAGAAGGTCCCACTTTCCCTGGAACGAGTCTCAATTGTACAGAAACTTGGGGCCCTCCCTCCTGCACCACCTCCTTAGCCATCGAAAATTTAAAAAAAAAGGAGAAAAGTAATACTGGAGTGAAGTGAAGCGAAGAAAATTACAGTGTAAAGAGAGAAAGTTGACATGACTTTAAAAGCCCATTGAGTGTAAAAGCACTTTATCTGAATGTCCCTAGTTTTCCAAATAAAGTCAGTGAACTTGTGGCACAAATCAGTACAAAGGCTGTGATTAAGTCGCCATTATAGAAAAGTGGTTGGAGGGTGGAGAGGATTGCAAATTAAATAACCAAGTATATCAGCCAATACAGAAGGATAGGCAGAAAGGTTAAGGATGTCGGGTCGCACGCTTCATTAATGATGAGATCAGGGCGATTGTGAGAGACGATATAAGAGCTAAGGGGCAGAATATTGAATCCATCTGGGTGGAGATAACGAATAGTAACGGGAAAAATCACTGGTGTGAGTCGTCACTTGGCCACGGAATAACATCATTACAGTGTCACAGGCAAGAAACAGGGGGACATCTGAGGCATGTAAGAATGGAACAGCAGATGTCTTGGGGGACTTTAACTCGCACAATCAATTTGCTCGAGGCAGTCCTGAGGAGGACTTCGTAGGCTGCAGCCGTGATGGCTTTTCTGGAAGAGCATGTTATTTAACTGACAAGGGCACGTTTATCCAGGTTCGGCACACAAATTGCCTGGAGTATGGAGAGGTGTTACTTTCCATTTGAGACTCAGACTGACAATTATTGCCTCCCACATTCCTTCGTGGAATATCTGTAGTTAAAAGACTCGTGTGAACACTCAGTGCTCAACCGCAGGAGACCCATTTCCTCCTGGGTTTCCTTACTGTCCTCTTGGTTATTTCTAGTCTGACTCTGACTCTGCAGGTACCTTTACCGGCGTCCATATCTCTGTCGTTATAGAGGGGATTAAAACATTAGGAGTTTGAGCAGTAGTTGTCTGCCATTGAAAACTCGCGAATGTCTCAGGTTGTACGGCGGTGAGCATTCTGGTCAGTCACATGGCCGCCTGGTGTGGAGGCTGCAACGCAGAGGGTCGCCAGAGGCTGAAGACGTTTCTAGATCAATCAGCTCCATCACGGGCACAACCCTCCCCTCCATCGGGGACATGTTCAAGAGGAACCGCATCCATTACTGAGGACCCTCACCACCCGGGAAATGCCCTGTCATCATCAGTACTATCGGGGAGGAGGTACAGGAGCCTGACGGCCCGCACTAAACGGTTTAAAACAAGTTACTTCCCTTCCACCATCAGATTACTAAACGCTTCCTGAATCCATGATCACCCTCGATATTCAGCTATTTGCTGTTTTTATTAATTTTTGGAACTTACATTAAATTTGAATATTTCCGCACAACTAGTTGTGCAAATGATCAACTCTCAGGTGGTATCAGTCACAGACAATAGATCAGACCGTGATTGCGGTTACAAATATGCGCTGCAGACAGACAGGACATGTGGCACGCTGCTCGTCACTGAGTATAGGATTCGGGAGGTCACATTGCAGTTGTACAAGACATTGGTGAGGCCACACTTGGAGTACTGCGTTTGGTTCTGGTCGCCCTGGTGTAGGATAGATGAACCGGAAAGAGTGCAGAGGGAGACTTACGAGGATGTTGCCAGGATTCGAGTGGCTGAGTTGTGGAGACTGGGCTGGCGTGAGGAGATTATTCTTTGGAGAGCACGCATGACATTATAGAGGTGGATAAAACCCCGAGGGGCATAGATAGAGTGAGCGCGCACAGTCCTTTACCCCAGGGTCGGGTATCTGTGAATCAGAGTGCACAGGAGTGAGGTGAGAGTGGGTGGAGAGGAGGGGGAGAGATAACTCTGAAGGAGGGGTGGAGAGCGGTGCAGGGAGGGGAGAAGAGTGGGAGAGATGTCGAGAAAGAAGGAGATTGATGGGGAAAGAGGAATGTAGGAGAGTGTTGGGGGAATGAGATGCGAGTAGTGGAGGAGAATGGTTGGGGACGGACAGATTAGGGGAAGATGGAATTTGAGGATTAGGTGGATAAGAGAGGGGAAGAGAGACGGGGGAGAAAAAAAAAAACGGATTGCAATGTGTTTCAAGTTGGCCCTACGGACTGTTCACAGAGATTCTGGATCTTTTCAGAAATATCCGTGCACGAATGTGCACTCTTCTCGCAGATGAAACGGTGTTGACGATTGCAATAGACCCTCCATTCTTCCGAGTCGCAGCTACGACAGAAGAGCGTCCCATTGTAATCCTTGTACATAAAACGAGAAGCCTCTTCCCTGTCAAAGGAGGTTAAACAATTTCAACAGGGTCAAAACAGCTCAAGCAGACCACCCGAAACCGCCACAAAATTAATCCTCTGACCCACTTTCCACACAGCCCCGCATCTATCCCGAGACTAATCCCCATGACCCAGTTTCTCCCCACAGACCCGTATCACTCCCCAAATTGTTGTCATTTCCCCACGCTCTCCCCCACAGCCATGTAACAGAATCCAATCTACTATCGCTCACTCCCCACATCACCGGTGCGTCACCAAACTAATCCCACTGCCCACTTCCCAAGTCACAGGCCAGTAACGACCTGAATCTCACCCGGCCTCGCAATTTCCAGTCCAGTATGTTTCGTATTCAAGGACGAGAGCTTTGGAAACAGCATTCTGCGAAATTAAACTTAATTAATTAATGTTAGTAAAGGAGCCTCTCACAATGCCTGAACCCATGAGTGTGGGATGGGACGATATGGAAGGAGTTTCAATCTGTGTCGGACCACGGGAGTATGTGATGTGACCGTGCGGAGTGAGCTTCAAACTGTGTGTGAGCCAGGGGGTGTGCGAAGGAACGGCGTTAAGGGTTCTTCACGGTGTGTGACTCTGGGAATGTCTGATGGGACGATGTGGAAGGAGTTTCACACTGTGTCTCACACCAGGACTGTGTGGTGGGATGGTGTACAGGGAGGACAACTGTGTGTCTCACCCCGGGAGATCTTGATTATTGAAATTTCTTCTCATGATAAGACATACCTTTTCCTCGTTTGAATTTATTTCGAGCAGACTTGCATCAAATTCTGAACAATGTTTTTTCGCACCAGCATAAGATTTTATAAACGTGGATATAAAATAACACCGATCTTCACTTTTGCTCCAGTCCTGAAGACACGTTTGATCTGCAACTCAGGAACAAGAAACCGTGAATCTCCCTCCATAGATCCCGTTGCATTGACTGGGATAAGAAAAAGTCAACCCCTCTCCACACCGTTCAAATGCAAACTCCCGGGATGAGACACAGAGTGAAGCTCCCTCCACACCGTCCCATCACACACTACCGGGATGAGACACAGAGTGAAGCTCCCTCCACACCGTCCCATCATACACTCCCTGGGTCAGACACACAGTGAAGCTCCCTCTGCACCGTCCCATCATACACTCCCTGGGTCAGACACAAAGTGAATCTCCCTCCACACCGTCCCATCACACACTCCCTGGGTCAGACACAGAGTGAAGCTCCCTCCACACCGTCCCATCACACACTCCCGGGATGAGACACAGAGTGAAGCTCCCTCCACACCGTCCCATCATACACTCCCTGGGTCAGACACAGGGTGAATCTCCCTCCACACCGTCCCATCATACACTCCCTGGGTCAGACACAGAGTGAATCTTCTCCACACCGTCCCATAACACACTGCCGTGTTCAGACCCAGAATGAAGATCCCTCCCTATCGTCCCATCACACACTCCCGGCGTCAGCCATAGAGTGAAGCTCCTTTCACACCGTCCCATCACACACACTTGGGTCCAGACACAGAGTGAAGTTCTCTCCACACCGTCCCATCACACACTCCCAGGGTCAGACACGCAAAGTGAATCTCCCTCCACACCGGCTCATCACACACTTCTGGGATCAGACAGAGAGCGAAGCTCTCTTCTTCTGAGCTATCACAGAGATTCGATGTCAAACGCAGAGTGAAGCTCATTTTGCATGAGCTCTTCACTCAGTCAGCGTCAGACGCACGAAGAAGTTATACCCGTCTTGCAGCATCATGCAGTATCATGCACTCCCGGGGTTAGACAGTAGGTGTCACTGTTTCCACAATGTCCCATCACACTTTCCAAAGTCAGACACAAAGGGAAACTATTTCCACTCCGTCCCGTCACACACTCCCGGGGTCAATCAGTAGATGTCGCTCCTACCACATGGTCCCATCACACTTTCCAGTGTCAGATACATAGTGGAGCTTCCTACACACTGTCCATCACACCGTCCCAGGATCAGACACAGAATGAAACTCACACCACACTGTTCTATCTCACACTCCCGGGGTAAGAGATGGAGTGAATCTCTCCCCTACTTCCCTGCCCCTCTCTCACCCCCTGTGATATGGAGCAGGGGAAACGGGCGATGTCATCTCACCTCTTCTCCTGGTGAGATTTTGGCAAATCTGAGCATTGGTTTTGGTGATGGTTCTGTTGTTCGTTTAGAGCTGATTGAATTGATGATGGAGATCGGTGTGTATTTCATTCAGGGTTCAGAGATCGGAGTTGAGGACGGAGATGTTGTTTTCGAGGATGGAGCGAATGCTGTTGAAGACGGAAAGATTCTTCAGACAGGTTCTCTGGGAGCGATCCAGGAGGGACTTCTCCGATGTAAAATGAAATAAAACACTTTCAACCCCATCTCACCGTGGTCAGACACAGTCTGATGCTCCTTCTTCCCCGTCACCTCACACAACACAGGGGTCAGATACACAAGAAGCTCCCTCCGCACCGTCCTATCACACACTCCCGGTACCAGACACAGAGCGGAATTCTATCCTGGCAAGCGTCACCATTCCCGTTGGCAGACACACCCACCCCCACCCCCACGCACTCACCTCCCACCCTCCATCGCCATAGCTTACCATCACACGCACACAGCGTCAAACACATAGTTCCATCACCCCATCATACACACCCGACATGAGAGAAGTGTCACGCACCGGTCCGCTGACGCCGTGCTTCTGTTGATTTCCTTTTCCCCGTGTTTTGCCTGGCTCCTTGATTGAAGCAGCTGATCCTCATTCGAACCGGCAGCATAAATCTGTCTCTCTACGGACCCATCACTCACACCAGAGCTCAGACACAGAGTGAGTCTCCCTCCACTCCTTCCCATCACACACACCCGGGAACTGACACAGAGTGAAGCTCCCTCCATACAGTCCATTCATACCTTCCCGAAATCAGATACAGAGTGAAACTACTTCGTCATCACAAGCACCCGGTCCAGTGAAAGAGTAGAACTCCCTGCACGCCATCCGATCACACATTTTCTGACGGGTCAGAAACAAATTGGGGTTCTGTCCACAATGTCCCGTCACTCATTCTTGGGAACAGAGGAAGAATGAAGCTCTTGTCTCCAGTTCGCATCATATCCTCCGGGTGACACATACAGAGTGAGGCTCCTTCCACACTGTCCCATCGAAAACACACGGATTCAGCTTCAGACAGAAGTTTTCTCTCCAACACACTATCACACACACACTCTCTGCTTGTGTCAGACCTGGAGTAGAGTGGAACACCATCTAGGCACGCGTCACTGTTCCCGCTGTCAGACACACACATGACTCCACTAGCAAACGCACATCACACACCCCCGAGACTATCAACGTGTAAATCTACCCCCTTATGTCCCATCACAAACTCCCTGGCGGCTCACAGAGCGGAGCATTCTCTGAATAGTCCCATCACACACTACTGTGTTCATACATAAATCGAAGCTCCGGCCTCATCCTCCCATGGCACACTCACGGGGTCAGACTTCCTCCACAACATCCAATCGCACAATCCTTGTCACATAGAATCAAGCAACACGCAGCAACGTTGATGGTGAACGCAGCAGGCCAGGCAGCATCTCTAGGAAGAGGTACTGTCTACGTTTCGGGCCGCGACCCTTCGTCAGGACTAACTGAAAGAAGAGCTAGTAAGAGATTTGAAAGTGGGAGGGGGAGGGGGGATCCAAAATGATGGGAGAAGACAGGAGGGGGTGCGATGGAGCCAAGAGCTGGACAGGTGATTAGCAAAAGGGATATGAGAGGATCATGGGACAGGAAGCCCAGGGAGAAGGAAAAGGGGGAGGGAGAAAAAACAGATAGATAGAAGGCCACATCGGGAGCACCGGAATCAGTATATTACCCCAGCCGACTCACAGGTGAAGTGTCGCTTCATCTGGAAGGACTGTCTGGGGCCCTGAATAGTGGTAAGGGAGGAAGTGTAAGGGCATGTGTAGCACTTGTTACGCTTACAAGGAGAAGTGCCAGGAGGGAGATCAGTGGGGAGGGATGGGAGGACGAATGGACAAGGGAGTCGTGTAGGGAGCGTCCCTGCGGAAAGCAGGGGTGGGGCGGGGGTGGGGCGGAGATCTGCTTAGTGGTGGGATCCCGTTGGAGGTGGCGGAAGTTACAGGGAATTATATGTTGGACCCGGAGACTGGTGGGCTGGTAGGTGAGGACCAGGGGAATCCTATTCCTAGTCGGGTGGCGGGAAGATGGAGTGAGAGCAGATGTGTGTGAAATGGGAGAGATGCGTTTGAGAACAGAGTTGATGATGGAGGAAGGGAAGCCCCTTTCTTTAAAAAAGGAAGACATCTCCCTCGTCCTGGAATGAAAAGCCTCATCCCGAGAGCAGATGCGGCGGAGACGGAGGAATTGCGAGAATGGGATGGAATTTTTGCAAGATACAGGGTGAGAAGAGGAATAGTCCAGATAGCTGTGAGAGTCAGTACTCTAAAAGTAGACATCAGTTTCCAAAGATAGAGACAGAAAGATTTAGAAAGGGAAGGAAGGTGTCCCCCTCGCCCTCCCATTTTCTGATCTCTTACTAGCTTTTCCTTCAGTTAGTCCTGACGAACGGTCTCGCCCGAAACGTCGACTGTACCTCTTCTTAGAGATGCTTCCTGGCCTGCTGCGTTCACCAGCAACTGTGACGTGTGTTGCGTGAATTTCCAGCATCTGCAGAATTCCTCCTGTTCACATAAAATGGCCGTCCCTCTGCACAGTCTCATCACTTACTCCCGGAGTCAAGACACAGAGAGAAGCTCCATCCGCACTGTCCCATCACACACTACCGGATTCAGACACAAAGTGAAGCTCCCTCTGCACCGTCCCATCACACACGCCCGGAGTCAGACACAGACTGAAGCTGTCTCCCCAGGATCCCATCACACACTCTCGGATTTAGTCACAGAGTGAAGCCCCCGCTGCAACGTTCCATCACTCACTCCAGGATTCAGACACAGAGTGAACCCCCCGCCTCACCGTCCCGTCACACACTCCAGGTTTCAGACTGAAACTCTCTCTCTACGGTGCCATACCACTATTCAGGAGTCAAGCATGGGGGGAAGCTCTCTGGCCCCTGCTCAGTCACACAAACCGCCTGTCAGACACGGAGTGAAGCGGGATCCATACTGTCACATCAGAGATTCCCGGAGTCAGAAATAGGGTGAAGCTGTAATGTTATGACTTCCGATCCCGTGGTTAGACACGGAGTGAATCCACCACCACAACATCCCGTCGCACACTAGTGGGTTCAGGGATAAGGTGAAACTTCCTCCACGCAACACCATCTCACACTCACCGGTCCAACACAGAGGGAATCTCCCTCCATACCATCTCTTCACACATTCCCGATGTCAAGCACAGTGTGACGTTTCCTCTCATATGCCTGCCCTGTGATGCGGAACGGGTTAAAGAGGGGGATAATGCCTCACCTCTTCTGCTGGACAGAAGTTCACAGATTTGAGACTTGGTTTTGTTGACAGATCTGAACTTCGTTTCGATCTCGTTGATCTTGGATTGAAGGGTTGAGTTTAACGCACGGTAGTTTCGGTCGAGGGTGAACTTAGACTTGGCAATCTGTGACACTGAGAGAGATGCTAAAGGATGGTGAGCGATTACAGTGACAGTTGAGTCAGCATCACCGTACGAGCGGGTCACACAGAGTGTTGTGTCAGTGTCACGGTGAAGAGTGTCATAGTGAGAGGCGTCGGCTTGTCCTGACACGCTGCGGGGTATATCAATGACCCGGTGCAGGCTTTGTTGTTGTCACAATGGGTGTCTGCGTCAGTATCGTGCGGGGCCTGTTCGAGTTGCTGTGAGGGTCGTGTCGGTGTCACTGTGATAGGTGTTTCTGTGCCGCGGCGAGAGTTGTGCCGTGTCACAATGAAGTGTATCCCGATGTCACGGCGAGGGAAATGTCAGAGTAAGGGAAATGGTGGTGTCATGGTGAGTGGATTATCTGTGTCATCGTGTGGGGTGTGCTGGTGGCACAGAGAGGGGTGTGTCTGTGACACGGTGAGAGGCATGTCATTGCCACATTGGGTGAGACAGTGTCACGCTGACGTGTTTTGGTATAACATAGAACATAGAATAGTACAGCACAGTACAGGCCCTTCAGCCCACAATGCTGTGCCGACCCTCAAACCCTGCCTCCCACATAAGCCCCGACTTTAGATTCCTCCATATACCTATCTAGTAGTCTCTTAATCTTCACTAGTGTATCTGCCTCCACCATTGACTCAGGCAGTGCATTCCACGCACCAACCACTCTCTGAGTAAAAAACCTTCCTCTAATATCCCCCTTGAACTTCCCACCCATTACCTTAAAGCCATGTATTGAGCAGTGGTACCCTGGGGAAGAGGCGCTGGCTATCCACTCTATTTATTCCTCTTATTATCTTGTACACCTCTATCATGTCTCCTCTCATCGTCCTTCTCTCCAAATAGTAAAGCCCTAGCTCCCTTAATCTCTGATCATAATGCATACTGTCTAAACCAGGCAGCATCCTGGTAAATTTCCTCTGTACCCTTTCCAATGCACCCACTTCCTTCCTACAGTGAGGCGACCAGAACTGGACACAGTACTCCAAGTGTGGCCCAACCAGAGTTTTATAGAGCAGCTTCGTTACATCACGACTCTTAAACTCTATCCCTCGACTTATGGAAGCTAACACCCCATAAGCTTTCTTAACTACCCTATCCCCCTGTGAGGCAACTTTCAGGGATCTGTGGACATGTACCCCCAGATCCCTCTGCTCCTCCACACTACCAAGTATCCTGCCATTTACTTTGCACTCTGCCTTGGAGTTTGTCCTTCCAAAGTGTACCACCTCACACTTCTCCAGGTTGAACTCCATCTGCCACTTCTCAGCCAACTTCTGCATCCTATCAATGTCTCTCTGCAATCTTTGACAATCCTCTGCACTACCCGTGTCGCGGTTAGCAGTGTATCTGTGTCTCGTGGATGGTCGTGACTGTTCTACGGTGACAGCATTGTTCATGTTGTGGGGAATGACGTGTCGGTGTCAAGATGAGTCTTGATTGTGTACGGCGAAGGCCGTGTCTTTATCACGGTTAGGGAAGTCTCCGTGTTATGGTGATAGGTTTTAATCGGTGTTACGGTAAGGAGCGTGTCGGTGTCACGGTGCGGTTTCACGATAACAGTGTGTTCCGCTCTCTTTATTTATGGTCTGACTCCACCCGGAGACCGTTCCACTCACCATGGATCGAGAGTCCGATCACTGTCACGATGAGGGTGGACGTAACTAGGCGGAGGATGCAGATCTGACGTTTGGATCTATTTCCTATCTTCAGTTTCGACTCCTGTCCATGCGCATCTGTGGAGAGACCACAAGACCATAACACCATCATATACAGTAGCAGAAGTTGGCCATTCGGTCATTCGGGTCTGCCCCGCTATTCAATCATGGGCTGAACCAACTCATCCAGCCATTCCCACTCTCCTTCATGCTCCCAATACCCTTTGATATCCTGGCAAAAGAAGAACCTATCTATCTCTGCCTTAAATGCACCAGTAAGTTGGCCTCCACAACAAAGTCCACAGATTCACCACCCTCTAACTAAAGGAATTTCTCCGCATCGTTGTTCCACATGGACGATCTTCCTTCTTGTAGTCGGGCCCTCCCAAAACACGGGAACCAACTCTGCCATATCTAATCTGTTCACGCCTCTTAACATTCGGAAAGTTTCCATGATATTCATAAGACCATAAGACCGTAAGACAAAGACAAGATGTAGGCCATTCGGCCCATCGAGTCCACTCCGCCATTTTATCATGAGCTGATCCATTCTCCTATTTAGTCCAAATCCCCCGCCTTCTCACCATAACCTTTGATGCCCTGGCTACTCAGATACCTATCAATCTGTGCCTTAAATACATCCAATGACTTGGCCTCCACTGCTACCCGTGGCAACAAATTCCATAGATTCACCACCCTCTGACTAAAAAGATTTCTTCGCATTACTGTGCTGAATGGGCGCACTTCAATTCTTAAGTCATGCCCTCTCGTACAAGAGCCCCCCCCCCCCATCATGGGAAACAACTTTGCCACATCCACTCTGTCCATGCCTTTCAACATTCCAAATGTTTCTCTGAGGTCTCCCCTCATTCTTCGAAACTCCAAGGAATACGTTCCTCATATGTTAACCCTCTCATTCCCGGAATCATTCTAGTGAATCTTCTCTGTACCCTCTCCAAAGTGAGCACATCCTTTCTTAAATAAGGAGACCAAAAATGCCCACAGTACTCCAAGTGAGGTCTCACCAGCGCCTTATAGACCTTCAACATCACATCCCTGCTCCTATACTCTATTCCTCTAGAAATGAATGCCAACATTGCATTCGCCTTCTTCACTACTGACTCAACCTGGAGGTTAACGTTAAGGGAATCCTGCACAAGGGCTCCCAAGTCCCGTTGCATCTCAGAACTTTGAATTCTTTCCCCATTTAAATAATAGTCTGTCCATTTATTACTTCTGCCAAAGTGCATAGCCATACACTTTCCAACATTGTACTTCATTTGCCACTTCTCTGCCCATTCGTCCAATCTATCCAAGTCTCTCTGCAAACTCTCCGTTTCCTCACCACTACCGGCCTGTCCACCTATCTTCCTATCGCCAGCAAACTTAGCCACAAAGCCATCTATTCCATAATCCAAATCATTGATGTACAATGTAAAAAATAAGCGGCCCCAACACAGACCCCTGCGTCGCAGAGCTTTTTTTTTTGTTGCCAATTTTCAACATTTTCCACTGGACCACCCATCTTCGCATCATGTGCAACTCAATAAGGCACCCATCCGCAATTCCACCCAGGTTTTTTTTTTTGTATTACATTACAGACAGGAGGTGGAATGAGCTCCGAGAGAAGTGGTCGAGGCAGATGAATTAGAAATTTGAAAATCTTGGGCGAATGACACGTGACGCTTCCAGAATGGCGTCGCTACGGTGAACCCTGACATGGTTGTGAAGTATTTGACATCACTCCGGTTCCGGAGGCAATGCGAGGATCCGCATCCTCATCGATGAGGGGTTCGTCTTTCTGGAATGTCAGCTCTGAGTAGGTGCAGGTGAAACCGGCTGGGAGAGACAGTTGGAAAGGCAGATTTGGGAGAGAATGAGACAGCCGTAGAGAATTAGAGAGAGAGAGTCGTGGAGAGTGTGAAGAGACAACAGAAGAGAGAGAAGTGTAAGCAAGGGGGAGAAAGTGCCCGAGACACGGCGAGGCAGAAGGTTTGGGAGAGTGGGGAGAGAGAGTAGAGAGAGAAGAGACGGTGAAAGCGATGGACAGGGACGGGGACAGAGCGATAGGGCAATGGGCGGGAAAATGCGAGAGCAGTGCGGAAATGAGAACGAGGTGAGCAAAGGGAGAGAGAGTGAGAAACAGAGGTGGGGGGAGTGTGCTGTGGGAGATTGCAGAAAGACGGGAACAGTGAGACGGGAGTGAAAGGTGCGAGTTAGAGCGAAAGAGAGGGTGATTGAGAAAGGAGAGTGTGCGGAGAACAGTGGGAGAGGGATGGGGAAGAGAGAGGAGAATTTTACTGAGGGTAAAGGGCCTGAGGAGAGAGTGTCGGGCAGAGGGAGATAGAGGTGGATAGGGAGGAGGGGAAAACGTGGAGTGGAGATCAGCGGAAAACGTGGGGACAAAGAGAGGTGGGAAGAACGGGTGGGGGTCGTGAAGAGATGACAGTGTGCGGAGAGGGCGAAGACAAGGGAAGTGGAAGACAATAGAGGAAAGGTTTTGAGAGAGGGACAGGGTGATAGAGGAGGGGAGAGAGGGAGAGAGAATTATAAGGATGTTGATTGGAATGGAGAGCATGCCTAATCAGAATAGGTTGTGTGAACTCGGCCTTTTCTCCTTGAAGCGACGGAGGATGACAGTTGACTTAATAGAGGTGTACAAGGTAATGAGAAGCATTGATCGTCTGGATAGTTATAGGCTTTTCTTCATGAATTAGCTAGCACGGGAGGGCATAGTTTAAAGGTGGTTGGAAGTAGGGTAGATGAGCTGTCAGGTGTAAGATTTTTTTTTTACGCAGAGAGTGGTGAATTCGTGGAATGGGCTGCCTGCGGCGGTGCTGCAGGCGGAAACGATAGGTTATTTCAAGAGACTCCTCGATGCCAACACGGAGCTTAGAAAAATTGTGGGCTAAGGATATAGATGAGGTAGTTCTAAGGTAGGGAGATGTTCGACACAGCTTTGTGGGCCGAAGGGCCTATATTATACTCTATGCTTGCTATGTGTCTATGTTTCTATGGAGAGCTGGAGAAAGAACGGACTGGTGAGAGAGTGGGGGGAGGAGATAGATAGGGGTGGAAAATAGAGGAGAGAGAGAGATACTGGATAGCCTGAGGCTCAGGGACAGTTGTCGGTCGAATTTGATCGGGAAGGACGGATCAGGCACGGATAGTAGAGGTAATGTACCTAGACTTTAATAAGGTCTCAGATGGTACACTATTCTGGGAGTCGGGAGGTCACGCTACACTTACGATGACGCAGCACTTGTTCAGTGATGGTCACCCGGATATCGGAAAGGCCACAGAGCTGGAAGGCTTACGGAAATGTTGGACTCGGTGGAGTGAGGGCGTGCAGGTTGGGTCCTTAATTCTTGGAGCGTAAGGGTGACCTTACAGGGACGTGTAAAATCACGAGCGGTGAATGCGTACTGTTATTTTCCCTAGACCTGGAGAATCGAGGACCAGAGCGCACAGGTCTAACGTGACAGGGGAAAGGGATTTAATTGGGAAGCCGAGTAAGAAACTTTTGTTATCCAGGTGGTGACCAGTCTGTGGAATGAGCTGACAGAGAAAGTGGTCAAAGCAGATGCATTAGAACCTTGGTTACGTGAGTGACCAAGTGACACCCCACCCCCAAAATGACGTTATTTCTGCGAACTCTGACCTGTTTGTGCAGTGGTTGGCAGCCCGCCGGGTCCCGAGGCAATGGGGGGATCTTCGTCCTCATCGATGCGAGGTTCCTCTTTCCGAAAGTACAGCTCTGAGTAGGTGCAGTTCAGACCGTCTGGGAAAGAGAGTCGGACAGTCAGAGTTTAAAAAGGAAGGGTACTTCTAACGATTGTCTTTTCGATCGGGACAAGACGAAGGGCGTGAGAGCTGAGTTCTGAAAGATGATATTAAAAAAAAAAAACTTCTTCGTGTGCAAGAAGGACGATACTGCTCAGGCGTGTGACATGGTCCGGACACGCGGATAGTTAAAAAAAAAAAACAAAAGACCACCCTATACCGTGGGCAGAAGTAGGGGCGGGCAGCGGAGTCAGAGGTAGCAGAGTGTAGCGCTTTGGCTCAATGGGCTTAGGCGGTAACGGGAACAGGTGACAGCGAGCGCCAACTTTTTTTTTTTCCCCCCTTGGCGAATCGGCCCAGACAGACCTAGGGACAGCAGGGCTCACACAGCTAACGGTTTAAAAAGTTCGTGTGTTTGGCGAGGTAAGTGGGTGAGTAGACTTATTTTTCCTGTTTCATTCCTGTAGAATTAGGTAGCATGCCTGCATGGTTAGTGTTTTGCTCAGGGTGTCAGATGTGGGAATCCTGGAAGACCTCCAGCCTCCCTGATGGTCACATCTGCGCCAGGTGCACCGAGATGCAGCTCCTCAGAGACCATGTTAGGGATCTGGAGCTGCAGCTTGATGACCTACTGCTTATCAGGGAAAGTGAAGAGGTCATAAACAGGAGGAATAGGGAGGTAGTCATCCCTAGGCTACAGGGGTCATAAAACTGGGTGACTGTCAGGAGAGGGAAGGAAAATGCCCGGATAGTGAAGAGCACCCCTGTGGCTTCCCACTTCAGCAACAGGTATTTTTTTTTTGGATGCTGTTGAGGGGGATGACCTGACAGCGAACAGCCACAGTGACCGGGTCTCTGGCACTGAGTCTGGCGCTGTTGTGCAGGGGGGAGGGAGGGGAAAGATGAACGCGGTAGTCAAAGGGGATTCCTTAGTCAGGAGAACAGACAGGAGATACTGTGAGCCCGATAGAGATCCCCACATGGTGTGTTGCCTCCCAGGTGCCAGGGTACGGGATGTCTCGGATCGGGTCCAGAATATTCTGAAGGGGGAGGGTGAGCAGCCAGTTGTCTTGGTACATGTTGGTACCAATGACATAGATAGGACAAAGGAGGAGGTCCTGAAGAGTGATTTCCGGGAGTTAGGGAGGAAGCTCAGAAGCAGGACCTCCAGGGTAGTAATCTCGGTATTTCTACCTGTGCCACGTGCTAGCGAGAACAAGAATAGTAGGATCAGTCAAATGAATGCGTGGCTGATAGATTGGTGCAAGGGGCAGAGCTTCAGATATTGGATCATCGGGATCTCTTTTGAGGGAAGTATGACCTGTTCAAAAAGGACGGGTTACACGTGATCCCGAAGTGGACCAGTGTCCAGGCGGGAAGGTTCAATAGAGCTGTTAGGGAGGGTTTAAACTAATTTGGCAGGGGGACCGGAACCGGAATGATCGAGCGGAGGAGAGATAAACCGAAATAGATCGAAGATAGAGAGCAGTAAAGATGTCAGGAAGGACAGGCAGGTGATGGGACTAATTTCCCGCCATTGGGATGACGGCCGTGCAATAAAGTTGCAGTGCAATCAAAGCAAAAAGTACCAAATATTGGTCATAAGGTGTTATACTTAAACGCACGCAGCATAAGGAATAAGGTGGATGATCTTGTCGTACAGCTACAGATTGGCAGGTATGATACTGTGGCCATCACTGAGACCTGGCTAAAGGATGCATGTCTCTGGGAGCTGAACATCCAAGGATAGACGGTGTATCGGAAGGATAGGAAGGTAGGCAGATGGGTGGCGTGGCTTTATTGGTAAGAAATGATATTAAATCATTAGAAAGAGGTGACATAGGATCGGATGGTGCAGAACCTTTATGGGTTGAGCTAAGAAATTGCAGGGATAAAAAGGCTCTTCATTCCAGTTATATACGGGCCTCCAAACAGCTGCAGTGATGTGGACTACAAATTACAACAGGAAATAGCTTTTCAGAAGGGAAGTATCATGATAATTATGGGACATTCTAACATGCGAGTGGATTGGGAAAATCAGGTCCTCACTGGATCTCGAGAGAGAGAGTTTGTAGAATGTCTGTGAGATGGCTTTTTAGAACAGCTTGTTGTTGAGCCCAGTAGGGGATCGGCTGTACCAGACTGGGTAGTGTGTAATGAACCGGAAGTGATCAGAGAGATTGAGGTGAAGGAACCCTAAAGAGGCAGTGATCATAACAGGATTGAGTTCACTGTGAGATTTGAGAAAGAGAAGCCGAAATCTGATGTGTCGGTATTTCAGTGGAGTAAAGGAAATTACAGTGGCATGCGAGCGGAACTGGCCAAAGTAAACTGGAAAGTGACACTTCAGGGAAGGACGGCAGAGCAGCAGTGGGTGGAGTTTATGCGAGAAGTGAAGACAAAATTTTCGAATGGAAAAAAAAAATACAACCGTGGCTGACAAGGGAAGTCAAAGCTAAAGTTAAAGCAAAGGAGAAGGCATACAAGGAAGCAAAAAAATAGTGGGAAGACAGAGGATTGGGAAGTTTTTAAAAGCTTAAAGGTGGTGAAGAAGGGGAACGCAATGTTGGCATTCATTTCCAGAGGAATAGAGTATAGGAGCAAGGATGTGATGTTGAGGCTCTATAAGACACTGGTCAGACTTCACTTGGAGTACTATGGGCAGTTTCGGGATCCTTATTTAAGAAAGGATGCGCTGACGTTGGAAAGGATACAGATAAAATTCACTAGAATGTTTCCGGGAATGAGAAGGTTAACAGATGAGGAACGTTTGTCCGCTCTTGGACTGTATTCCTTGGAGTTCAGAAGAATGAAGGGGGACCTCATATAAACATTTAAAAATTGAAAACCACGGACAGAGTGGATGTGGCAAAATTGTTTCACATGGTGGGGGAGTCTAGTACGACGGGACATGACTTAAGGATTGAGGGGCGACCATTCAGGACAGAGATGCGAAGATTTTTTTTTAGCCAGAGGGTGCTGAATCTGTGGAATTTGTTGCCATGGGCGGCAGTGGAGTCCAAGTCATTGGGTGTATTTAAGGCAGAGATTGATAGGTATCTGAGTAGCCAGGGCATCAAAGGTTACGGTAAGAAGGCGAGGGGAGTGGGACTAAATGGGAGAATGGATCAGCTCATGAGAAAATGGCGGAACAGTCTAATGGGCCGAATGGCCGGTTTCTGCTCCTTTGTCTTCTGGTCTAATAATGAAGAGAGTGAGAGCGGTAGACAATAGGGAGGGCGTCGGGGAGAGACGGGGGTGAGAGGAGGTGAGGGAATAGAGAGTGGAATAAGTAAGAAGGAGAATAGGGCTGAGGCAGCGAGAGAGAGGGTGAGGGAGAAGGGGCAGAGAGAGGAGAGACACCAGGAGGCAGAAAGGGAGAGCGATGCTCAGAGAGAGGGAGACAGAGAGAGTGGAAAACGATGGACAGAGAGGGGAGAGCGCGATGTGGGAATTGGGCAGGGAAATGCGAGAGAAAGAATGGGGAGAGAGAACGGAGAGAGAAAAGGGAGACAGTGGGAGAGTGGGAGAGGGGGAAGACTGTGTCGGGGGAGAGCGGAGTGAGAGGTCTGAGAGATGAAAGAGAGTGGAAAGAGAAGGGTGAGGGAGGGTCGGTAGAAGAGTGGGAGAGGGATGGAGAAGAGAGAACAAGAGAAATTCAGAGAGAGGGGAAAGAGCGAGGGGGAAGAGCGGCGGAGAGCGGGTGAGAGGGGTGGATATACAGGAGGAACAGGAGATGAGCGGCAAACTTAGGGGCAGGGAGAGGTGGAAAGAAAGGATGGGAGAACAGTGAGCGGAGTGGGCGACGATAGGGTGGGGGGGGGATGGTGAGAGTGAGCAGAGAGAGAGGGAAAGAGTGCGAGGGGGAGACCGAGAGTCCGAGAGTGGTAGAGACGGTGACTGTGATAAAGGAAAGACGGGAGAGAGAGGGGGCAATGAGAAAGGGCGAAGAGAACAGGTCGGTGGGAGACAGTCGGGGAAACAGTTAGAGAGTGACGGGAGAGAGGGTGAGAGGAGACGGGGTAAGAGAAGGGGAGGGTGGTTAGAGAACGGGAAAGAGGGAAAAGCGAGTGGGGTTAGAAAAGGGAGAGAGTGGTTAAGGATATATACCGCGCACCCTCCTCACCGTCTCTCCCAAGTGTTCCTCCTCGTCAACGCGACACGGTGTTAACGCATCTCCACCACCCCCGCCCCACAGCGCTACCTCCTCATTGCCCGTGCCTCCACACTACTCATGCTAAGCCATCTGTACCCGCCAATCGGTCCCAAAGCACACGCTACTCACCCCATCCCCGGACGCTCCCTTTATTCCGCCCCCACCCCACGGCGCAACACACCGCACACCATGAAAGACCGTTCACTCCTCGTCAAATCTCTGACTCGTTCCCCCCATGTGAATCCCAAACACGGAATCACAAGGGTTAACTGTGTGCTTACCCTGAGATGTCTCGACAGAGTGGAAACATCAGCCAAACAGGAACAACCAACAAACGTGAAACTCACCTCGATCTGTCCGGATCCGGGGCTCAGAGACGGTCTTGAAATTAATTTCAGCGTACGATACATCAGGTTCAGCTGCAACAGAACAATGAGGGTCTGACACACACACACTCCCGGGGTCAAACACAGAGTGAAATCCCTCCGCACCGTCCCATCACACACTCCCGGGGTCAGACACAGAGTGAATCTCCCTCCGCACCATCCCATCACACGCTCCCGGGGTCAGACACAGAGTGAATCTCCCTCCGCACCATCCCATCACACGCTCCCGGGGTCAGACACAGAGTGAATCTCCCTCCACATCATCCTATCACACACTCCCGTGGTCAGAAACAGAGTGCGTCTCCCTCCACACCGTCCCGTCACACACTCCCGGGGTCAGACACAGAGTGAAGCTCCTTCCACACCGTCCCATCACACACTCCCGGGGTCAGACACAGAGTGAATCTCCCTCCACACCATCCCATCACACACTCCCGGGGTCAGACACAGAGTGAATCTCCCTCCACACCGTCCCATCACACACTCCCGGGGTCAGACACAGAGTGAATCTCCCTCCACACCGTCCCATCACACACTCCCGGGGTCAGACACAGAGTGAAGCTCCTTCCACACCGTCCCATCACACACTCCCGGGGTCAGACACAGAGTGAATCTCCCTCCACACCGTCCCATCACACACTCCCGGGGTCAGACACAGAGTGCGTCTCCCTCCATACCATCCCATCACACGCTCCCGTGGTCAGAAACAGAGTGAGTCTCCCTCCACACCGTCCCATCACACACTCCCGGGGTCAGACACAGAGTGCGTCTCCCTCCACACCATCCCATCACACGCTCCCGTGGTCAGAAACAGAGTGAGTCTCCCTCCACACCGTCCCATCACACACTCCCGAGGTCAGACACATAGTGAATCTCCCTCCACACCGTCCCATCACACACTCCCGGGGTCTGACACAGAGTGAATCTCCCTCCACACCGTCCCATCACACACTCCCGGGGTCAGACACTGAGTGAATCTCCCTCCACACCGTCCCATCACACACTCCCGGGGTCAGACACAGAGTGAATCTCCCTTCACACCGTCCCATCACACACTCCCGGGGCCAGACACAGAGTGAATCTCCCTCCACACCGTCCCATCACACACTACCGGGGTCAGACACAGAGAGCGTCTCCCTCCACACCGTCCCATCACACACTCCCGGGGTCAGACTCAGAGTGAATCTCCCTCCACACTGTCCATCACACACTCCTGGGGTCATGCACAGAGTGGGTCTCCCTCCACACAGTCCCATCACATTCTGCCAGGGTCAGACACAGAGTGAATATCCCTCCATACCGTCCCATCACACACTAACGGGATCAGACACAGAGCGAAGCTCCCTCCACTCCATCTAATCACACACTCCACGGTCTTCAGTGTGTGAATCTGGCACATACCATCCCTTCTCACACTCCCGGAGTCAGACTCATCCTCATCGTGTATTCACACATACCCCTGGTCCAATATATAATGAGCCACTCTCCACACCGTCCCATCACTCACTCCCGTGTTCAGGTACATAATGAAGCTCGCTCTATACCGTCCCATCACACACTCTCGGGGTCAGACACAGAGTGAAGCTCCCTCCACACCGTCTTATCACATATTACCGGGATTAGGCACAGAACGAAGCTCCTTCACACCGCACCATCACACACTCCGGGGGTCAGACACCGAGATACACTCCCTCCAGACCGTCCCATCACACAGTCCCGGTTTAAGACACAAAGTGAACCTCCCACCATACCGTCCCATCACACACTCCCGGGATCAGACACAGAGTGAAAATCCCTCCACACTGTCCCATCACACATTCCCGGGATCTCACACAGAGTGAAGCTTCCTCTACACAATCCAAGCACACACTCCCAAGATCAACCACTAAACACCTTTACATCACGCACTCCCGGGATCAGACACAGATCGATGCTCCCTCCACACAATCCCAACACACACTCCAGGTGGTCTGACACAGAGAAAAGCTACCTCCACAACTTCACAGAACACACTTCCGGGATCGAAAACAAATATTGAAGCTCCCTGCACACCATTCAAGCACACACTCCCGGGGTGAGGCACAGAATAAAGCTTTCTCACAAGCTCACATAGCACACTCTCGGGGTCAGGCACAGAGTTAATCTCCCTCCACACCGTCCCACCACACACTTGCGGGGTCATACACAGAGATTTGCTCCCTCCACAGCGTCCCATCACACTCTCCCGCGGTCAGACAGAGAGTGAACCTCCCACCATGCCGTCCCATCACATACTCCCGGGATAATACACAGAGTGAATCTCCCTCCAGACTGTCCCATCAGACACTCCCGGGGTCAGACACAGAGTGAAGCTCCCTCCACACCGTCTCATCACAAACTCCCGGGATCAGAGACAGAGTGAATCTCCCTCCACACCGTCCCATTACACACTCCCGGCGTCAGACACAGAGTGAGTCTCCCTCCACACCGTTCCGTCACACACTCCCGGGGTCAGACACAGAGTGAGTCTCCCTCCACAACGTCCCATCACATACACCAGGGGTCAGACACAAATTTAATCTCCTTCCACACCGACCCATCACACACTCCCGGGGCCAGACACAGAGTAAAACTCGCTTCCTCCGTCTCCGTTCCCCACTCACCTCGAGAAGGACACCGTGAGTCCCTGTTTGTGAAATTTATATTGCTGTGAGTCTCGCTGTCGTCCATCCTGTCGCGAATTCTCTGCATTCTGGGTTCAGAAGGGGAAGCAACTGCTGTCAGAGGAAGCCCGTTTTGACACGGGGTCAGACCGACACGAGCAAACACCAGATGAATGGCTGTTAAAGAGAAAGGTCGAGAGCAGTGGAGGAAGTACCGGGCCGGACGGAGACTGTGTGAGAATGCGTGTTTTCGAGAGGTGAGAGTGGTGGGTGGAGGAGGTGTGAAAGTGGGGAGAAAGAGGGGGAGGAGAGAATGAGGGAAAGTTGTGGGAGGTCGGAGAGAGAGAAATGGGTGACAGAGGACAGAGAGAGGGGATCGGAGGGGGGGCAGATGTAGGAAAGAGTGGGTATAGAGAGATGGAAACAGCGGGGCATATTTGAAGAGAATTTCGGAAAGAGAGGGAGCAAGCAGAGGGCGAGCTGACGGGGGAAGAAAAAAGAGAGAGAGAAAGGGACATGGAGGGGGCGAAGAAGAGTATGAGTGGGAGGAGAGAGAGTGCTACAGAGAGGGAGGGGGGATGCAGGGGAGGGACGATGGAGGGGGTAGAAAGAGAAGGGAGGGAGAAAGGAGTGGAAGATTGGTTTAGAGAGGGATGCAATGAGTGAAGAAGGGTTGGAAGAAGGGGCGATATGTGTCACTCATGCAGAGCCGCTATTGACGTTAGAAGTGTATTCCCTCCACCCAGCCTCTCCCCACCCGCGTTTGGTTCCCTGTTTGATCGTTGGACCCTCCCACTGCTCTGCTCATCGCCGGGGATTCAGACACTCTGTGTGTGAGAAACCACGGACCCAGGATAAACACCCAACACCCACCGAAGCATGTCAGCACCCTCCCTCCGAGTGAAATGAACAACTCCTCACAGTCTCCCCTCCCCCCTCGCTCTCTCTCTCTCTCTCTCTCCCTCTCTCTCCCAAATCTGCACCAAATTTACACCAGAAGAATTCGCTAAAAACAGATTGCCATTTTTAGACTACGCAGTGTTTAACAAAGAAAGTAGGTATGTGGATATTGAAGTTTACAGGAAACCAACGCACGCTGATCGGTATCTAAGGTTTGACTCTTATCTCCAATTAGAACATATTTTGATGGTTATCAGTATTTCCGAGAAGTCTTCAAAGCGTGCGGCAAACTGACTGGTTCCTTATCAAAACAGAGAAAACAAAAATAGCTGGGACGTCAGCCCATAAGAGGGAGTTCAGGAGCTCTCTCAAACACCCTCCATTACCTTCAGCCTATCCCTTTCACTGTCTCCCTATCTATCCCCATGAATGTACCTATCCCGCTTGAGGTTCGCAACTCACTCTCTCTCTCTCTCTCTCTCTGGGCACTCTCTCGCCGTGTGCCTTTCCATCTCACTTCCCTCCTTACTAAGCCTTCTCTTTCTGTCCCCAAACACTCTGAACACCACCTTCTCTCTGCCCATTCCCTGCCCCGCGAACTGACCTTTCACCTCATGGAACTGTGCCAGGGTCGTTTCCAGGAAAGATGCCGCCGGCTGAACAGCGGGGATCGGTTACATTCCCCACAGTCAGTAAGGGCGGAGGCAACAGGAGAAGCGGGGTTTGGAACTGACGGTGGAAGGTTGGAGAAGATGGTGGTGGCTTGCGTGGCGATGTGCTGGGGCGCCTGTGTGTGTGTGTGTGTGTGTGTGTGTGTGTGTGTGTGTGTGCATGTGTGTGTGTGTGTGTGTGTGTGTATGTGTGTGTGTGTATGTGTGTGTGTATGTATGTGTGTGTGTGCGTGTGTGTGTGTGTGTGTGTGTGTGTGTCTGTGTGTGTGTCTGTGTGTGTGTCTGTGTGTGTGTGTGTGTGTATCTGTGTGTGTGTGTGTGTGTATCTGTGTGTTCTGGGAGGGAGACAGAGAGAGAGAGAGAGGGAGAGGGAGAGAGACGGAGAGAAGAGAGAGAAAGGGAGGGAGTGAGCCTCGGCATCGGCAGAACAAACTCTCCTGGAGTCAGATACCGAGTGAAGCTCCATCCACAACGTTCCAACACACTCCCGGGGTCAGACACAGAGTGAATCTCCCTCCACTCCGTCCCATCACAAACTTGCGGGGTCAGACACAGAGTGAGTCTCCCTCCGCACCGTCCCATCACACACTCCCGGGGTCAGACACAGAGTGAAGCTCCATCCACAACGTCCCAACACACAGTCCCGGGGTCAGACACAGAGTGAAGCTCCCTCTACACCGTCCCATCACACACTCCCAGGGTCAGACGCAGAGTGAAGCTCCTTCTACACCGTCCGATTACACTCTCCCAGGGTCAGACACAGAGCGAAGCTCCCTCTACACCGTCAGATCATACATTCTCGGGATCCGACACAGAGTAAAGTTCCCGCCACACTGTCCTATCACGCACTCCCAGAAACAGACACAGAGGTAGCTCACGCCACACAGTCTCATTACACAATCCCTGCGACAGACACAGAGTGAAACTCCCTCCTCACTTCCCCATCACACACTCCCGGGGTCAGCCACATAGTGAAGCTCCCTCTACACCGTCCCATCACACACTCCCAGGGTCAGACGCAGAGTTAAGCTCCTTCCACACCGTCCGATTACACTCTCCCAGGGTCAGACACAGAGCGAAGCTCCCTCTACACCGACCATCACACACTCCTGGCGTCATAAGCAGAGTGAAGCTCCCTCCATAGAACCATAGAACATTACAGCACAGAAACAGGCCTTTTGACCCTTCTTGTCTGTGCCGAACCATTTTTCTGCCTAGTCCTTCTGACCTGCACCTCTACCACATCTGTCCATGCACATCCGGTCCATGTACCTGTCCAAGTCTTTCTTAAATGTTAAAAGCATTTAACACTTCATCCACACTCCCGCCACTCTCTGTGTGAAGACCCCAGCCCACGTTAATTTTAAACATTTCCCACATCACACTTAACCCATGTCCTCTGTTTTTTGTCTTGTATCTGTATTCCCAGATCCCTCTGTTCTACTGCACTCCTCAGAGCCCGACTATTTACCTTGTATTTCCTACCCTGGTATCACCTTCCAAAGTACAATACCTCATACCTGTCTGTATTAAACAGTCGTTTTTTTCTCCCAGCTGGTCTAAATACATCTGCAAGCTTTGAAATTCTTCCTCACTGTCTACTACACCTCCACTCTTACTATTATCAGCAAATTTGCTGATCCAATTTACCACATTATCATCCAGATCACTGATATAGTTGACAAATAACAATTGACCCAGCACTGATCCCTGTGGCACACCACTAGTCACAGGCCTCCACTCAGTGAAGTAATCTTCCACGATTACTCTCTGGCTTCTTCCATTGAGCCAATGTCTAATACAATTTACTACCTCTCCATGTATACCGAACGACTGAATCTTCCGAACTAACCGCCTATACGGGACCTTGCCAAAAGCCTTACTGAAGTCCATGTAGACAAATTCGACTGCCTTCCCTTCATCCGTTTCCCTGGTAACCTCCTCATAAAACTCGAATAGATTTGTTAAATATGACATACCACGCAGAAAGCCATGTTGACTCTCCCTAATGAGTCCCTGTCTATCCAAATGCTTGTAGATTCTGTCCCTTAGTACTGCCTCCAATAACTTACTTCATACCGACGTCAAACTTACCGGCCTATAATTTCCCGGATTGCTTTCGGAGTCATTTTTAAACAACGGAACAACATGAGCCACCCTCCAATCCTCCGGCAGCTCACCCATAGATACCGACATTTTAAATATATCTGCCAGGGCCCCTGCAATTTCAAACACTAGTCTCCTTCAAGGTCCGAGGGAATACTCCATCAGTTCCTGGGGATTTATCTACTCTGATTTGTCTCAGGATAGCAAGCACCTGCTCTTCTTCAATCAATACAGGTTACATGTCTTCATTACTGTTTACATTATTACCTTTGACTCCATACCAGTCTCGTTAGTAAATGCAGATGCAAAAAACATTTCAGATGTCGCCCATTTCTTTTGGTTCCACACGTAACCGTCTACACTGATCTTTAAGAGGACGGATTTTATCCCTTACTATCATTTTGCTCTTAGTATACCTGGAGAAGTTCCTTGGATTATCCTCCACCTTGACTGCCAAAGCAAACTCACGTCTTCTTTTAGCCCTCCTGTTTTCTATCTTCGGTATTTTTTGCACTTTTTATACTCCTCAAGCACCTTATTTACTCCCTGTTTGCTATACATGCAGACATCTCTCCGTTTCTCTTAATCAGAGTTCCAATATCCCTCTGGAATCAAAGTTCCTCACTCTTCCTCATTTTGACTTTAATCCTGACAGGAGCATACAAACTCTGCACTTTCCAAATTTCTCGTTTGAAGGCCTTCCACTTACCAATCACATCCTTGCCAGTGAACAATCTGTGCTAATCCACGGTTTTTATATCCCTTCTCATTTCTTCAAAATTTGGAGTCCAGCCCGGCTATAATGTCGTAATTCCATGTATCAATGCATGCCCTCGGCTCGTCAGCCATCCCCACAATACACCTTGCATTGAAATAGACACACCTCAGAAGATCATTGCCACCATACACAACGCTTCTATTTGTGACCTTGCATGAATTTTTCACATAATTTCTTTTCATCCCTGCTGCACTATCTGTTCTGCAACTCTGGTTCCCGCCCCCCTGCAAATCTAATTTAAATCCACCCCCCCCCCCAGTGGCACTGACAAACCTCCCTGCAAGGATATTGGTCCCCTTGTGGTTCAGATGTAACCCGTCTCTCCTCTTGGGAGTCCTCGTGCAGGATACCCCTAAGGCTAACCTCCAGGTTGAGTCGGTGTTGAAAAAAATAGATGCAATTTTGGCATTCATTTCCGGAGGAATAGCGTATAGGAGCAGGGATGTGATATTTAGGCTCTATAAGACACTGGTAAGTCCTCACTTGGAGTACTGTGGGCAGTTTTGGTCTCCTTATTTAAGAAACGATGTGCTGAAGTTTGAGAGAGTTCAGAGAAGATTCACTGGAATGGTTCCGGGAATGAGAGGGTTAACATATGAGGAACGTTTGTCCGCTCTCGGACTGTACTCGTTGTAGTTTAGAAGAATGAGGGGAGACCTCACAGAAACATTTCGAATGTTAAAAGGCATTGACAGACTGAATATGGCAAAATTGCTTCCCATGATGGGGGACTCTAGTACGAGAGGGC